>NC_089140.1:26643725-26978578 GCF_009819655.1 Sylvia atricapilla
CATTCAGGGGGCTGATCTTCTGAACAGTAGGATTTCACAAAGGAATAGGACAGACTGGCAGTAATGTAGTATCAAGATATGGGGAAAAGAGTACACTTTGCCTCTTCTGAGCACACTTCTATAAAGATTACCTGACCCGTCTCTCACTTTAAAGAACAGAGGAGAACCTCATATTTGGTGAAATAAAGATGACATGGCAAGATGCAACTTAAAATCCAGGGCAGAAGAACCTGGTCTAACCTTATGCTAAGCAAACCTACATAATATACCACTTCCAGTCTCCTTTTTGATGCTATCTTTGGGTTTTTTCAGTTCTTCAAGAGTCTGTTTTTTGAGCCTAACAATTTTACTAAAAATTCGGAGCTCAGTGGATGAGGAACCTTACATGGTAATGAATGATAGAAGTTTCTCCTAATGGCTTTCATAGTCTTTGAATTAGTTTTCAAACTTCTTTGTCTTGAAATAAATCTCTTCTTCTACAGAGACAGTAATGCCAGTTATCAAGTGTTGGTAATACCCATTGTGTGGCTCTTATCATTAACTAATAAAAAGTCCTATATGAAGTCATGTTTGCAATCCTTAGGTACATAAAATTTTATCTACGAATTTCCAGCCTCTACTCAGAATGGTTAGATCACAAAGTATATTGCTTGGCTCATTTAGCTTCCCTAGTCAACATCTTATTTTCCAACAATTTAGTGGTTTTCATGATTCTGAGGAAATCAACATGCTTTTAATTTGGCCTGACAAAGTGGGGGCAGTTATACCTGAGGCTTATTATTTCACTGGTCAGGAAACATAAAGGAAACAGTGTTTTTACTTTTGCCAACATTCGAACCAGAAAGCAAAAGATGAAACATCAGGACTTTTATCATACAGGCACTTCCCCCACAGAAGTAGCCTCAGCTGTTCCTCACTACCTATGCTCTTCCTCTTGAGGGGGTGGCCTGTGACAGTGCAGAACTGTGAAGAAGCCAGACCAGACGAACAGGAGGTGCATGAGAGCTGTGGGAAGCTAAAGGATTCTGGTATCTACATGAGCAGATGAAAGATGTCTGGATCCAGTTAACTTCATCTTGCTGAACCAAGAGTTTCTAATCCTTCCCATAATTATGCTGAACCATAACAGTCTCTTTGATAAGGTCTTGTAAACCAGTATAAATACCAAGGGAGACTGCATGCATTTTTTGTGAACTGAATCTATTGGTAACATTGAGAACTTAAAGGATTTTCAAAAGCAAACAGGCTGAAGTTTTCATAAATGGTGATATCAAGATTTCTTAGGTTTCAAATGAGTTGTCTGAATTTCTACACCACCAAGTCATTAACAAAGCCTTCTAGAGGGACCAGCGCAAGTTGGAAACATGAATCCATGGAAAACTCACAAGGCTCAATAAGGTTCCATGCTTGAAGAACTGCCAGTGTGAACACAAGGTGTGGGATGAGGGTACTTCGAGTAGCCCCATGGAGAAGGAATTTGGGGTTGTATATGAGAGACTGGACATGTACTGGCAATGGACAAAACCCAATGCAACCAAAGCAGCATGGCTAGCAGGAAGAGGACGTGGATTCTTCCTGTCTGTTCTGTCCTTGTCATACCCCACCTGGGGTGCTGCATCCAGATCTGGAGGCCCTGGCACAGGAAAGCCACAGACCTCTTGCAGTGAGTCCAGAGGAGGCCATGAAGATCTTCAGAAGACTGGAGCACCTCCTCTATGAGGAAAGACTGAGAGTGTTGGGGTTGTTCGGCCGAGAGAAAAGAAGGCTCTGAGAAGATGCTAGAGCAGTCTCCCAGCACCTAAAAGGACCCTGCAGGAAAGATGGAGAGCAATGTATAAACAGGGCCTTTAATAGGACTAGAGGTAGATGCAGACTAGACATAAGGAAGAAATCTTTTTACAAACAAGGGAAGTAAAAGGCTCACGGCTCATTGAAGAGAGGGATGAATTATGTGCTTTAAAATGTCCATTCCAACCCACAGAATTCTATGATTTTATGAAGTTCAATTAGGATTGTATGAGCATGAGCTTTAAAAATGGACCAGAAAAAGATCGGGGCCTTATTCAGGTCTGTTGAATGAAGTGACTTGAGTCAGAGCTGGGCAGTGCATGCTGGGCAGTGCATACTCTGCTTAACACCTGGGTCCCTGATGATACTGAAGTCAGAATTTAAGGAAAAAATGCAAGGGGAAATCTGGATCCCTGCCCCATTTTAGGAACATATAAAAAAATTAAGAATGTTACAAAAAAATTACAAAAGTTTGGTTATAGCTTCTCCTGTAGAAAATACTTAATTTTAGCTGCAGAGATTGGTTATAAATAGGGGGGCATTAGATTTAATTGATTTTATTGTTGTTTAAGGAACTGGAATGGAATTTCTTGTTTTTCAAACCACTGGAGACCTGAGTTTTCCAGATCTTTAAAAACCCTCACATCCTGTGGGGCAATGTAGTTAGAACAATTTGGTCCACTGAAATTGCCTTTTTTTTTCAGAACATTAGGTTTAATTTTGACCCTTTAAGCAGAGACGAAATTGTGGCTTAGAAATGAAGCTAACCCAGAAGGGTACTATTCAGCACGGTTTGAATTTCTCACTCAGTTTTGACACGATTTGAAACTGCTTTATGTGGCTTGACTCATTTATTTCTGTGAAAAATCCATATTAGTGAAATGTTAGCTCCTTTATGGCAGCCTATGTGGCTTTTTAAAGGTGTCTGTAGCTTTATAACAATAAAAAAAAAGACACTTCTCTCTTAGAAAAGGTTTCCATAGTGTGGTTGCAACCTTTCACAAAAAAAAAAAAAAAGCCCCAGGCAGCACAGGGGAGATCATATTTATTCCACCAAAATGTTCACACTGGTGTCATTAAGCAATTTAGAATATGTCCTTGTATGTTTTGGGTTTCACTTAAATATCTATCAAACTTATAAAATTATAAAGAAAGATTTTTAATCTGCATTTTGTCTCCTTGGTTTTAATTTTTCTGTCATTTACTTCTCTTAGTACTCATATAGAAACAAAAATCTGGTGTTTATATTCCAGTGCCTATGTGCTTTGGAACCTCAATTTCTTTCCTCCGAAACTTTTGTGAAGCTTTAAACAGAAAGCTATAACATTACACAGAAAACAAACAACATGACCAGATAAGCTCTAGAGAAATCAACCTTAACTGTGTGGATACACACTGAATTCCATGTGAAATAAATGAGAAGATATGTAAGCTGCCTACAGATGTAGGTACGTGTTTTTCTTACTTGATATTTTCATTTCTCCTCCTTACACTTCCTTCATAGTAACTGTTCAATGTAGGGAACTCCTATAGTAAGATGTCATCTCAGCTTGTATTGTAGTAACTTAAATCTTGCTGTACCTGGAAGATCAGGCATAGCATTCCAAGGGATCCTGCTGTTGTTGAAAATAACTGCCTATGGCTAAAGTAATCTGTTATGAAATCAGATAAATGCATCATGTGGTCATCTAAAGAGAAGTACGATTTGCATTTGTTACTTTCATATTTAGCTATGTCCACATACTTTAAATTAAGAATATAGTAAATACATGTAATATTTGTAATGGAATGAGTAGAAGGTACCAAATCCCTTGTTTACCATCCCCTTGAGTATGTAAAATCAACAAACGCATAGCAGTTTGTTTAAGAAGAGAAGAAAACTCAGACAGACGATTTGGCACCTGTTTTGCAGCTGTGAGAATATAAAAGTAAGAAAAAATGGTATTTGTGCTTAGAAAGCATCTCCCAAAGACAGTGGTTCCTCTATGTTTCTTAAACTCTTTGTTTGCCATTCCTCGCATCATGATTTCTCAGATCTTACATAGCATGCTATAAAATTATTAATAAGAAACACTACGTTCTATTTTGGCTGTCTTAAAAACATTAGCAAAAGATGCCATTTATCATCATATTTCTTATTAAACCTTGGAAGAAAGAGCACACAGCAGTGCATCTTGAAAGTCATAGCTGTGAAGAAAAGCACTTTCTGCTATTTTGTCACTGATTGTAGCTAATGTTAAAATAATTACTGGTAAAGGGTCTCCCTGCTGTTTGATTGCCAAGTTCCACATTTGCAAGGACTTCAGGTTCTTCCCTATTTGAAACTTTAGTTGGCTTAGTTCAGGCTATTTTATTTGTCTCTTTGCATGTGTTCAAAATCCCTTTACACCTCAAGCTCCTTTCATCAGAGACTTAGCAAAATTGAATCTTAATGAAGATGCATTGGGAAGGAGCATGTGTATTTCAGTGATTTTTTTTATTTCTTTAAATAAAAGATAAAAAGGGGAGGTTGGTTAGTGTTGATTGAAAGTAAAGTAGAAATGTGCTGGCTGTGGACTTTATTCATTGGGCTGGTTTACCACAATCATCCTTGTTACTGGGAGCACTTTGAGAGCAACACAACTCCAGCAAGAACAGGTGGCCAAAATGCTCTTCTAGAAAAACAAATATTCACTGTTTTCTCTCTTAGAGAATGTGCACCTTGAATTTTTTTTCTATCTAGCTGACTGTGCTGGGATTCTTGCTCTTCAAATTGAGATTCTTGCTCTTGAAATGGTATCTTTTAAAATTGCTTTTCTTTGACACTCATTATATGTGTTGCTGCAAGATAACTACCAGGAAAAGTACAAAAAGCTTATCTAAATTAAATAACTAAACAAAACTGCAATAATAATGTGTGAATCATTAAGCAAAACCACCACAGGATGTTTGTAAATTTAAGCATCATGCAGAAGCATCATTAAGATTCAGATATGTTTAATAAAGACATGTGAAGCAAATATAATTCTCCCTCTTAATTCCTCCCAAAACTGTGATCTGTCCTGGGGATGTTCACTCAGTTAACTGTTTGTTAAACATTTCTTTAATCAGGACACTGCTGGGACCATATTTCTTCTAAGACAAATTCCTGTTAAAACATGAACCATTTTTAAAGACCTTTCACCTTTCCTTCCTCTCTAAATCTGTAGATATTGATAAATCTTAGTCACCAACTACATGAGTCTGGACAATATTACCACTGTTTATTCCAGGAGGAGAACATGACATTCGGCTGTGACTGTTCTGTACTATCACACACAACTCCTTATCACTTTGCACTGTACTGTGTGCACAGCCATGTACTTTGGAGTAGCTGTTATTTTTAGGTCAAATATCCCCACCTATAGAATGCAATCAGGACTACTGATAAAATGTAAAGTAGAAATATAAAGATGGTTGATTATTTTCCATTAGATTCAAACATTTCATTCTATCTTCTGTCTTTTTTCATCACCTCCGGTGTGATATCCTGGAATGGAGTCCCTGACACATAATAGAAAGCTGTGTTGAAAGCATTAATATGTTCCTCAGTTCAAGCAGTCCATGTTATCTCAGAAGTAAATAAAAAGTCTCCCGACCATTTCATTTTCTTCTGAGACAACAGGCTTGAGAGGAAATATTTTGCCAGCTGTTTTACTTTTAAATTACAATGCCATGATTGGTTTCATTTCTGGGTCACCCATAGCAACCATTACTTGAAACCACAAGAACAGTCCATGCTGCATTTAAAACTCTTTTAGGTTAAAGTCCAAGCGATATAATTTGTGTGACTTGTTATTTGGGGTTATTTTTTGTTTTACAGAAATCAAATTCACTGCCTTGAAAAATCCTGTTATTTCATTCCATTCTCTCTCTCTCTTCAATACATAATTATGTGGCTGTGTGGCACTAAAGAATCAGTTTCTGTATCTAATAAGAGATTAATCACTGCATTGAGGTAATTCATGTCATGTACATGCAATCAGTGGCCAAAATTGTACTTTCAGTGCAAATAAATCTCAGGTCAATATGGAGATCAACTCCTTGAATTTACTTTGGTCCAATGTAGTGGATTTAATTTTATTCCAATTTTTGTAGTGACCATAAAGTAATCCATATATCCAGACTATTGTTTGTAAAGGAATCTGTCTGAATCTTATTTAGGAGCATGTAGAACTGACTCTTAAGATTCTTGCATCTTCCTATCTATGTGCAGTAGATTAACTAATGTTGAAATGAGTGTAATGAACTGTCCTAGAAACAGACGTCTACCTGACTTCTGTAACTACATTTGAATCCTGTCATTTCCCCTGGACCCAAGTGTCTCTCCTTTAAAGTAGATCTGCTCCTGCTGCTTAAGGCCAGTAACATGGCAGAATTTCATGGCTTAATTCCCTTCTTGAGGACATGAATATTTTTACATATTGTGAGCGGGGATCAGGCTTGGCCTGCACGAATTCTTAAATTATATCCAGGCACTGACAGCTGTCCAGATCCTAAACTGGTGCTCAAACTTGCACATTGACCTCATCTAATTTGCAGTGTAGACATAGTCAACCAAGACCCACTTCTGAAAGGCAAATGAAGATGGTAGGTAGGATGAAAGGAAACACATAAAAAAAAGCAGAGTACATTTGGTCCTAAATTGCAGTTAGTGCTGCATTGTCTAACAAAGAGGAAATACACTGCAACAAACAACCATTATGTCACTGGAACCTTAATAATTTTTTTGGAAACAGAGTAAGCATTTGGATTTCTATCACAAAATGACCCTTGATAAAAGTACACAGGAATGATATGAAATCCATGGGAGAAAAAGTAGTTCTTAAAATAATAATAATTATTGATGTAAAATGAGATAACATGAGAGGATGTGCTAAAACTTGGTTTCTCTATTTGGTGTCTTCATGAGATCTTTAAATACTTGAAACTTATACATTACCCTATTTGTCCCAGATTAACCTCCAATAACATTAACTCTGCCTAATGTCTCCATTATTTCCTAGCATTTATGTTGAGCGTTTTGAATACTCTAGTGAACTCATTCCCCTTTAGAAGTAGTGTGTGTCCCTAAATACCATAGAGTTTAATCGGCTATGGTGTAATTTTAAATGTCAAGGCCAAGGTCTGTCAGATATAATTTGTTCTTTTACTGAAATCTGGATGCGTGTTTTAGTTAAATTGAGATTGTCCATTTCAAGCAAAGTCCCAATTATGGGCCACAAAATGAATTCAGTTCTTGCTGAAGAAGTAAAAGATTTAACAATAACTTCAAAAAGGAATAGATCAGCAGACCTCAACATAATTTCTCCCATCCCACCAGCTGCCACAGCCGAGCTGTCCTCTACAAACCACTTGACAAAGTCTGTCGCTGCAGTTACTGCACTATTTATAGCTGCACTGTTTATGCCTCTACAGTTATAGCAGTGTCAGCACTTTAATTATAAACCTTATTATCCAAAGAATTACTACTAAGCAACAAAAAATCACCCTCAGCTGCAAGTTTGGATGTGAAGTGTTCTCAAGTGTAATTTGCACTTAGGTTGTGGTAGGCCAGATTCAGTGCCTGCTGAATACTGAAGGCAAGGGAAAAAGTTAAAAAACTATCATAGATGTATCATTTTCAACACTGTTCAATGTGAGCAAAGACTTTTGTATAAAAAAAATAAAATAGAATCTTTTTTTTCCTTATGATTTAGAATTTAATTTTGTAATTATATTTTTGTAGCAAAAATATTGTTTTAGTATTACTGGCATAGTTGAAATGCAACTATATTGGAAGTGTTAAGCTAATCTACAGTAATGGAAAGATATTGCACTATAAAAATGTGCTATAATTTTCATTACAAAACACAACCCTTCATATTCCCCATCACTCAGAACCCTGGACTGAATATTTCTGTATTTGTTTTTCTTTTTAATTTTTCCTAATTTTTGCCATGTAGGGACATTTACAGTCAAAAACAACATAATATTTGATTTTCTATCTATATCTAAAACATTGAGGAACTCATCTACTAAAGAGAAAACAAGAACTTTTCATTATTTCATTCTCTTCTATGTTCCATAAAGCATTACAAAACCTCTCAGAAAACATGAACACAAAGAGACACAATAATAAATTAATAAACATAAACATATAAATAGCCATATCTCTTTTAACTGATCTGCCATGTCTTTATAGCAGAGCTATTAGCATTATGTATTTAAAAAAATATTCGGCTAATTTTGACATTTTCCTTCAATATTATCCCACCTTATTTCTGCCTTATTTGCCTATCAAATAAAAATAAATGGTTTATTTTTCTTTTCCTGCAGTTGTTTTACGATTTGTCTATATGGGTGTCTTTTGTTCACCTTGTCCTACATAGATAGAATTATTTTCCACTGAAATATTACTGAAACTGTATGCATGTGTTTCCATGTGAAATAAAATATTATTTGAATGAATATTTATTTTATTTTGGTAGACAACTTGGATTTTGTATATACTGCTGGAACTGTTTTTTCCTTTGATGAGCCCCATACTGTGAGATATAATCAGGTACAACTCAAGCAATGAATGAAGCAGATCTCTATACAATTTTTGAACAGCATGGTTCTGTTCAATTATATGAGACTAGATCTGTTGTGTATGACCTCCATGTGAAAGTGGACTATGTTTACTTTAGTGGCAAGAGTTATCCCTTGCCAGTTCTCATATTCCCTCCTAAGGTAGTGCCTCTATATAGAAGTAAATCAACAAGAGGAATTTATGAGTTTCCCAAGATAGTATCTCTCAAAATATGACCTCACTGCCAGGGATTCAAAGGCAGATGAGAGTACCCAATTCTCTTCAAAAGTGTTCTTGTTCACTTTAACCAAAGATAGGATTTGTGATTTATTTTGCTGGATATGTGGATTGTACTGGAACCTCACCTGAAATACCATGAAATATGTGAAAATAAGCACATCCATTATATGCCAATTTTAGTGGTGTCCTTGCAGCTTCATTTTCATTCCAATCAGTATCTTCATGAAATTTTAACATGGAGCATTTTAGCATAAGTGAATTGGATCTTCATTATCAAGAATTCTGAAAAGCTTCTAGAGAACATTTGGAAGTCCTTTCCTGAAATATAATTGTATTCAATTTTATGCAGATAAGTCACTGGAAGGATTCACATCAAGATTTCAAGCAATCCAAATTTATTGATATGACTAAAAAAGATTTTTTTTCCCTTTCAACACAACAAAGAAAAATGTATTCAACATAACAAAGAAAATTTCTCCAGTAAAAAGTATAATAAAGAATCTGAGCTTAAAATACTGTTTGTGTCATTGCCCAGCTACCAAAAGATATTACATTGACACAGATTCCTTCGGTCACTGCATTTTCTTTCCTTCGTAATATGCCTCTGTGATTGTTTCAAAATTTCAGCTGTGGATTTCAGATCTTAAGTTACATCATTAAAGTTATTTACCTTAAGTTCCATTTATAGCTCTATAAAATGACTTTTCTGTAATGCTGCATACAAAGAAATGTCTTCAGCGTACCTGACAGGACACTTGGAAGACAAATGGTGGCTTAGAAAGGTTAGAAGAAAGTGAGAGTGTTATGCAAAACAGGTATTCACAAAGGGTGAGGTAGTTGAATTTAAACACTGAAGACTATTGAATCATTATGGTGATGGATTGTCTTTGCTATCTACAAATAATACTCTGATCCTCTTGCCTAAAATAGTGAGTTTACTATATTTAATCAGCAATAGTGAAGAACACTTATCACTATGTCAATCCAAATTAGGTTTCAGAAAATGTCTCTCTAAAAAAGAAAAACTCCTATGCACAAGAGGATGAATTGACAAATTTTATTTGGTGCTTTATCTTTGAAAAACAGAACATATAAGTTCTTAAGTAGTCCATCCTCAATATATGGATAGGATAGTTACGGCTTGATTTAGCTACTAGATAACATGACAGAGCATTTTTGAAGTCACAGTAGTCCACACTAACAATAAAATAATAAATAAAAAAATCTTACTAGTAACTTCTTTAAATATCAAGTGGGAAAAATCTAAGGAGGAACATAGAAAAGAAAAATACGGGGCTTGTCCTCATTTAGGAACATTTCCAAACAGTTTTTACACTAAGCTCCCCATGGCTCTCTGGTGAAAGGGATATCAGACTGAGACACGATGCTGAGGACTCTCTTTATTTTATCTCAAAAGAGTTCTGAGCATTAGAAATGGCACTTTGAAGGAGTATGACCTCTTTTCATCCCACATCTTATACTTCACAAATGGAATATCCTTTAAAACACGCACTTCTAGCAGGGTGCTCCAGGGCCCTTTAGTAGCTTCTTTTAGAGGGAACAGCTATGAAAAATATGCCGAGAAACAGAAATCATTCAGATCTGGAAAACGGATAGAGCAGCCTGAAGGTTGCATGTTGCCACTAACACCATCCAGCTTTCCAGCCATCCCCACAGAAATACACTGAGTTTCTGGGGAAGCTCTGGCCGGACTCCCCAGCTTGCACACATCCAGCAGCTGCATGCCCTGGAAATCTCAAGGAGGTGACATGCTCAGTTACATATTGGAAAGCAGAGACCCTTGTACTTTAGTCATTCCCAGTGAGACATAGGTTCAAAATTGTTGCAACAGTGAGCCATTAACTTTATGTTGCAAAAAATAAAAAACTAATTGCCTTGATCCTGGAATAGAGTAACAGCTATCTGGAATGTGAGTAGTGATTGCTGGTAAGTTATTTGGTTGCTCATGAAACCAAACTCTGTCTTTGGACTATGTCACTGCACAGGAACAGGTGTGAAGGCCTTATTTGGGGGGAACATGAGGGCTTGCATTACAGGGTTTTTGCACAGAGATCCAAAAGATCCTGACTTCCCACAGGCCCAGGAACCCTGTAGCATAAGCTGTATCACTGTACATGCTGAAAACCATTGCCCTAGACACCCAAAATAGCCATGTGATTTGTAAATGCTGTAAGATGCTCAGTGTTCAATTTTGTTTTGACAAGCTCCATAAAGCTCTCAGATATTAGCTTTACTAGGAAGAGGGTGGTTCCACATGTAAGATTTCTGATTTAGACACACTTAGGAAGTAACTTTATTACACACTTTATTAACTAGTCATTAAAATCTATTGGTTTTAATGGTTTTAATTAAAAGCTACTGGGTTTCTCCTGAAGGAAAACAAGCAATTCCTGAAAACTCAATGAATCAGATCTCTGTTTATTATAACTAGAAATTCCACACCTTTCATGTAGCAGTGGAAGAGACTTTTTCTGGTAACTTTCTACCATGCCACACTTTCACTGCAGAAAATTATATTCCCAAATTAATGCAGTCACTGATATTTTAGGTTATATTAATGAAAATGCTAAAATATGTATTACAAGACTGCAGCAAAACAGTAATAAAAATGAATAATTTTATTATTCTTTAATTATATTTAAATACTTTTATTTAGACATATGATTCACAGTTTCATATGGAGTACACCCCAATACTTAAAACACTTGGAATATTAATTTTTTTGTAGAAAGAGGGTGGTAGTGTTTTATTAGAAATTAGCATGGTTATGATTCTCATAATACTTTTTTCCAGTATTCAAAGTAATTTTTTAATTAAAAAAAACCCAAAAAACACACAAAAAGCCTAACAAAATAAAACAACCCTCCATCCCCCCAAAAAACCCAAAAACCAACAAAACCCACCTCCACCACCAGCAAAAACCAAACCAGCTTAGAGGTAGATTTTGGTAATTTTTACTTTTTAATAAAACTTTCTAATAAAAAAAAAGTCAGAAAGGTCTTCAGCATGGAAGGTAACCTAAACATTATTGACATATTCTGTGAGCTTTGACAAGTAAAATGATGAGATCTTAAGTAACAGATACATTCTCTCTAAAGAGCACTTTATATGGTTTGGCTATCCTCCAAAAAAAAAAATCATGTAGCCTGGTTAACCCATGATACTGACATCTGCCTCTCACAGAAAGCCAAGGGAATCTTGCAAAGGTCACAGTGCTAACTGGCAGGGTAACTGATTAAGACAAGCCTGTAACACACAGTATTGCACACAGCAATATACTGGAAAAAAGGGAGAAAACAGAGTAATTTCCCTTTCTGCTATGTGCACACAGATATGCTGCTTTCAGTAAGCAATGTGAGTAAAAGTAAATGTGAGTCTAAGCAAAAGGTGAGCTCATATTGGCAAAATGAATTTTTGATATAAGCAGTGCTGACTTTTTTTCCAACATAATGTCTGGCAATGAAATGCAAAGTTACATGACATTTACATCACTCAATATTTTAACAAACCTTGATTAAAATTTAATGCTTCAGATTTCTCATCAATTAAGAATAAAAGTCAGATAAATCTCATGGAGAACTAAACACGTAGGTGAGGAGGAGGCAAAGCTGGAATGGAGACTCTCCACTCTCTATTCTTCTGATTCTTCCTCATCTTCAGAGCCCTCACAGATAATTTCCCCATGCTGTTTTATTACAGCTTAATTTCTGTGGCAGCACCTGTGTCTTACATTGGTACAGGTAAGGACAGCTTCAGGTCAGGAAAACATAAACAGGGTATGTCAGCCACCCCCTTATGTGGGGTGAGGGAGATGATGAGTTGTACTGTGGGTTTCATCCTGCCCATACTAAAATGAAATGGATGACTTGCTGTGCCGTGTTACTGCAGAACTAGGCATACCCAGTTGCTAAGCCTTGCCCAGGTAATGAACCTGACAATTCCTTTTAACCAATGACTTCTAGTCAAAGAAACTGAGCAAGCCTTGCATCTCATCACACACAAAATCACCTCAAGTTACTTTTCAAGACAGCCAGAATGATGTAATGGACCTCACATTGGTCTGTAACCAACAGGTAACATCAAGAGGCATGAAGAATGATATACCATACTCTGTAGTATTTCTTACTATTCTTCCCTAGTCTGTGTTTAACATATTGACAGTGAACAAAAAGTTTAAATCCTTGATCCACTAGAAAGCCCAATATTTTAGTTTTGCCCATTGTACAACTTCATTGAACCAAAGGTAACACCAAATAATAACAGCATGAAAAATTTCAGGAAAAAGGGTTTTATCCTTTAATCTTCAAATATTTTATGAATTCCCATGCTGAAGGGCAAGGATAAGGCAAACCATTTGTGCAAAAAGTCTCTGAAGGTGCATGTGCATTTTTTTCTAACACTGAAGAATTCTTATGAATTGTTTATATTTCTATAGCAATAGAAAGTAGTGTGACACCTTCTGAAAAGGGAAGAAACAGGCCTGTCCCTGAGGACAGATCTGCCTGAAAAGAAATTGTTATTACATACAGTAGAATATCTTTTACAAAGAAAGAAGTGATTTGGTACACTGCAATTTTTAGAAGAAGAAGGAAAATGCTGGTTTAATAAACCCTAAAGTATTAAATACTACAATATTATTTTGATCAGCATGGGGCCTTTTTGAATTAACTGCTTCAACTAAGCAAATATTGCTCTGCAGATACATACTTTTTCACTATTTTAATTATATGATCTGCTGGAAATGTGAGCTGAGTCTGGCAGTTTGATGCACCAACATGTTTGTTTTTATAATTCTGCATTTTATAAGAGAATAAAACAAGATACATGTTTCTAGGCATTGGTTTGCACAACTCACCAGGCACAGTGCAATTCATAGGAGTCTGGGATGCTTGACACCGTTAATAGGTATGGTGGCTCAACTAGTAAGAAAGAAAAAACTATTTTGTCTTGAGGAAATCACAGAATTTAGAAGTTTGGGTTTTTTTAATTTTGAGCATCAACATTTTCCCATTACTTAGGGATGGAAGAACGAAGCAGGATTAAAATAATGGAACAAAAAGAAACAAAGAAAAGACCCTTTTGGAGATGTCACTGTCAGAAGAGTTGGGATGTCTCCAACCTGCCTACAATCTGATGCAGAGGCATAACCAGAATATGATTAGAAGAGATCTACAGCCAGGATTATTTTAAAGGTAATAGTCAGGAAAACAGCAGTATTTTACCTGCTGTTTGCCTGACACTGAGCCACTGTCTGTCAGGACTGCTAGAGTCACTAAGTCGATGGTAAGTTGAGGAAAAGCCAAGACAGCAGTGTCCTGCTATCCACCGAACCCTTTCACTACCAACAAGCTCTAAGAAACAGTTTTATGGATGCAGTCTTCAGGTCACTGACATCAGTTCCAGTCCTTAGAATTTATTATATTGACATATTTTTTAACATGCAAAATGAAAGCTGGTCCCTCCAAACAAGCGAGTCTAGCTGATCTTGGGGCAGTAGTGGCAGAAGTCTAGAAATCACTAGAAAGGTTACCTAACTTCCAAGAAGTCCTCTAACTTACTGTTTGGAATTTACTACTATCTAAAAATGTAATTTGATGAATTTTTAAGGTAACCACTGTAGATATTGATAAAACACAGCACTTTATTGATTTGATTGGGACTGAAGGCAAAAAGTAGACCTGTAATCTGAAAGCTATTACGTTATAAAATTTCATGTATTTGCTGTTTTGGCCCTGCTTCACTTTCAAGGACTTTTGGCCCTTATTTCCTTTCAATTCTTGTGGGCAACTTTGTTTGTATTATATTTTCATAATCTATGAAAATGAAAGAGAAGAAATGTATATATATATATACATGAAAACAAGGATCAACTGTAAGGTTTCCAATAATTCAGAATAGAAGATTATTACAGAGAGCTGTAAGATATCATGTTGCTTGAGTGATGCCACAAATCTAACAAGATCAAATAATGTGCATTTTAAGGGTGTAATACTAATGCTGAATGTATGGACTAAGGATGCATGTTCTCTGCAACTGTCCTATTTACTGAAAAAGGTACAATTCAGTATTTTTCAAGAGGGCTAAATTCTCTATGTACAGAAATGCCCCATTGATTTCAGTAGCATATGAATCAGTAGATCAGATTGGTCAGCTATCAAAGGGCAATGCAGCTAAATGGAAAGAAAAACTGAAAAGTGAAATTTTAAACAAAGAAAATTCTACATTCAGTGATCAAGGAAAATATGCTAGAAACACATTTTTTATTATTTAATTTGGGCAAATAAATAATTTTGCTAACTGGAAATTAAAATGTTCCTGTTTGGGGATTTAGATTTCTACTTTAATTTGGGGTTCTGGATTTCCAGACATTTACATTTAAATTTTCAAAATGTGAAGGAATTAATCTCTAGTTTACAAAGTATTTCTAGAAGAAAATTGGAAAATTTCA
The DNA here is from genome assembly GCF_009819655.1 of Sylvia atricapilla. Lineage (NCBI taxonomy): Eukaryota > Metazoa > Chordata > Aves > Passeriformes > Sylviidae > Sylvia > Sylvia atricapilla. Next base: position 26,658,794 of record NC_089140.1, read on the forward strand.
CAGAAAATAAGTAGATCTTCTAGAGTTGCTCAGTTTTCAGCACTTAGAGAATACTTGTCCAGACCTTCACTAATGAAAGAGCGAAAGGACCATTAATAGATTTTGACTCATTCAGGAAGAAATTTTTTGTCTACTGGAATTTTGAGGAGTGAAAACTAATAATGAAATGCCTGGAATAAACAAACAAACAAGCGAAAATAAAAGATTCCTCTCTGTTTTGGAATATCAGAAGTGTAAGGCAAAATATTAAAGATTTCCTCAGGCATCTCAGAGCTACAGGGGAAGGCTCTAGATGGGCCTACTGGGAAAAGAGGAATCCCGTACAGAAAAAAACATTTATTCTTACTGGCATTTAAGATTGTTGAGCTGAAGATGCTCCTGGTTGTCTTCAAAAGATAGCTTGCCCCTCAAATACAATCACTTCAGAAATTTGCTGTCTCAAAAAAGAGCACTTCCATTTCAGAAAAACAGAACTTTTCCTACAAACTATAGACAGTCTAATAAAGTACATTTCTGAGAAGTCACATATTATTTTTGAAGTCACATATGAGTCCCCATTTTCAAAGATCTCTCTACACATCTGCTTAAGTAACCAAGGTTTATTAAATAGCAGCAGTTAGAAAGCTTGTATTCTATGGAAATTCAATTCCTGTCTCATAGTAGCAAAGCAACACACTGTGCCAAATGGAGGCAGACTTCCAACAGAAGAGCAGAATATACATTTTTATCTTTTTATAAAACCAAATAAGGCTTATTATTCTTTCCTATTTATATTTTCTCCAAGAACTCCCAAACAATTCATTCATATCAGTTATATGATGAATATTTTTCCACATGCATCTGTCAAAAATTTCAAGCTATAGTACACTACTTTCACCCATCTAACAACAAGTCTTAAACAATGTGATGATCAACAGTTCCCTTCCCTTCACCTTACTTTTAGAAGAGTGCACAGTCGTGCTCCCTTTAATCTCTACAGAAGTCCATAAATGAGTGTTCTACAACTTTTGTTTTGTTTTCTGTAAAGGACTAACACTTGAAGTTCTACAACTCCTATGCAACAAAGGTCAAATGTATCACTCCCTCTTGCTGTGAAGTGGAATTAATTTAACTGAAAACTTCTCTAATCCATAAGAGCTTCTCTTTCCTGAATGCAACATTTCTTCATGTCTGAACTTGATAGCTATGCTTGTGTGGCAAGGTGTTCCCAAAGGAAAATCGTCTCTGAAAGAGAAAGAGGACATTATTATTGTTATGATATTGGAATTCTGATTTTTTTGGAAGGTCTTCTGACTGGAGAAAAGGATGAGCAGGACCTTTTTCTTTTTTAGATTTATTCTTTGTGCAAACTATTCTCCAGCGTAAGTTTCTACAGTAATAGATTTCTTTCCCTGAAAATGCTGATCAACTCCAATAATCAGAATTTGCGAAAGAAAATAAATCAGATGGGCCAAATGTGATAGGAGTGTGATAGGAATATTGTTCTTGGTGTCATTTTTTTTTCCAAAAAGTATCAGGAAAACTTCTCAAAAGAGTCTAATTTCCCTATGCATCACTTAGTCAAGAGGAACAAAAGGGAAATATTTTAATATGGTAAATCCAATGTTACTGCTGGAATCTCTGAGAAGTCTCGCTTGACACAACTCATGATAGATGGATTACTTGATGATTACTTTATGAATAATATCAGAGGTAATGGTATGAAGCTGTCAAGACTTAGAGCAGAAGTGCTATCAGGTGATGAAACAGATTTGCTTACACAAAAGACTACTCGTTCTTCACTCCTTCCACAGATCTCTCTCTTTTGAATAACTGTACAGCAAAAATACAGCATTGATACATTGCACCTGTGTTTGACATAAATGAGAGAAAACAGTTCTGTGCACAACACTTGGATGTAATTTCCTAATGCAAATTCAAACTCCAGTTTGTCAGCTTGCAAGTTAAAATTCAGACCCCAAATATTACTTGCGGCGTCTACAAAGACATACAAAATTGTCTGGTTTGGGCCTCTTATTTTTCTCTGTGCTTTTGTACTTCACCTAATAATCTTCTAGTTCAGTTCTTAAGGAGAATATTATTCACTTAACAGAAAGAAGAGAAAAATAATTGCTCCTGGATGAACCCTAGCAGAATAATATCATGAGTCTGTAGCTTCTACTAAAGCAGTGACAACAAATAATCACACTAAACAAGTTTTTCTTTTGTATCTCTTGCAATAATTAAATCCTGCTGCATATTGTCTTAAAATTTAACAGAGGGATTTAACCTTGTCATCACTTCCACTGAACCCAAAACCCAGTTATAGTCAACATATATTTCACATATATATCTATGTATACATATATATATTTCTATATATATATGCATATCTATAGAAATAGATATGCATATATGCATATATGTTCATATGTAGATACATATGTACATAGAATATATTTATGCATTCATATATAGAGATATTATACACATAGATATATTCATATCTATATATAAATATTCTACAAATATTAGTCTTCAAGAACAATAATGTCATCTTTCAATATATGAGAAATTCAAAAGGAAGCATGTGTAGTTTTAGTTTGTCCCAGTATCTTGTAACACATGCGCACATTTGTAATCAGATCAGCTTGCTTTACAACCAGAGATAAATTTCAAACAACTTCAAGGCTTCAGAACTGATATCTAAACATGTCAAAAAGTCTGGAAAAATCACTCTTTCCATGTAAGCATTACAGGTGCTATATGCTTCTAAACATATTTTACATTGTATAGTACAATAGATTTTCAGCCAGGTGTTTTTACAAAGAATAGACAAAGACTTTATTACTAATTACCGTTTCTAATGGCATAAAACACTGCAGCATGTGTCACCTGCTGGGTTTTATACCACTTTGCTAGATGACTGTGTGATTTATGGTTTGGTCTCCCACTTTAAATATAAAGCAAATTACATCTTCCCCTTTGCTATTCAGGACAAACAGCATGATTAGGTATGTCTTGGTTTTTCACAGTGAAACTTTGCTAGATGTGTACTTTCATTTCACAGTTGCTGCACATTGACCCTAATCTGGAATCCTCATCTACCAAAAGGGTTCCTGTCAAGGTTCTCAGGAAAAAGTGTTGCAGTTCATAAGCAGATTGACAGAAACTTTGGGACAGAGTCAGGTTTAATTTGTACACTGATGCAATCTCATACAGAGACATTCATAACTTACTGCAGTAAACTGTAGAGGTTACAGAAAAAATGGCAAACATCTGGAGGAAATAAAATTTATTCAGTGGTGACATGAATATTATGAACCTGTGGCCAGATGTAAACTCCTATACCTATATGATGTATTGGTCTTTTTGCTGCCAATCACATGGAATAAACTTGTTCACTCTGCCATAACATGCCTGTGTCCATTCATGTTTATGAAAATAAATGTTACTGGTATAGCAGCAAAAATAGCCATATTAAAAGATCATATCCTGAGCAGTAAGATCTTTTCTTCTAAAATAAGTAATAAGTAATTGGGTTTTTAAGATATCTTTTTTGGTTTTTTTTTTAGATTATTCCCAAAACATGTTTTTATTACAGTCTCGAAATACAGAACCATAAGTGCTGCATTTCAAGACTGCACGGGTTAGCAGACTAGAAGTCACTCTTGGTTTTTTTAGACAAGATTTCAGAATGAATAATTTTAACAGTTTCTTAGGAGGAAATTAAATAATTCGGGGTGCCCCAAGACCAGCCTGCTCCAATGCAAATTTGTGATTGTATTCAAAAAGTGTTCACAAATACTTTGTTGCAGCATTCAACCAAGTTCTAATCATACCATTTCACTATCTAGGCTGCAATTGGAATTGGAAAATTAACTGAATTTTTACTCTATTCAAAGTAGACACAGCTACTGGGAAGAGCTGCTAGAATGAAAGAATTTGTTCTATAATACTCAGAAACATCTAAAAAATGTTCATATTTATCTGAAAAAACTCAGTTAGTTTACATTCATACTAATTACAGTTGAAAGGGCTTTCCAGAAAGAGCTAACAAGATATCATTGCACTTTTACCCACAGAAAGGTAGGGCAGTCACAATAATCTTCATGTGGAAGAAAAAGATTTTTTTCTTTGGCCATATCTCACACCACTTTTTAACTTATGAATTACTTAATAACATCATATGCATATCATATACATGTTCTTTCTACCAGTCTGAAAAGAGAAAAAAGAAATATGCTTTGCTTTGCTCCTCTTATTTTCTCACTATCCTCTCACTAACCACATGACAATGTACCCTGGGGGAGTGCTGATATGGAAGGTATGCAGTGGCTTCATGCTTACATTGAACATGTTTGCATTTAGTTTCTTTCCCTGTGCAGAAAAGAGGTGATTTTTTTTTTCCCAGTGTTATAGATAGTGAGAGTTCTCTCTAGTGTATATATACATATACACTGGTGAGACCTCGGTGTTACAATGATTTTTATTGATTGTTTCCAGGTTGTTTAGCCTAGGAATTTGTAGGTGTATAGGCTGCCACATTATGACCAATGTCAATTCTAGGAGTAGATGTCATTTTATTATGCACAGGGGTTTTGCTTATGATCCTTCTATATGTTGGAGGTTGTCTGAAAAGTCAAAATTTTTTTTGTCTTCCAGAAATTCTGCAGTATTATTGTTTTAAGACATTGTTTTAAGTATTAAGACATTAAGTTTTTAGACAAAGTTTTAAGACACTGTTTTATTTGGGGTTCTGCAAAGGCTAAGACCAAGAGAAAATCACATGACAAAAAAATTAAATAATAAATCAAAGAATTGTTGTGATTGAAAGAGATAGTACCAACATATTTTAATGCAATGTTTTAATTACAATAGTGTTCCAGGATATATTCCTGTATCTCTTCAGTATCTACAAACATAGAATGTAGTTATCAGCTCATAAGAATTAAATTCTGATCAAGTTTTGACATTTCTAGTTTCACAGTGTGGCCTTACAGCCTCACTTGTCAGTCGTCAGGCACTCAGACACTTTAGAGATCACAGAGAGCACGTGGCTGCTCCACCAGTGTGGAATAGGGATCAGATTATGCTTCTGCTGAATCAACAAAGACCAGTTTGAATACAAGGTGACCAAGGAAAAAACTCTCTAACCAAGACTTTAAAAATGCTTTTTAATTGTTGGGGTTTTGGCAGGGTTTTTTGCCTCTTCTGTTCTAATTCTGCATAACACTGTCCCTGAGAGGCCCCTAGATATTGTATGAATGGATGTACTTGTGAACCTTCCTTTGCCAAGATCATTGTTCTGAAAGACTCCTCAAATGCCTGAATATAAATGCTGTTTCTTTGCCTCTCCTTTGCTGTGGTATTGCATTGCTAAGGCAATGTCTGGGCATGATCATTGTCTAAAATGGACAAGTCACATTTAAGAAAGCAGAGGTATAAACAGCAACTTAAGGAAAAGAGAACAGAGTAGCTCTTCTAACTCCCTCCAAAGATCAGAAAAGAAACATCCATTCTTCAGAAACTCTTTCAAGTCAAAGGGAATTCTGTTCAGTTCAGAGCCTCTGCAACATTCCCCCGTTGTCATGTGCAACAATAAGCCAGTCCAACAGAGATGGAAGGAATCACAATGACAAGTAAATAGGGAAAATATTGCTGAAGTAGAAAAATTCAATACAAGAGTTAAAGTATGTAAAGATAAGATAGAGGAGGAAACAACAGTGTTCATGACGTCATTTGTCTTCTAGTGTTTGTTGCCTTTTTTTCCCTTCCTTTTACTTGCAGCTGTGTGTGTTTTCCTATTTTTACTCAAGCCTTTCAGTCAATCATATCAAAGTCTCAAACAGATGTGCAGAGCAATAATATGATAGTAAAATTTTACAAGCATGATTCATTTTTGGTTTGCAATTTTTAGATGAAGAAACGTCTTGTGTATTTACAGAAAATATGGCACACATCTTGTCAAGAAGTATAAAAAAGCATTTTGTTTTGCTTGAAAAAGCATTATGCATAGACTTCACAATTTGCCCATCTCAGTTCACAACAGCTATAGTATTTAAGGTCATTCATATGGAATATCTTTTAATGAGACTATGAGATAAAGAAAGATATTACCAAGTCAAAGTCTGCTGTTGGTTATTCCTTTTCAACATTATTTTCTCCTGGTACTTATTTTGAAGAGAAATTGAAAGTGAAATTGATATACGCCCTTAACAATAGAAGCACTTAGAGCTGGCTGAATAGCAGGAATCTCATTTGTGAATAAAAGGGCTGAATTTCCTGTGACTGTTGTGGTCATGACCTGAATGATTTCAAAGACTGGACATGTACATAAAATGCACTGGTGAAAATCTTCATGGAGCTCAAAGACTTCACTGGCACTGCTGGAAAAACAGAAGGGCTGTGCTAGGTGACATCAAGGTCAGGCTATCCCAACAGTCTTTATTTAACCATAAGAAATAGTAAGCATGTATTGCATGCTTACTAAGAAATAGTAAGCATGTAAGTGAAACATAAAAATGAAACAAACCTATATGATGTTACTACTCTTGGAATTCTAGCTATTTTGGAGTCAGATATTTTGTGAATTGTTTGTTGCTTCTACACATTTCAAGATCCTGAAGGATTCAAGGACCTTTTCTTATCTCTACTTGAACCTTCACTGCTCAGCTAAGAAGGCAAAAGAGCACCATTCTTCTTGTTTTTCTTAGGAGCTGTTTCCTACTGGCTTTGTTTGATGGTTTTTTAGTAGAAGATACAACAAGCAAATGTGATCATTTTTCTCTAATTTTACAGTTATTAGTTAAATAATAAGAAACAGAAGGAATGCTTTGTTATCCAGGTAGATAATCAAAACCCACAAGAAACCGGTGGAATATTTTTCTAAAGAAATCTGTCTCCAAATAATGCACTTAATCTCTTGTAAATGGCCTTGAACAATTAGTATATTTGAAGAAGAATATAGCTGCTTCACACCTTGTGGAAAAAGGTGGCTACACTGTGGTAAACATTTGTGATGAATATTTCAAATGGTTCAGATGAGCAAAAAAATTATGATTATATTATGAATTATATGAACCTCATGCCAGCCTCAATATCGAGATCAGTTTAAAAAATGACAGAAACAGAAGGGGGATTTAATCTCATCCCCTCTTATTCCTCAGTCTTGAGTTTCTGTCTCATTGTTGTATGTGTCCATAAACAGCTGATAACAATTAAAATAGTCCTTTATAAACATCTAGGATTCATAAAATGCCAAGCTTCAAGTGAAGACTAAATAACAAGAAAATACAACCAGCTAAAATTATGATGGTGTTATACCACAGGTGTTTTCTTCAAAATGAAAATAATTTTAAGCAAATAATTTTTTCAGGAAGATTTAAAGCTAACCAGACTACACAGATATTTCTGAGGAATTTAAACCAAATCTTATAACACCAAAATCATACTTAGAATTTACAAATATTTCAAAGAAAGAAACATTTCTTGTGTTTTATTGAAAAAACCTGTAATACATTGAACATAGGAAGATTGATAATAATTACTATAGTATACAGATAAGAAAAGAAAAAACAATCCATCATTTGATGTCAAAGTGGATGTGTGGATCTCTAGATGGAGTGTTCTCTGAAAATACAAAAGCAATATAATTCTAGAAGTAATGTGATAGCACAATGAGTGTGTTAGTAAGGATAGTAAAGTGTCTTATCTGCTTTGAAGAATAGCAATATCTTGTATCATATTTCTAAAAAATGAAATTATTATTTTAATCAGTAATTAATAAGAGTTTGCATCTGTGAATGTGAAAATAGTGCAATAAATCATCAGTAGAAATTCGAATGAAAAATATAACTCCCAAATTATTTTGTGAAAAAATACCTGTCTATTGCTATTTGAATAGCTGATCACAGTGTGAATAAATAAATGGAAAACAGTTAATTAAATGCATTTTTTGAGAATTGATGTGTTTGACTAATCCTTTGTCATGTCACAGATTGTTCAAATGTTTCTCTCTTCAAGAAATAATGGTGTATAATTTTGGTGCCATTTGAGGAGGAAGGAGTGACTCTTCATAAAAACTGAGCAGGATGATCCCTTGATCTCTAGTTACCTCCTCATTTTCATCTTGCATTGCCAGCAAAATGCCAGCTGCAAAACCTATTTTGCATCCAGTTGTGATTTCAGAATTAAATGCAATGCAATTAGTTCCTTTTATATGTTTGGTAATCTTGTTAAGATAACTCATTAGGTATCTTGGCAATTGGAAATTACTAGGTTTCAGAACATGTGCATTTCCCCAGTGAATACCAATTATTCCTAAATGAGGCAATTGTTCTTTAAAGGAAAGGGAAAAGTGAGTCCAAAAAAGTTTTCTGAGTTTATATATTGTTCTGACTTTTAAAAAACTTAAATTTTAGTGCTTTCTCCATAAAGTTCTGGGTATGTATAAATACTGTGATCCCACTTTCCTAATTTTTTTTTTTTATCTAATCATGACAGAAGTGTGAAAAACACGGTAGAAATGGTTCATATGAAACATATTTTTGTCATTAAAACATGCAATAACTGATTTAGAAAAGCATTTGTAGGTAGAATTTTAAACAGGAATATACTATTATATTCATTAGTTAATAATTTATTTAGTTGCAAGAAAAGGCTAGAATGCTAACCAGTTCATAGGAAGTAGCTACAGCTGCAAAAAATTAGACTACGTAATATTTTAACATTCAACCAAATAATTTCCAAAGTCTTAGGTAACATTAATGCATTGTCCCCACACAGTTAATTTCCAAACCCTTTCTCACAACCATGGAGCCAGAAAAAAACCAAAATTCTGACAACTGCTCCAAATATTCAAGGACTATACTGAATACTGTATTTTGCATATGCATCCATCCAGGCCTTTTTCCTCATTATGAAAAGAAGCATGTTGAAACGAATTTAGCAGAATCAAAATCTTCAGTAAATGTGACAATAGAAGCAGGAAATCAGAGACTTCAAATAATGTTTAAAATTTCGGGGTTAATAAAACCCCAACAAAACCACATGAAGATGCAATTTTTAAATCTTAAAATATTTTATTTTGCTACTATTAAGCATCCTTTTATGAAATAATGAAATAAAATGGGGAGAAGGACAGTGATAAAGGAGCAAGGGAGTTCTTAGGAATATAAAATTAAGTCACACCAGACTATATATCAATTTTCCTCTCTAAAGAAAATACTGCTGATTCCATAAAGCCTGTGTCATGAATAATAAGGGAACTCAATCTGAAAGCCATCATTACAGAAAATAGAAAGATATTTTAAGAATATTACTTTAGAAATGAAAAAAAATTTGTGAATACCTGAGTGAACCATGACCAATAATCTTTCAAAATTACTACAATGTAAGACAAAGAAAAAAAAAAAAAAAAGGCGTAATCATAAAGAGGGTTACTAGGAAGTTGTGAAGGCAAAAATTCTTTAATACTTCACATATAAACAGAGAATATGTCACAACCATTGAAACAGGAAGGCTTGTTAGGAGTTGCAGAGGGTTATAATTGCATAAAGCAAGCCAGTAAGAAAAAAAATTATAGTTTTGGGGAAACTCTGCTGTCTTATTTTCTCACTTTTGACATGCTAAACTTTTTTCTTCCCAGGTCTTATCTCATTTAGCTTTTTTTGCTTCTTCCCAGTTCACATTAAGAGCTTGAAGACTGAGATTACTGCCATAGCCATACGTTATCAATATAAACATCAGTACCCAAACCTGAGGCATCTACAAACTCTCTGGGCAACCTGTTTCTATTCCACCCTCATCATAAAAAAATTCCTTCTTATATCTAGTCTGAATCTATCCTCTTTTCATTTAACACCATTACCCTTTGTCTTGTCACTAGAGATCTCCACATGTGTAGAGCAGATGAACCCCAAATCAGTCATGCTGTCCCCACTGCTAAGGTAGTCACCAGGAAAACCAAGAAGTGTAAGAAGAACCTGGAATACTGGAGCAACTCCCCTGCCACATCCCCAGCCACACAGACCTTGGCTTAGACTGTATGTGTTCAAGTGGTAAATGGAATCTCACAAGATGGTCAAGGCTGTAGTTTCAGAATAGGGGTTGGAGATGTCAAGTTTGAAGATGACATCAGATTGAGAAGAGGACTTGAGGACAGGGCTGCCAGCCAGATGGACCTACACGGGCTGGAGGATTGGGTTGGCAGGGGCTCATTAAAAATGGATGAAGAGAAATGCCAAGCCTTGCACCCGGGGCAGGCAGAGCCCTTGGGACAATACAGGCTGGGGGCTGCCTGGCTGGAGGAAGCTCAGCTGAAAGGGCCTGGAAGGTCAGGCTGAGAGTCAGCTGAGCACGAGCCCATGGGGAGCTCCTCCAGGGAAACAGGCGAGCAATGCTCCGTGTTGTATGGACAGAGGTGCAGACAGCAGCTTCAGAGGAGTGATCATCCCCTCCTGCTCTAAACTCATCATAGCAGACACAGCCTGGAGAAGGGCTGACTTGGGAGGACCTGCACAATTTTTTATGATGCTGAATTCTATGTAACCATTTTGCTGAAATAATGAATAAACTAAATTTGATTTAACATAAGAAGCCCAGTATCTCTTTTTTATTTGTCTTCCAATCAAGAATTAGTAAGTTAAGCTTGGGACCACAAAAGGGAATTTTAAAAGTTCTCTTTAAGTGGTGAGGATCAAATTGGTTCTTGAAGAGAGCACCTTACACCAGAACACAAATATCTCATGGTGTTGGGGTTTTTCTCTGTGGCTTTAGTCGTCTGCTCTTCAACTAAAAGGGGAATCACAATCTGCTCTGCTTAGCGTCTACTTAGTAAAAGTCTTATGTCTTCAAAATTGAGTTTGAAGAAAGAACAATGTGACTTCTCCAACTGATGAATGAATGCATCCATGTATTGATAGACTTGCAAGGAATAGAATATAAAATACATTAAAAACTTTTCTACTCTGTTTTACCTGAGGCACAAGGTCCTTATTTTGCACTTACTTTCTGTTTCCCTGCAATTCTGGCTGAATTACCATTTGCCTGTAGATTACCAAACTCAAGCATCTTAAAATTTTGGCTCTAGAAATAAGAACAAGATATATAATTTCTCTTATATCTCTTATGTGATTTCAGTCTATCCAGTTGAATTCATTATAGCTAAAGCAGAACTATTCTTGCTTTGGTCACAGAAGTAGGGAGTTTGATGCTTTTTGTTGTTGCAGAACAGGAAGTAGTAATCACAAAACTTTTTAAGATCAGGAGTAAGTATTCAGAGATGATGTGTAAGAAGCACACACTACTGAGAGCACCACAATCTAGTACAACCTTACATAGCAAAAATTTTACATGTGAGCTTGTTAGCGAGGAGCACACATAATCACAGAAATGATTATGAGGTGCTTTATTGAGGAGCTCTGGGAGTCGGGGTACAGACCCAAATCCAGCTCCAAATAGGGCTCAGAAGACGTACAGATTATAGTCCTTTTCGTTATACAACTCTATGTTAATCATTAAGCCCTCCCATTGTTCTATTGTATACACTCAAGCATGCATTTGGTAAATATCTTCCCTTGGGATTCTCACGATTCTAGTTTAAGGTAATAATCACGTTCAGCTACCAACAATCGTTACAATTATATCATCTATCATATGATGATTAGGTACAGTTTCACCTGACCTAGTAGAGAATAAATTTATTTCTAAGATACATCATCTTAGATGTATAACCATCCTAATCCCCCCTTCCCCCCTGATTACCCAGGCAAATTTATACTTGATTTGATTAAAACAATAGCATGAAAGCAACATCCTGGTTGCAGTGAAGCTGAGGTTCTATTCCCCAGTTTTGCAGCTGCAGAAATCATTAACCCTATACTATCAAGCTCTGTTCCTCCTTTCTTCCTTTCTGCTACATAAGCTGCATTCTATTTTCCTTTCAATGAGTTTTTGAGAACACTAACATTCCGTAATCATTGCAAGGCCATTTTCACAAACATCTGTGAAAGAAACAAAACCTTTGAATTTGGGGAATATGTGAACTCCTAAGAAAAAAGCTTTAGGAGTCAAAAACTGGAATCTGGAAGTTTCTTGGAGTTTGGATTAGACAAAATTGCAGAGTCTTAATCCTTTATCAAAGGTTATACTGCCATTTTCAAACAGGATGGATTTTTATGTTTAAGCAAATACAATAGCAAAGACATTTTTCATCTGCATATAAAGGAAGTTTGGTCATGTTATGGTACGTCCCATAAGTGCTTAAGTGAAAAACCATACATTCACCTGCCCAGGCACTATTACCTCAGTGTCATGCAGCTTCACAATTTCAAATAAATGCTGACATGAGGTATGCGTCAGCAAATCTAAGTAGATCACTGATGTCTCTAGACATATAATATAAATTATTTGATATGGCTTCAAAGTCTACTTTGCTTTGATTTTTTTCGATTTTCTTTCTTCCATAAAGGCTTTTTTGTCATTCATTAAACTGTGCTATCCTCTATTGCTGCATTTCAGCTAGTGAGATACAGTGGCTACAGTGCATTGGTCTAAAACAAAAGTAATGGTATCCATTCTTATGTGGGTGGGAAAACACTTTAATCCATAAAAATAGCAACATTTCTATTGCTAATAGAAAATGCAATAGAAAGTGTTTCACAAAATGTATGCTATTAAAGATTTTGTTTTTTGAATAAAAATGGTCTAAATTAAAAGAAAATCTGTGGAACTTTAAATCATTGTGAATGGAATAAGGACATATCACTCTGGACACGATTTTTCAATTTTTAGTTTCAAAGGCTGAAAAAAAAAAGCATGAATAGTTCTGAACAAAGTGAAACATTTCTATTCATTGTTAAACTGGTGAAATTTTGCTTGGTCTCAAGCATAGATCAGTAGGATACACAGCCTGTGCCCAGTGTGTTTGAAGACAATTCTCCATGTGCCAAAACATGTCCCACACATTTGATCATTTTAAAATGGCAAAGTAAAAGAAAAGGAGGAAGAAGATGGAGGTACCTCTCACAGATCTGCTCTAGAATGAATCACTTCTTTGTGGTATAGACACATCAAAATTTTTTGTATGTGTGGGGTGGCGATGTCAAGCTCTGGCTGTACTGTGGAAGGTATAAATTAATTTATGATCTATCATTTTGTATTGTCTGCTATACTGACTGCATTTATTCTCAAGTGTCCTTGCTTCTGCGAGAACCACATTTACAGTAATAAAAACTTCACACACACCTCCCAATAAGGTGCTCATAAAGCCTCTAATTAAGTCATTCTTACTGTGGCACTTCCTCTAGTCTACAATTTGCTGTTTCAACTTCATAACCTTTGGTTTCTTGCTACTGTTTTTTGCAGCCATGTCTAATGATGTCAAAAAAATTATCATTAATGTGTTTTATCTCTCTCCGCTGTCTTTTGTGAGACTGGAAAACGTCGAAACGTTCTTGTGCCAATCTAATTGCCCAATATTCCTCATGCACCACCAGCTCGTTAAATCATTTCATGATGCTACTGGACTTCAGTATAACATCTGAGAAAACTAGTCATAAGTCTTAAATTTGCAGATAATTTTGCAAAACTGGCAGAATGTATGTTGTACGCAACTTTATCCACCATGTTTTACTGACCTTTAATATGAAGGGACTTTTTTTAACCCAGACAGAATTGTGTGCTCCACCAGCAGTAGAACTATCCACTCAGTGTAGAATCAGATTAAATGAAATGATTATGATGAATATAAACTTTATTTAGTCCAACTGTACTTTAAATGAATTGTCTAAAATTTGTATCTATACCTGGGAATACGCATTCCTGTTATTAAATGTGCTCAGTAAGCTAAGCAAGTTCTTTTATAATTAATAAGCATTTAGTGGCATTGATTTTTATAGCTTGTTTTTTTAACTCCTTATCAGTATTGAGCAGATGCAACATAACTATGAAAAACTGTATTTTAAATGTGATTACTATACTTGAATTGCATTTGAAAAATTTTGTTCAGTGAAGCATTTATAAATACAATTTTACTTCCAGATGGAGCTTCAAAGTTAAGGTATTTCTCTGTTTAGCACAATGATATTTGAACAATGTCTCTAGAACATAAGAGAGAACAGAAAAATAAAAACTATATTAAATATATAGTGGTTTAGAAAAAGCTCTACTTAAGATGCCATTTTGCAATAAAATGTTTGATTTATTCTCTGTTTATTATTTAGCCAATCCTTTTCTAAAACCACCCTTAACAATATTGCATGAAGAATGATGTTTGATTGAAATTTTGGATTACAACACAGCAATACAGTTTGTCCATTGGTATTTGTATACTTAAACCATAATCTTTTCATATTAAATGTCCTTCTGTACTCTTTGATATTTAGGCTGGGGAGGGGAGATTCTGATTTTCTGCATAACCTACTTTTGTGAAAAAACTATGTATAAGTAGGAAGTGAATCAATACAAATTGGATCAGAGGTTATGGATGGAAACCTCTGGACAGTAAACCAACAGAAGAGATGTCTGCATAAGTGGAACTGACATGCTACATAGCAAAACACTTCCAGTTACTTCTGCTTTAGGAGCCTATTCTGTTTATTCATAAATCTTTAGGGCAAATTCTTGACTGAAGAGGAAATCAAGCCCTTGAACACAAATGTAAATAGTAAAAGGAGATTACTGGGACACCTGTGATATGTTTTAGAGCACAAACCATATGTTCCCCCATCTTAAATCTCAAATTCACCTCCTACATTGTTAAAACACAAGCTGGTTTGTATTCCCTAGAATCCACTTCTTGTGGTTGCTGAAGCAAGTGTCTGTACATGAATTTAGTGTTCTTGCTTTTTGAGGGACAAGCACTGGCACATATTTAGTTTCTCTCTCCTTTAATCTCTTTTGCTGTTTCTTGAAATGTAAAGCTAAGCTCTAAAGGGCCCATTCATCATTGTCTCGCAGTGCTGCAACTGATCACACCTGTGTCTCACAGATATGAACTGTGACCAAATCAAAATAACACTGTTTCGCACACTGCATCCGTGTAACTGGGCAAAAATGGGAAAGATTAATTGTGCCTTGGTAGAATGACAATTTTATAATAATGCAGAATAATAAAAGAAGGGAAAAGGAAAATGGGAAAAGAAATGAAAAGAAAAAGAAGAGAAATAAGAGAAAGGGGAAGGGGGAAAGAAGGAGAAGAGAAAGAAAAGGGGAAGGGGAAGAGGAAGGGGAAGGGGGAAAGAAGGAGAGATAGAAAAGGGGAAGGGGAAGGGGAAGGGGACGGGGAAAGGGAAGGGGAAGGGGAAGGGGAAGGGGAAGGGGAAGGGGAAGAGGAAGGGGAAGGGGAAGGGGAAGGGGAAGGGGAAGAGGAAGGGGAAGGGGAAGGGGAAGGGGAAGGGGAAGGGGAACTTCTACCTGAGGACCTGTAACTATTCTCAGAAAATGAAATAATGAAATGATGGCTTAGGCCATCATTTAAAAAAATCCCAAAACAACGAGTAATGGGAATTATTGCAAAAAATTTTGTTCTAGAGAGTGTGGCAATTTCTCAAGAAATCCAGAAGGAATTAAATCAAATGGAGGAGGAGAGAAATGAATCTCAACAGTTTATTTAATTATTCCTTTATAAAATGCAATTTATATCCTTAATTTATATTCATTTTCCTTAGAGAGTATTGATAATAGCTAAGGTTTGATAAAAGACCCCAGAGGACTGTTACAAGGATATATTTATTTATATTTTTAAAAACATATTCCTATTTATAAGTTAATAAGCATATTTGTAACAAGCAGGTTATATAGACAGGCAGTTAAAGTGTTTCTTAATACTCAGTTGTTCATCTATTTCCCTCTGTTTTGTTCTTCTTTGTGCCTTTAGGCTTGTCTTTTCTCAAATTCTCTGCTTCAAACCTATGCAGAGGCCCACAACAATTTCAGGATTTGGTTTTTGGGGGCAGAATTTGGGTTTCCAATGGTTGGGGTTTTTGGGGTTTGTTTTTGTTTACTTGGTTTTTAGTTTTGGTTTTGTTTGTTTAGTTGATTACTTTATTCGTTGTGGATTTTTTTTTTCTTCTTTCTAGTAGCTTCTTCATGTCCCAGGGATCGAAACTGAAGGATCCATGTGGGAATGGAGAGTGACAAGCCCTTATATGCAAATGTCTTTTCTATCTTTCTGCATAAAACAAGCTAGATTGATTTTCATGGGACTAAAGACAGGAATAGTTCTGAGCTCAGCAGAAAGCTGTCAGGCTGCAGCTGAACACATACAGGCTTGTTGTCTTTAGGCCTTCTGCTCTTTATACAGTGGGAAAAGATCTGATACCCTTTTCTGTGCTTTGTAACGTCATGATCACTCACTGCAAATTTACTTATATGAATTTCCAAGTAGACTGCCAATGAGTGGTGATTAGTGACCATTTCCCATTTGTCATTCAAGGAGGGATTTCTGTGTCAACTTTTCAGAGGGCTCAGCCAAAATAATAAATCATCTCTGTATTACCTGACCCACCTGCGTTGCTGTTGAGGAGGGGATAAATGCTGTGTTATGCTGTTGGGCACTATATCCATACAAAACGACAGAGAAAAATACCTTCCATAGGATTTCTGCTTTATTTGATGGGAAAACCTGTGTTCCAGAGCTCTCCCAAGATGTGGTTATTCACCACAAACAAGGCCTCTAATCTGCTGTACATAGTAGTTCTGCTTATTTTCGAAAAGTACAGATTTCACAGACACTGAATGAGTTTGTGGTGGAGAGGAGAGATAAGGAGTCAGAGTCTGGATGTCATTTCACAGTAAAACCCCCATCTCCCTTGTTCTTTGGAAAGCCCTTAGCACTGCCATGGTGTATATATGAGGGGTTAAGATAAAGCCCAATTTTATATATAGAGCTATTCAGAACAGCAAAAGGAGGAGGTTGCTATACAATACCAGATCTGTCTATTCTTGCAGAGAAAATGAAGCACCAGCAAGGTTGTTTTAAAAGAAGGATGTGCAGCACAGGTGACTCTGCCATTGCTCAGCAAAGAAAATCCACCGTAAATGAGAGCAATAGACACTTTGGCAGCTTTTTCAGCTGCTGCTGCTGCTGGAATTCTGAAAAAATGGAGATGAGAAGAAGGTATCTGAGTTACCCAGGAATACCAAGGTGTTTGAAAACATTAAAGCTGTATTCATGTGTGATCTTTTAGACAGCAAAGCTATTATTTTAGCACTAGTAGAGATACTTAAGGGACTGTTTCTTTGGAACCTTTTGAAAACAAATTTGAAAGGTTTTATACATGCTGGTACTAAGACTGTGTAATATGATCTACTTCAAAAATAGTTATAGTTAGGGGTACTCTTCTATAGCTTTAAATAATTTAAGGAGTAAAAAGCAAGAGATAAACAGTAAGGTCTTATTTAGCTTTAAGAAGCTGGTAAGGAGTTGAGAAGATTAACTGGCATGTCCTAACAAAGCTGATTGACTACAAGCAGCTCCTTCCTACAGGTTCAGCTGCCTGGTGAGCCCCTATGCAAGTGATAAACTGGCATCAAGGGGATTTGCCCATGTGTACTATAGGCAAATGGAGTCTATGCTTCTTAATAACATTCAGGTTAGCAGCTTATAGATCACAGATCAATCAAAAGAACTCAGGTGCCTTGCAAAAGTTACATCCTAAAAGTAGCAAAAGCATTACAAAAGAATATGCAGTAAAAGTTGAAAGCCACACAACAAAGCCCAGCCACACATTCAGTGAGACACACACAGGGAAACAGCTTCTTATGGTTCAGTTGTTCGTGTTCTACCAACAGATGCTTATCTTTTCTTCTTTATGGTTTACTACACAGTGACTCAACTCGGAGAAGCATTTGACTTAAGCTCTGGATCAAAGATTAGGCTCTAACCAAATAAAATTTTCTTCTAAAGACGGTTTACCAGTGCAGTGTCTATGAAGAGGCTTGTCTGCCTTACATTTTTCTCATCCAATAGGAAAATAATTTCTATTGAAATAGAATATAATGCCAATTTTTTTCTCTAGTCATTAAAATTTGCAATAGTATTATCTAACACAATTTTTAAAATATTGTTTTACACTCTTTTTGTTACAGCAGCTTTCAGAGATGTCAATCCAATGGCCTCAAAATTTTGGCTTATGAACCAAACAGATAAATGGAAAAGAGAAATAATTATAAATCCATATTATAATATTTTTAATCTTTATTTTAAATTGTTTTAAAAGTATTTGCAGTAGTCATAAACAAGGTATTAGTTAATGTTTAAAGCTTTGACAAAGCCCAAAGTTATATTTCATTTAGGCCTTAAAACATTACTTTGTCCTTTTATTCAGTGTCTTCCTTAAAGTGTAATGACTTACTAAATGTCAGACTAGACAGAATCAGGGAATATCTCAGTCAGCAGCTTCTAAATCAACAACTAATTAGAAAATTTAGAATGCATCTTATTTGCATGTGCAAATTTCAGCTACTGCAAACATATTGGGGCTGTTCCAAAATCCTTTAAGCAGCAGTTACTGTGGTTACAATCAATGGACTATTAATCTTCTATTATTGCTTTAATATTTAAATATCTAAAATCTAAATCTAAATGGTAAAAATCTTTAATAAAATGTATTTTATAAAATCTTTCTTATTAAAGGTTTTAATGTTATATGTCATAATACTGATGATGTCTTATAATTTTCTCAAATTTTTGAGTTTGGAAATGGAAGCAGGGCTGTTACTTCTACAAGATAAAGCAAGATAATGAAATATTCTTTCCTCACTGATGTTTCCATATTCTTAGAGCATTCTTTGTATTTTTTCTATCTTTTACATGGTGCATTCAATTACAAACAATGTACACAACATCACTGAAGTCAATTAATGAAATTGCTCCTTTGTCAGTGGACCTAGGATAAAAAAACTCCCTGCTTGATCCATGTCAAATGCAAATAGAAAAACGATATCCTATGAGGAGCTAGCCCAGATATCATTCATGGAGAGCAAAGAACTTGATACAGGTTTCTTCTCTGTCTGCTGAATATCTCATCATTGTTTTTACTTCCTTTCTCTATCTACCCAGAGTATTTCTCCAAACTTGGCATGTACCTCTTCCTCCATGTGTTTGAGAACTTATCTACACCCTTCCAATTCCCACTTATTCCCACACACTTAGTTTCCTGAGGAAAACCTCCTTTGTTTCTACATCCATACTGCTACATCAACACTTGAAGAAGTCAAATTCTTCTCTTTGCTACTGCAGCAACTGTAGGAAATACTTCATGTGGAATTTTGAGCAAAATAATTTAAAAAGTTAGATGTCTTAGAGAGGATCCTCACTGAAAATAATTTTGAGAAACAGTCCAATATTTTCAGATGACCTCTTCTCTTGCAATAATCCCAGATTTTCCATCCCAATGAATATTTTCCATTTAAAATCAACTTGCATTTAAAAAAAAAATCAAATAGTTCTGTTACCAAGGAATCAAATTAAATTAAGTTCACTATTTATCATTCTTTTCACCCTTGTTAATGGCAAATTTAGGAACAGGCAAACTCCAAAGAACGATCTTTCTAGTTTGTAGCCTTTTCTAGGTCACATATTGGCATGACCCATGTGCTAAACTTGTCAGTCACCATTCACAATCAGACAGTCAATCAACTTCCCAAGTTTCCTTCTGTTTCTCATCCTTGTTAGCCAGCTCTATACTATGTCCTTACCTAATATATGCACAGAGGACACTGGTTTGGGCTAAGTAAAACAAAGAACTGAAGTCCTAGGCTGATTTATTTTAGGACAAAAAGTATCTGCTTTTATAATATAAAAATGTGATGTTCTTTCAATTTCTGAAAAGTATATAAAAATACAATAGACTCTATATTTCAGTACTAACACTTTTGTGTTCCTACTTTTAATAGACTACAAGAGTTTTGACTGGACTTACATTTTGCATTATCAGCAATTGATACAATTTTTAAGATATTGTGATATAAATATGTTCTTTTATCATTTAAAGTGCTAATTTAAGAAAAAAAGGTTAATTTTCTTTCTAAAGATATTCACTTTCTATTGTGCTAAAGGTATAATTTTTCTAATTAGCAGATGCTAAATTTTTTCTATAGAATTGCTCTGTAGTATACCTTATGTTTTAAGAAGGAACCATTTATGTATTTCACTGATAATGAATAAATAATATCCACTTGGTAATTTCTTCAGTTCCTAGTGGGGTTCCACAGGGCTCCATTTTAGGCCAGGTTATCTTCAACATCTTCATAAACAACTTGGACACAAGACTTGAATGTTTAGTAAGTTTCCCAGTGATACTTAATTGGGAGGAGTTCTTGACTACCTCGAGGGCTCGGAGGCCCTGCAGAGAGATCAAGACAAATTAGATGACTGGGCAATCACCAACTCTATGAAGTTTAACACAGAAAGTGTCAGATTCTGCATCTGGGCTGAGGCAGCCCTGGATGTACAGACAGACTGGGGAATGAATGGCTGGAAAACAGTGCCACAGAAAGGCACCTGGGGGGTCCTGGTTGACAGAAAGTTAAAAATGAGTCAGCAGTGCCCTGGCAGCCAGGAGGGCCAGCCATGTCCTGGGGACATCAGGCACAGCATGGCCAGCTGGGCAAGGGAGGGGATTGTCCTGCTCTGCTCTGTGCTGGGGCGGCCTCACCTTGAATGGTGTGTGCAGGTTTGGGTGCCACAATATAGAAAAGACATTGAACTGTTAGAGAATGTGCAAAGGATGGCAACAAAGATGGTGAAAGGCCTGGAGGGGAAGCTGTGTGAGGAGTGCCTGAGGTCACTTGGTCTGTTCAGACCTCACTGCAAGTTACAACTTCATCATGAGGGGAAGAGGAGAGGCAGGCACTGATCTCTCCTCTGGGTGACCAGGGACAAGATCTGAGGGAATGGCCTGAAGTTGTGAGGCCTGAAGTTGGAAGTTTTGGTTGGATATTAGGAAAAGGTTTTTACCTGAATAGTGACTGAGCACTGGAACAGGCTCCCCAGTGAAGGGATCACCTGTTTTTATTCCTCCAGAATGTACAGTACTATACAGTATTGTGGCTATGTAGGCTAAAATGCTTCCAAATGAGAAAAAGAAATGAATATAGACTCCTTTCTTTGGGCTTTTCCTAGAAAAACGAGCAGTATTATCATTACCAACTTTTTATATATTTATCTTATTTTTGCTTTAGGACATCAAGTGTCCCAAAAATGCTTTATTCCTGTGGAAAACTGCTTATTTTCATGTTTTTTTATTTCGTTTTTTTTTTTTTAAATTAAAATATTCCAAGTAACCTGTTTTTATTTAAATTTGATCAAAACCTGTTCCTTATTTTGAATCATACTTTCAACATAGGCTCCTTAATTACCTTAAAAATTTTGGACAACATCTTACCCTACTTCTCATTAGTTTTGTTCATCTTCCAGCCCTGTTATTTTTTCTAATCCCTCATTCACACCAAGTGTAACTTTAGTGCCTGTGGGGTTTTTTCCCTGACCATAGTAACTATCTCTGTTCCCCACACTTGACTCCATCCTTGCTTTAATCATTGAGCTTAACCATCCACAGCCTAGTCCTGTTTCCTTTAGAGCTTTAGTTCCACTTCCAACAAAGTGAGAAAAAGATTGTTATCTCTATCTATTCTAAGGAATGTGCACGGAGTTAGAATTTGGTCAGGATTCAGGTAGATAAGAACTTTTAAACTTTAAATAAGAACTTAAAATATTTTCATTTCATTTAATTAGTCATCTATTTTTTCTTTAGATTCTTAATCCAACTAGTTACTGTGATAATTAAATCATGAAAACAGTAACGCATCTTTCCATGCTGTCTTTCAAATCCAGGGACGAGTTATAGGGATAATCCTTTTTGTGGTAAAATCTATTGGAATAACTGCCATTCACAGTGACACCAGTTTAGTCAAGAGATGTTTTGGTCTGCTTGACTTCCAGAAAATTAGAAAAGCAAAGGAAAAAATTATCAAAATTAGAATCCTAATATTTATATTTGGACAAGATTATTGCTTATTATCTTTGTTATTAATGCTAATGAACGTATTTATAAAGATATATAAAAGAAATTACAAATAAAAAATAAATAAGTTTCTGAAATATCTTAACATAGAGAATTAGAGTTATCATTAGAAATGAACAGAGTCAGTGAGATTGTTTTTTTATTCAAAACTGATCAAATTATTTGAAGTTTCTGGTGAGGATGACTATATGAACAACCCAGTCATAGAAAATGGAAATCATAGTCAATGGAAAAAAATACTAGATTCAAATCAAAGGTTGGCAAAGGGATTTCAAGGTGTACATTGAGAAATTACACTGAAAAGCAGTAAGTGACTATGGAAAGGAGCAAGTCTTGCAATAGAATCTTAGTACTTCTTGGAAGCAATTTCTCATATATTTCAGAATCATTTGAGGTGGAAATTAACATCAGGTCTAGCTGTTAACCCAGCACAACCAAGTCCACCACTAAACCATGTCTCTGATTGCCACATCTACATATCTTTTAAATGCACCCAGTGGTTGTGATTCCATCACTTCCCTAGGCAGTCTGTTTCGACATTTTTGTTGCAGGCTGCCCTTGGCTGCAAATCAGGTGCCTACCAAGCTGCTCTATCATTTCTCTCCTCAGCAGGCCAGGGTGAAGGAAAATAATATGGAAAAAACCCTAAAAACCTGGATCAAGATAAAGGCAGTTTAATTAAAACCAAAACCAGAACCAAACCAAAACCAAAATCAAAAAAACCCTCAACAAAAACAACAACAAAACCAAAAAAACTTTTTTAAAGTATTCTCTCCTCCCCATCAGCAGCAATTTCCTGGCACTTCCCAGGGAGCAGGGCTCCAGGACACATAGAGGTTGCTTCAGAAGACAAACCTTGTAATAATTAATGCAATCTTCCACATATACACCATTTCTGTTAGCTTTTATTGATCAGCATACATCTTAAGGCATGGATACCCCTTTGGACTGCTTGGGTCAGCTGTTCTGCCTATGTTACCTCCCAAGTTCTTGCCCATCCTCAGCCTACTGGTGAAAGTCGAATGAACTGATTCTGTGGTGACCCCACCCAGCAGTAGCCAAAACATTGGTGTCTTTTCAATTCCTCACTGACTACCAGTATAAACCAATACAACCTCCTTTCAGGTAGTTGTAGAGAGTGATAGAGTCTCCCTTGAGATTCCTTTTCTTCAGGCTAAACGATGCCATTGCCCCAAGCTGCACTTTGTAAGACTTCTGTTTAAGACCTTTCACCATTTTCACTGACCATTTTTGGACATCTTCTCAGTTTCTTTATCTTCCTTTTTCTTTCAAGGTACTGGCACACTGCCTGTCCCTGCTCTGATAACCAGTGTACCTCTGGGATCTGTGGGATGCTCACAACATCTTTAGCAAAACATCCTGAACAGCCACAGTGGCTTAGACAGGAACTTGAGTGTGCGCTGTAGATCCCACTGGGACACTCAAAACTATCCATGAGGCTGTTGGCCCAAAATAAAGATTGAAGAGAAATTATAACACTGAAGAGAAAGTTGGCCACTCAACTTTTACCCAAAGAGAAAGTCAACCACTTACGTTAGACCTGGGAATTGCAAAGGATGGATTTTAAACCAGGAAGGAGTCAGCTTGAAAGAAGCATAAAGGGAGTGCAACTATTGGTATCAGAGCAGAGAAACCTTGCAGTGGAAATGACAGCAGTCAATGCCAGGCTCACTACTGCTAGAAATTGTCCTGGGGTATCACAATTACGCCAAAGGCAGGCTGAGCAGCCTCTTTGTTGTTTGCCATGAGCAGCCTGTGGGGTGGTAGACAGTATGACGAGCAATGTCCAGGGACCTGGCCTGTATGTGCAGGTATGATTCTTGCTGCATGGGGACAGCAGCTGAAGGGAGAAGCATAGATGCACTTATAACTTCCCATAGGAGAGATGTGCAGCTTGGAAGGGTGGGACTTCTCACTGACATTTTCCCCTCTGTGATGGGGGTGCATTTAACTTGGGGCAGGGGACAGGGATGCAATTCCAATTTCTAGGATTGACCACAGAAAGCTGTTCAGAAATGTGCAGATGTATACTAACATTTAGTAAGTGACTATCATGGTGATCTATCTGTTGAGTTGCTTGTATGAGTCACTAATTGCTGATAAATTACATCATACAAATTAAATCAGTTTTATCCTGATCTAGTTTAATCTATTCAAGTTCAGTCTGCTAAATAAAATTGCAAAAGAAATAACTTTTTAAAATAGATTTGCGTAGAAGAAAGTTACCAGAACTGAAGAGTCTTGGGTTGGGTTTTTTCATCCAAGATTAAGGTGGTTAGGAGTTTTTTGCCTCTGAAAGCCCTGAGCCAAGTTGCAAGAAAGAAGTTGAGTCTTTAAGGTCTTGTGTTCTCGATTTCCTGTGTTGTTTATTATTTTATATCTTACAATATTCTCCGTGCCCAGCCGAGATCTGAACAGCAGCTGGGACACGAGGTGACTCTTCCTGCAGTGGGATGTCACAGACTCTTTATACAGAAAACTTCATATTGTTTACATTATACAGTTACATATAACTGTTTACAGTTATGTTCCCATACCTATCACTGTACTAAAGGGTCAACTCTACTCTGACCCAATCTCCTTAAACTACTTTTCCCCACTGTCACCAGAAGATGGAGGCCAGGGGAGAAGAAGGAAGAACCAAGGGCACCACCCTAAATCCTCCATCTTTCCCCCATGTACATACATTCTAAAAACTCAGAACTACATAATTTTTCATCTTACACTAAGCTAAACTACTGTTTTCACATCTTTGTGGTTTGTAACTCTTCTCTCAATGTTGGAAGCTGTTCCCATGGACTGAAGTTAAAGGCAGTGTCTTCCTGGGCTCTGTGCCAGGGTCTATTACCCCTCTGTACAGCTCCAAGACCCCCCTGTATAGCTCCAAGACCCTCTTGCTTGAGTCCCAAACCTCTCTGCTGAGGTCTGTGGCCCCCAAGGGTACCCAGAGGAATGCCCTGGACTCCAACAGAAGAGAGGACTTTTTTCATCATCTAGTCACTGATTGCTGAATGCCTGTTAAATGTCCTTCAAAAGTATACAAAACTCAAATCCATCAAAGTCACAAAAGCAACTTAAAAACTACCAAAACAAAATTAGTCTTTGTTCCTCAAAATTACAGCTAGATAAGAAGTTATGAAATTAGTAAGATGAACAAAAAAAGCAGTCATCAAAAGTATTGGTGAAAGGAACAAATGATAGAAAGTGTGTGTGTGTGTGTAGAAGATTTCCATTATTCAGGTACTGCTATAGATGTTTCTTTCCTTAAAAAAAAAATCTTAATTAACAATTTCCTATAAGAGCTGTATAATTTCCTATTAATTGGGAAAGGGGAGAGGGAGGGCATGAAGAAATATTTCATATCTCTGAGAGGTAACTTGCATAAACTTGACAAATTGTGTTTTTCCCAGGTTAACTAAATAGGAAAACAATAAATACAGTTACATCTTTACTATAGCCTACTGGAAAAAGACATATCCAAAGACAATTATTAAGTATTATTATGAATAATAATATTTAATTATTAATAATTGTTATTAATTAATGTTTTCTCCTTTTTTAGTTACTCAGATAACTGAGCTAAGGTATTCTTTGGTCAATATTTGCTGTGAGAATTCCCAAAGAGTTGAGAAAAAGAAAAAAAAAAAAAAAAGAAAAAAAAATTACTGTCCTGTATGGCAAACTCAGTTCATAAGTATTTTTAATTAGAAAAAATCAGGAAATCATTTTTCTACACTTCATTCTTCTGTAACATTAATCATCTATTAAATAACAAAAAGAATCCCAATCCCGAGAATATTGCACAAAAAGAACATGAGTTTGTGGACTCATGACAAAAAAGCAAAACAAACCATCAGAGATGGTTGGAGCTTTTGTCTCAGTTTTCTTTTAATTTTTTTCTGCATTTAATCTTGAAATTAGTCAAAACAAATTTAGAGTAAGGAATTAAGCTGCTGGTGGGGGTTAACTCTTTCTAGCCAATTATATCTGTGTTCCAGTTAAATAGCCTCAAGCACTGACAAAGAAATACAGGTGAAGGTGTTTGTATTTTGTTGATGATGCATATTTGAAAGCTAGCTCACCTTTCAGACAGGAGGAGTATAATTACTTTCAGATTAACAGTGCAAGAAATATGAAATGATATGGCAGAAAATTTGTGAGGAAAGTTTTTCCATCATTATCTAAACACAACAAACATATAATATGATTTGTTTAAGGGTATTTATTTTCTTGGAGTTTTAATTTTTGTGAATCACTGGTACTTTTTTTTCCTTCCACAATTATTCGCACCCTAATTTAAGCTATTTAGATGTCAAGGGATCTAACACAAATACACAATTGCTACTTAGATGCTTAAATTAGCTAAATTGAGCCTGAAGTTAATTGCACTTGTAAATTGCTTGCCAAGTAAAGGCCAGTTTGTCAACCCAGGTGCACAAAATATTTGCGTGTACATCACTTTCAACATTCACAATTCCTAATACCTCCCTACAACACGTGCTTTCTTCCCCATTATAACTTCTATATATGAGTATTAGATATCCTGTTTACCAAGGTTAATTATACATTTATCCTTTAGTCATCTAAAAATTCAATCCCATGTCAACTTGTCCCTTATTTCATCCTCAACTCATGGCAGACCAACCGCTATGTGGTTATCCAGATGACCTTGTTCATTCCTGTGCTCCCTGGCACACTCTAAAACTGCTCTCAGGTTTCTTGAGTTCTGTTGGTCTAAAAATACTAAAATTTACTGGAAGTTAATAGACACCATTTTCAAGATAATCAATTAACCAATATCTTTCAAACTAATTATTTTATTACTTTTGTGTGAATAATGTTCTTATTGATATAAAATTTTCCAAAGCAAAATTTTAGAGTTCTCATCTGCTCTTTTATTCTACTATATTGCAACAACAACAATAGCATATTGTGAAATCTGAGACATGATGCCATTATTTTGAAATACTCAATTTTTACATAGGGGAGGAAATGATCAAAATAGTACCTAACAATTTTGTTGCAAAACAACTTTTATTATTTTTTGTCAAAATGAATTTTGAAAAGTAATTTTAAATCTATGTATAAATTATCTTCAACAAAATATCATCCATCTGAGAAACTGGCTTAATCTGATTCAAGCATAGTTCCACCATAATTATATTTTTTTCTTAAAAAATTCAGGACTAAACTATGAAATTCAGTTATAGGGTCATTCAACTCTCATTTAAAAAGTTGGATCTTTTATTCTTGTAATGTCTTTTTTTATGTCTGTCCTAAGGTCTTCTAGTGACAATCACCATATTGTTAAATACACAGTGAGCAGCTAGAGCTGTTGATTTAAAAAACTGTGTCAAGTCTATTATGAAGTGTCCCAAGATACTAAGTTTTCACCATGAAAAACTAAATTGATGATGCTGAAGACAGATGACAGGCTGGTGATCTCAGAGTTTCGGGGATTTCTTCTAGTTCCTTAGCTTTACTCTTTTTTAATTGGTTATCCCAAGGCACTGAAAGACAGAATGTCCCAATTTCAAAAAATGAGTTGTAATCGCTAGGGAATTTTTTTTTTTTTTTTTTTTTGTAAGAGACATTTCAAAAAGTAGTCTGAAACCCTGATAGAAATAACAGTGAATAGCTCATCGGCCTTCAGGAGGGTGAATCTGAAACATTTTCTCATACAAAGACAAATCAGGTATGTGAAAACTTGTACTGAGCTGACATTTTGCCTTCTAGGCAAAATGTCTCTTATCACTAACTGTGAAGTTTCAATTCTGAACTTCATATACTTGATGTAAGAGTTTAGGAAGGGTGAGATGTAAAATGGATCTGAGGGTCCTGATATCTTCAAGATTAGGAAATAGGTTGTAAAGACATCTTGTTCAGATAGTAATAACACGAAAATATCATGCTATTTTCCACTACAGATTTGATCCTGAAGAAACTCTCAGATGGAAAAAAGTGATACAGCTACTGTCAAAGAAAAAGTAGAAATCTATAGCAAAATTTATCTGGATATAGCTGATAAACAAAGGGAAATGACAAATATAAATTATTTCTTTTGATAGCTATTTGTCTCCAGGATTCCAGCTTTAATAGAAATCTTTCATAGTATAAGGAATCTCTGGTGTCACACAAGTGCACCACTATTTCTTTTTCATCTCAAGAGTTACTATTTTATTACCTAATGTTTATGCTCTTTTTTTCCTAAGACCTAATTCCAAAAGGAAATAGAAAGAAATTTTGACAGTTCATATGTAATACTGTCATCTTTGAATTTTATGAAAATTATGAAAATTAGAAAAAACATTTTAAAAAGTATTTATACTTCCCAGAAGCAGTTGACAAGCAGGAGTTGCAGACATCAGGGTGAAATGAGATGGGCAGTTTTCATACATAATCACAATAACTGAAAGACAGCAGCAGCCACAGCAAGAAACAGAGAATATTCATCCCACAGTGCAGGTAACAGAACAAAATTTATAAACTCATAGCAAGTGATGAATAAATAGATCTGCTCATGTATTAAATATGCTGCATCTTATGAAGCAACAACATCTAGTAATACCCTACTGCTGTGGCACAGAATTAACACAATCTCAGGTACAGATGGGCTGTTGAGGGACAGAACTAGGGCTTTATCTCTAGACCTGAAGGCCTATAAGGTAGGAGATGCTTTTATTACATAGTTACCACACATCTTTACTATTTGAAACTAGTATGAGCTTTTGAAGCATTCTGAATACCTTATCCAACTTCTTTGGGAATTGGCCTCCTTCCAGACAAAGCCAAACTGCCAGATGCAGTTCAGACACTTTTGGTATCCATCTGTATCTCTTGCCATTTCCCACTCTTGGAGCTATGCTCTCAATGTTTACTCAGTAATATATTGTATTGGGAAAGTGGACTTACCTGAGTGGACTGAAATAAATAATGCTTCTAAACACTGGTAATTTATTTCAGTTATTTGTCTTTGTTATTTACTAATTTTTTTATTTGTATTGCTAATGTTTAATCACAGACCACCTGCTAATATCTCTAAACACTTAGAAATATCAAATAAATAAAGTTGGTTTCATGGGATAAGTCTCACAGCTTAGCCGACAGGTTAGGATATTACTGTGTTGTACCTGCTGAATAGGTGACTCAGGGCCTAGAGTAGAGAGCTCATATCTCTGTCGTTTCTTCATAGCTTCTATAACTTGAGACTTTTTGCTGCATCCTGCTCTGAATATCTTTCCAAAGGCCTCTTCCATTATCTGTACACAAAACCCAGGCAATGTAGCTCCCTAAATATATCAGGTGTGAAAAGTTGACTCCCTTTGGAAGGTCATCTCGGTGCTGGAAAATCATCATTCACACTGGTAGTGAAAGGGCAGTAAAGACATGTGAGAACATAGATCATGATTCCATGCTGAAATTCAATTCCTGCCAATATCCAGTATTGAAGCTACCAGGGGATCATCCCAGCTTGGCCCAGCCAGGATTCAGATAAGGGATTTTGCCAGCAGCAAGTTAGAACAAGAAGACTTTTCACATGGGCAAATGCTTGCCAGAAGAGGTCCTAAATGGAGGTGGTGAAATACAATGATTGAACTGAATGTAGAATATCACACAAGGAAAATACTTGTTCTGGGTCACCTAACAGTTCTAAATGGAGAGGGCTCTTTTCATTAGTTTGTGGCTTTCCTTCATTGTACAAAGTTCTATATTAAACTACACTTACCCAGCATGAGTAAACTAATGTCATCTGTCTTGAGCTGTCAAAATCATAACTCCAGGTGCACATAGCTTCCCTGTTCAGGCAATGATAAGAGATAGACCCATGAAGAGGATTATCTGGCCTGAGATTCCTCTAGAGCTTTCTCTGATCATATTATCATGCACCAGTGTTAACTATCTTCCTCAATGACAGGTCTGGTAGGTATGACAAATACAGGAGTAGGTAGTAGTTTCCTCTTCACTGTTACTGTAATAAACATAACCAGATTCATTGGAGAACTAGAATTTTTTTCTGAATTACAGGATGTTTTCTTGTGCTTATCTGCAATATTGTTGAAATCCCATTGCCACTCCAGGTGAAATGGAATCCAGTCTCCAAGCCTGTTAAACTGAAATGCTGCCATTGAAATCCTGAAGACTTTCTTACACATGGCAGCCCTGCTCTCCTAATCATGTTTCTCAGCATCTGTGATCCAAATACAATAAATTTCACAAGCACTTTAGCCTTTATCTAGAACTATATAAGCAATTGGACAAACAATCCAGTCTTTTTCCAATCATGAAAATATTTTGAAATTCCTTCCTTCCTGACTACAGAGAGGACCAGGTCCAAGTGGCTTATGTTTGTGAATTGTCTCATCAATTTTGCTTTATAGTGCTCAAGTCTGAATATTGTCACATGATTACATACCATCACATTGTTGCTACACTTTTTCTTATGCATCTAAATTTTGAAGGGAATGTTTCATGTTTCATCTATTGCTATATCTCCTTTTTCAATATTTTTAGATCATTGTTTTTGAAGTTGTTCTGAGATCACAGGTTTTTTCTGCTACACACATGATTCAGCAATTAATGTTACTTCCAAACTGTTTAAGCTTTTGTAATGAAGCATTTACAACTGAAATATCACAATTTCAAAGTCATTTAGTATAGCAACTGCTATTCAGTCATAATATTTTTTCTTTTTTTTTTTTTTTCTTTTTTTTTTCTTTTCTTTTTTTTCTCTCTTCTCTCTTCTCTTCTCTTCTCTTCTCTTCTCTTCTCTTCTCTTCTCTTCTCTTCTCTTCTCTTCCCTCTCTTCTCTTCTCTTCTCTTTTTCCCTCTTCTCTTCTCTTCTCTTCTCCTTCCTTTCTTCCTTGTTATAGTGTTTTTGTGTGGAGGAGCTGTAAATGTTCTAATTTTTTATTTTAACATGTGCATCTCAACAAGCTGGAATTCCATTTCACATGTAATCCTGCAGACTTGCTCTTTTACCACATTTCTCATTTTATACTCTAAATCATCTTTGCAAACTAATTCTCACTGCACAGTATTGAACAGGAATATATCTTATGAAAAGTGTAAGGAAAAAAACAAAGGCACTTTAGAGAGTTATTGATATAATTAAATGGTCTTGTATAAAATTAATAAAGGACCTAATTTAGGCAGGACTTCTGAAAGAAAAGTTTCTGAATATGAATGTTGAGTTAGGACACAGCTCTACCTACAAATATTTGCATTAAAGTGGCAATACAAGGGGCTGGAGACAGCGCTATTTCAATTTATAACTGCCTGACCTTGAACCAAGCAGGTAAATTTCAGTCCTTCAATGACATTTTATTTATTTGCACTACATCAACAGCTCATAACCATAATCCTTACACATGGTAGCTCTATGATAACAGGACCACAAAAAATCGTGCTGGTACAACTTACATTTCAAGGGTTTTTGCCATTTTCATCTTATGGAATGAATACCTTTTTGGAAGTGATAAACAAAAAGAATCAAATGTAACAAGCTGAAAAAGATCCAGATAAACATTTTGGACAGCTGTTAAAATACAGTTTCTCAGGACAGACTTGCCTCTGAGCCAGTCAGTGGAAATACCACAGCTACATGATTCCTCCAGCTTCTCTGTCTGTATTTTCAGCTGCCCAATATAGTTTGAACGGATTTGAATTGCAGCTGGATATTATCAGATTAAAAATTTGTCAGACAAACTATATAGAAATGGTGTAAGTAACAGAGATACCTGGAGGTCCAGGGAACAAAAATCTGCATTATTCATTGTCAACATATTGGAAAAATTACATAGCTTCTTCTGTAAATTCTGCCTAATCTTTTATGGTTATTCTCAACTACATCTTAGAAATATGAATTGGACAAACTTCTTTCAGCACCTAAAATATTCCCTGTATATTATTCTCTTGTCTACATGAGATGAAGTTCACCATGTCCTTTTTTCTAAGCTTGGTAGGATATTGCAGCTTTACTAGTCCTGTTATAGAGAGGTGGGGCCTCCCCTACAACCAGCTCTCAGTTTCTGGCACTACAACACAGTGAGATCTGCTCAAACCAGAACAAAAGCTTACATGAAGAGAGAATGTTTCTTAGAGCTGCCTGTGGCCCTGAAACACTGTTGGGCTGTAATGGAATAATGTATTTATCATTAAAGAGAACAGTGGCATTATACCAGTCTCTGACAAGCTCCCTTCAGAAGAATCCTCCCAATATGTGATGGGGGAAAAAGAGGGATGAGCTGTTCAAGCAGGATGGGTATCACAGCTACAACTGCTTCCTTCCCACGTGCCTGGTTTAACTGACTGGTTCCAATAAAAGTAGAATAATTGATTTTTACAACATATATATTATTTAGTTCAGGTAAAAATGTAATCCCAAACTGTGCTAAAATACTCCATATACCACTGACAGTAGGGAGAAAAAATAAAAACAAATATTTGGCAATCATCTGGAAGATGGCAACAAAATATGTGCTGCTACAAAAGTTCTGAAAATAGCCTGGAGGAATCAAGGGTCTGTAGTCAACATTAGGCTGTTAAAATACCTGTAACATTCTGATGAATGGTGCTGTACAGAGCAGGTGAAAATTAAAAAAAAAAAAAAAAATGCATACAGGATCAAAGGGAATGACTGTACACAAAAACTAATATATTCTAATAAGGTTGAAAATTAGTAGTCCTGGCAGTTGTTTTTATTCTTATGATAATCTTAGGCAAACCTTAATTTATGGCATTTGTTCCCACTGCTGGACATATTATCAGAACTGCTAGTCTTTTTCTTCTTCTTCTTCACTACTTTGAATGAAGCATTTGAATGACTGTTTCCATTTATATCTGGTAAGTACTGTTTCACATAGAGCTTTTTTCCCCCTGCTTTGTAATTCACCCACATCAAACTAAAAATACAATAAAGGCATGCTGTTCTTTTAAAACACATTGTGACGCTGGGCTAACTCCCATTGCCATTTCTCTTTAACACGAGTAATTATACTCTTCAACTGCCCTTTGACTCTCTGTGGACCAAGGGCAGTCCTGAATGGAAATGAACTTAATTAATTCTGTTCACTGGAGTGGAGTCTTTTAACCAGGGGAAGGCAGCTTGTTTCCATAGGTTTATGCCAGTAGCTATAAGCAGCTGGATCTATTTTTTCTTTCTATGTTGTTCCTGTTAGCCCCAGTATCTTGTTTTTGCAAATGGTACATTCAGTGTGGAGAATGAGTCCAAATCTTCATACAGAACTGCTAGTGACTCCACAAGGAAACTGGCAGATTAAGCAACTAAAAATTCTAAAATCTTTGGAATCAATGTATGCAAATGTTAAGACCAGGGCCTGAGGCACAGGTTTTAGCAAAGCACTAAAACAAATGTTTATTTAAGCACATTATTGTGAGTAGATACTTTCTTTTCAGAGTTTTAGTGAAGAATGCAATTCATTAAATTAATTTTGAATGCCTGAATATGGGAATTATTTGCAACAAATTTATTAGCTAAGTATAGAATTAACAAAACCAAACCAATAAAACAAAGCCCCAAACTTGTCTGGAATCTGATAACGAGAAATATTATTTTATTTAAGCTAGATACAATCTGATACCATACAAATATGGTTATATTGCTTTAATACATGTTAGTACTCTGCTTTCCCAAAACAATGAGGATAAACTCTTCCATATCCATTTATCCTTGATCATTCTTTCAGGTTTTCTGATTCAAACTGAAATTGAACCCTTGAATATATTTAAAATGCTGCTAACATAAAGGCATTTTGAATTGAAGTTGCTATATTTTGCATTCAATCACTCAGCATTTGTTGTTGAGGGTTAAAATGGCTCAAAAGCATAAGGCTGAAGTTCCAAACCTTGCTCTAGTGAATATTATGTCATTTATATAGAGAGTTTTTAAATAGAGAATGTATTGCACACACAGGTCAGGCCAACCACTGTGTTAGGCACTCTTACAGGGCATCTCTGGCCTTAACTTATATACTTGAGAAAGACTGGAGGAAGTATTTCATTAGTCTTCCTCATGTATGCTCAGTGCCAAATAATATAATAATATATAATATAATAATATGTTTACTTCTGCATTTGGCTGGTTTTTTGTTTGTTTGTTTGTTTTTGTTTTGGGGTTTTGTGTTTTTGTTGTTTGTTTATTTGGTTGGTTTGGTTTGGTTTGGTTTTTTTAGTTCTACTTTTTTCTGGAGAAAAAAATTAGAGATGATATTACCATTGGACATGGTAATCAGAAATTCCAGAAATAAGATATTTTAAGGTGGAGAATACATAGCCTAATCTTTCAGTAATGTCTGAAATGATGAAATATTTTTAGAGTCCAAATAAGTTTGATCATTTTCACATTTTCTCATGCGTAGCTGCACTCTGGGATTCAGAGAGGAATAGAATACATAAATCCCAATTTAAAGCATGAGTGATTGTCCTCATAGTATTTCAAATCGAGACAGAAGTAGAAAGTACTGGAGATTCCCCTGGGGAAGCCTGTTACTGGGAGACTTCAGCCAAGATCTTAACTTGTACCAGTTGGATATCTGCGTTTTTTTCAGAATTACCTGAAAGGTATCAAACTTATTCAAGTCCCGTATCTAATATACAATTTCATTTAGATAATAACTTTCTGATTTCTCTGGCCATACTCTGTGGGACTCTAAAAGAATCAGGACTTACTCTGCTGGAGTTTTTATGGCGTATCTATTAGCATGATGTACGTTTAGGTGGAAGGGCCATCATGCAGATTATGACATCTTAGTAGGCCATATAACTCAGTTATGTTAGGAAAGGTGGTTCTCAGCTCCAGCTATAATCAGGCTTCTGTTCTACTGCAGAATAATTAATGAAACAGAGAGACACAAAAAATTTAAATTTCCACTAAATTAATCATTTAAAAGAAAGCTTTCTTATGGAAGCCTTCTTTGTAAAAAACCCAACTATCAGTACCACCCGTTTAAGTCAAGGACAGTGAAAAGCAA
The DNA here is from genome assembly GCF_009819655.1 of Sylvia atricapilla. NCBI lineage: Eukaryota > Metazoa > Chordata > Aves > Passeriformes > Sylviidae > Sylvia > Sylvia atricapilla. The sequence goes on from NC_089140.1 coordinate 26,693,814, forward strand.
GTAGCACTCAACACAGGAATTCAAGCTTCAAAGGGTTATCCTGAATTGGTTCACTGACAGAAAATTATCCAAGCAAAGGTCAGGCACTCATTAAACCTTATCTGAAGCCGAAGTTATATGTTATGGTTTATTGCCTCAAGTACCAATTAATAAAGAATTAAAGAAATGGAAAACCAGTGATTCATACCTTTGCTGGGAGAATACTCATACTTCAGCATAATGCAAAAATATTAATAGTCATTTTAGTCATGTACGGTTTTATTAGGCACTTAACTCTGTAGGCTTTATCAAAAGATATACGACATTCATTTTTAACAAAATGCTGAGGAGATTTGGAGAACATTTACTCAAAATCTAATAAAGTAGATTTGAGAGATATTTTCAAATAGAAGCCTTAAACACAGGCATCAATTATTAATGAAGCAAAAATGCTTAAGAATAGGGGTCTAGGTATAAAGAGTAGAAATATCACTGTGATCTCAAGGGCAACTGTATCTATGAAAGCTGCAACAGCAAACATTAAGTAGCACTGTACAAGAGCACTAATGTAGTTTGCTCACAAGAGGACTTCTAGCAGGCTTATTTTTATCATCACAGGTATTCCATTAGTTTGACTCAGTCTAGACATTTCTTCTCAGTGCTCAGAGAGCTAAATGCTACACGCACTTCCTCCTATAACTGTGTTCAAAATAGTCTTATTTCTTATTATTTTCAGAGCAGCATATGCTTCTAACCATCTAAGGCTCTGAACTGATGCCCTTTAGCATGCTAAACTGAAAATATGTTTGCACCTTCAGATGTCATAAAGGTTGCATCTGTCACAGAGTGCTTTCCATTGTCCTTGTTATCTGTCACATTAAGAGCTGCAAAACACAAGTCACTGGTGATTCTGAATGAAAAAGAGGTGGCCAAACTAATATCCAACAGAGACAGAAACTTGAGAGTGCAGATAATCTCCTAGGTCAAATAACAATAACAGTAAATGCCTGGCCTTTCTGAAAACAGAATAAATCTGTGTAGAAAAATAAATTCTGAAAACTGAGTTTTCAAGCCTAAGTTGTGCGTAACCTGACTTCTTAATCTGGTAACAGGACTCTTATACTATGCAAAATTTTTCCATTCCCTATCCAAAAAGTGAGTTTTCCAGCAGTGTAGCATTAGCTGAGTTCATCATGGGAAAAAATCTATCTCCATGATTCAACATATTTTGAGTGCCTAACACATTGAGTGCCTAACAGTGCCTAACACTGTTGCCTATTTCTGCTTCTAATCTGGGGAGACACACAGTGTTTTGTAAAATATTCTGCACATTTATATAAGAATTCATCTATTTTTGCTTATATCCCTCTAGCCATGATCTGCGGAGATTTGAGAGATCAGCCCTCAAATTTCTTGCATTCTTTCCTGGCCTATTCCATACAGGAATTCTTCTACAGGAAAAATTGCACTAGATGCTGGCAAAGCAAATGTTGCAGATCCAAAGTTCCTTGAAGTCAACAGGGGAATTTTCAACCATCTTAAAATCAGGTTCCTGAATTTTATTTTGATGGAGCTCATTGTTCTATATAGTGTCATTTATGGAGTGAATAAAGCAAATTTTTAAATAATAAAATCAATAATGTATTACATAATACAATCTCAGAGCACTCTTTGTTGTTGTTGTTGTTGTTGTTGTTGTTGTTGTTGTTGTTGTTGTTGTTGTTGTTAAATCTCTGAGTATATTGTGAAAGACTACAATTCGCCTTTCCCTGAAACACATAAATTGATTTTTCACTCAGGGTTTGACTTTTTGTCTAAGCATTCTGAGGACAGAATAGGTCTGCAGCAAATCCAGAGTCATCTGTTCAGGTAAGTGTAGATGAGCTCTAGGCTGATTTGATAAAGGGATTCAGAGTAATACACACACACATACACACACGTATATATATATATATATGTATGTATAACCACCATATTACAGTGGTTGCTTTGTGTTGCCTGAGGTGTTGAGGTGAGGCACAGCTTTTCACCACTAAGTTTAACTACTAAATGGAAAGCATGCCATCTTCTCACATGCAGCATCACAATGCTTAAAAGCCAAGTGCCACAGACAGCTGCTTCACATGACCAAATACTGGCACACTGGAGTACAGCTTTGCATGCAGAAAGGAGAACAAGACGGATTATTAATGGATGAATATTTAACCTTGTGCTTATCTGGTGAAAAGATTCACAGGGCCAAGGACCAGACAGTTGTATAACCTCATCTCACCTGTGAAAGAAGACCACTGGAATCCCTACATCAATCCCATACTAAGCCATAAAACCTCTTGCTGAGCTAGAGAGCATTATTTCAAGGGATAAGAAAACTTGGTTTGCACTCCAAATAGCTCTGTACAGCTGACAAGTAACTGTCCCTCGCTATTAGAAAAGCCCACTCTCTTCTGTTGTCCTGCTTCAGTTGCCAAATCTTGCTCTGGTGCTTGCTACTGGATGTCATTGATAGCAGCTTTATAACTAGTAAGTCTGCATAACCCCAACAGCCATTAGAATTCTATACATTTGGGGTAATAACTGGAATAAAACTTCCATTTTCAGCAATTTCTTCATGTTGGAATTCGTATCTTAACATGGAGAGGGAGTGCTTCCATGGCTGCTTTACTGAGAAAGAAAAGGCATAGAGATATGACTTTTTTTTTTCAGGCACTGGGTACAGTCAGTTCTTTAGGAAAATTTTAGGATTTTTAATGAAATTAGAAACTTGTGTTGGTCTCTTGTGGTTTGTATTTTCATAAATTTCAAACTATAGGAAATAAAAGTGCCTTTAAAGGGAGAAAATAATTGTTATAAATTAACCTCTGAAGTATGTTTAAATATTCCTCTTTTAATTTGTGCAATAAGAGAACAATTTAAAAGGTGTAGCAGGGTGCCTGCCACTTGTCTCCTCTGTAGGAGGAAAACACATAGTAGCATATGCCAAGCCTTATTCTCTTCCAAATGCTAACATGAGTGGATGTCAAATCAAATCTCTCATAAAAACAGAAATGCAGCTGCAGGTATTTTGTTTCTCAAAATCCTTCTGTTACTGATCTTTCTGTTTCTGTGTTTAATTTATTTCCTAAAAATAATTAAATTTTCAACCCAAAATACAATATGGGATTATGTATATGGCTATGCTGGCATTCCTGTGTGCAGGCATTTTATAATCCCTTTATTATAGCATTTGAATATTCTTGCCAAAAATGTCTTTGTGAGGGGAAAAAATAGAATAAATAAATTCATTCTATACTTGATATTTTTAAATGTGTCTTGTTTTGCTTTCTGTACATACATGCATTCTCAAGGAAGGAGAAAAGAAAAGAATATTTTGATAACCTGAAGGATAAAAGAAGGAGAACTGTTATAACCTGGTCTTTGCAACAGATCTTATTGCTTTCAATTTTCTGATTGTGTGGCATTTGGTATTCTGTAGTCTAATTTACAGGAAAATGTTTTGTTGTTTATTTTTCTTCACTTCTGGCTCCTAGTTACTGAAGTCCTAGGTTTTATCCTATGTTTGTTTTTAGAAACCTATCCAATAAATATTTTTCCCTGTAAAAAGGAATACATTTTATCTGATTTAAAAACCACAAACCTGTGAAGCTGAAACCACTGAATACAGATCCATTAAATCCCAAGGGTGGAGGTAGAAAGTGCTGTATGATTTCAGATTTCTTCTCTGAAGACAAAGATGTTCCTGACTATCAATTCAAATTTGGATATTTATCACCAAGCGTGTACAGCAGCAACAACTGGATTTTTGTTCTTGTTCCTCATTTGTGTGTAATTCCCTGTACATTCAAAGGATTACACACTGTTTATGCATCATGCAATCTTACTGAATCCTGTTTCTTTAGAGTACTTACTCCTGCTGCTACAAGGAAAATAGTTTCAACAATCTTCTTTTGGTGCCAAAGCTGCTGCCACTGAATGAACACATCCTGCCTGCAATACTGTGATTGATCCCTGAGATCCCTGTATCCAACAGGAGTTCAAAAGAATTCTGCTGCTGAAAGGACTAAAATTGGTATTCCTTTAAGATTTACTGGCAAACTAAAGCTCCTTCATGTAACAGAGATACTGCTCTGCCTTTAAACTCAACAGCACACCAAAGTGACACTGAACAAGTTCAAACTTTGAATAGCCTTGACAGCACACTGCACCTTAAGACTGGCATTTCCTAGCTCAGAATTGTCCTTAGCTCATGAGCAATAGCTAATGTCACTGAACTTAGCTATAGCTTGCAGCTCAGCTCTGAAGCAGAACCTGTATACTTGGGAGACATTCAAAATAATAAATTCTAAATAATCTAGCACACGGTAGCTCTTTGCAGTTAGTGTTAAGGCCACCTTTGCAGCTTGTCAAACCCCATTGCCTTTAAAAGCTCAGTTCTGCTACTACAAAGTACAATTCATAAATCCACATAACCTCTTGCAGGGCTTGGTAGGCTAAAAAGATAGGCTTTAATAGATTGCTTTGAAGAGTGGAGAATAGAAAGGTTTTCCTGCAACAAAGGCCTTTATAGGTGATATATGAAGGCTGGGATTACAACCAACCTTAAGAGATATAGGCATTTAGACTAGATAGACATCATTTTTATAGCTTATTTCATAAAAGAATCTCATGCTTCATCCGCACACACAAATGCTTTCACCTTCTCTTTTTAATTGTCTCACTTTCTCTTTTTAATTGTCTCTCTTCTGGAGAGATTAAAGATTACAAAATGTATTATTTTCTATGATGGTCCAAAGTACTTCAAGGCTGCAAAGATTAAATACTGGTGAATTTAAACATACACAGTACTAAGACCTTTTGACCCTGTATTGGCTATGTTGCTAGTTTTGTGCAACAATCTTCTACAGGGTATCATAGACATAGAAAACTAGTGCTATTCTTCCAGTACAATCAAAGATGATTTTATTTCAAAGAGACTGCTACATCACTAACTGAACAACCAACATGGAATATATGCATGCATGTATGTCCATATATAACATACTGAACTGAAATCAGCACAAAGACAGGCCTCACCAGCATATTGGTTAGTTCTAGCCAAACGCTCTGGTGAATTTTGAACCTTCAGAAGCCCAAGTAGATTGCAGAGATTAATAGCTGCATGAAGTTTTTCCCACAGAGTACATTGGGAGATGTACAGAGCAAATTTACAGCAGAAATGGGAAACTGCTAAAGAGAGTGCTCTTTTTATTCACAACAGGTAAACCACAATGCCTATCCTTCCATGATTACACTCCAGGCAATACCACAAAGCTCACTGCTTTTTTCTCTTGTTTACTGTATTGTCACAGATGCTCTTGTCCCATGTTCCACACAACTTGAATGCAAAAATATTATATTATGTTCTCATTACACAGAGGAAAACTGATAATCATAATGTCCCTTGAGGTACATATTTACATAGTTTCTAATTAAACAGTGTATGTTATTCAACAGATTCTTTTTACAACTCTGTTACTTTTTAAAAAACAAAAGTTTCAGATTCATAAATTATTTCTTTTCAAATTCTTCCACAACACTATTGAATGGTTTTATTAAATTGATTAATCCCTAGTGAATTTTACAGAGAATTAGTCACTGTCCCTTTTGGGGAAGTGTTTTCATCCAGTCACTAATTCTCAGCAAGACATGATGGGCCAAGGTCATTAATACCTTAGTATTTATAATAGTAAAGGAAAAAAAAAGCGAGGTCTAATTTCTGTATGGCCTGCCATCATCATACTGAATAATTCTATTCATTTAGGGAAAGAGAAAAAATTTGCCTTTATTCTGGTTGAAACTACTCCTAATTTTTAGACTGCTAAAATAACCCATCAGAAATTATTTTAATAATAAATACTCTCTTCATTTATTAGAAAACAAAGTAAGAAAAAGGGGGGGGGGGGGGTCAAAAGTGTTAGATTCACTTTTCCAAGGTAAATATTAAGAGAAGAAAAAAAAAAAAACTATTTAAGGCATAACATATGAAGGCAACAGTAGCACACCTGGGAGTAACTGTGAAGCTTCAGAATTTATCTACTAGCCATGCAAGTCCTGTGTACTAAGATTAGGGAACTCTTTAATCTGTCTGTCATTTTCTATAGGATATTTAATATTGTGTCATTCATGTGATTTCTGCCTCAAAATTCTGTAAAGTAATTTTAAATCTATTAAATAACCAAAAGAACAAATGTTTGTATTTTGGCCAAAATTCAAAGAGCTAAGGGTCCTGACTTCCTCCTTAACAACAATCTGATGTCTTAGAGTCTCTCTCAGGATATCAGAAAAGGAAATTCAAATCTCCTCACAAATGAATTTGAACATGGATTTCATATTTCTGAATGGAATACCTAAACCAAGAGGCTGTTGAAAGAAGTTTTCTTCCTTTCTCAGAGCTATTAATTTAGCAGAAGCCTCTCCGTTATTCATTGGCCCTATTAAATTAAAAATAATAACAACAGACTGTCATCCAGCAGACTGATATTCATGCCTTGGTTCCAAACTTTGCATTGGTGATTATGTATAAAAATCAGATGTGGTCAGAGACAAAAGGCAGAATAACCCATGGCTTTCTCCTACGTTGCTTCCACAGCATTCAGTCTCAGTAATACTGAATTGAATATCCTAACTTCAGCTCTTTGGTTAAAAAAAAAAAAAAATTAAAAATTGAGTTTTCTGAATCAATTTTCCAACTGCTGCCTGTGTCAAAAGGCTTTGTTTTGAACTTTATTTCAAAAATAGAGTTTTAAAATCAAGACTCCAAGCAAAAGCTTATTTGCGCATCCCTATAACAATTTCTTCAGATATGCAGTTTTCTTCATCAAGATTAATTTAGAAAAACACTAGAAGTTTGTGTAGGATATCTTGCTTCCCTGACTATTTCTAAGCTTAGACTTTATAAATAGCAGCAGCAGTTTACTATTTGCAACTTGTTGCCTCAACCATATTGAAAATGTCTGCGTGCAGGTATAGCAGAGCTCTGAAAAAGGAGTAGTCCCTTGCTGAATGTGAAGCATAAGGAGTCAGATAATACACAAAATGGTACATTGTGGCAACATAAAGGCGATGCTGAAGAAAATTTATTTTTCCACTCTATCAAATAGGTTATAGGGTATTTTATTGCACATCATAAAACTGTATTCCAGCAAGAGGCAGTTACCCCACTCTTCAAGATGGTATAAAAGACTTTAGTTCAGTTCTATCTTCATAAATTACTTCAGCATCATGAAAGCCCTGTACATCAACTCAGTAAAAATACCTTTGGTGTAGCAAACTTGAGGAGGAAAAAAGCTGAAAAATAATAGATCATTTTTTAAAAAGTATCTATGTGCTCCTGATTTCAAGTTGCAGACTAATTTTGAAGCGATCAGGGACAGATTCTATTCAGTCACTTCATAACTGGAGCTCTGAAAGAGTGCTCAGGTAAAAAGAAGCCCAGAGACACTGAATGGATCAGAACCACCCAATGTGTATCTCAAAGCTTAATTTGCATTTGTGGGTCTGGAAGGATCCCCGCCCTGCAACGCCCTGCGCTCCTGTTTTCCCTTCCCCGTGCCCATCTTGGAAAGAGATTGACAAATTCTGTTTGGGAGTGGGCCAGTTTGGGAATAGCTGACCCTGCCCCTCCGCCCTTTTCCGCGGGCAGCAGACGCTTTAGATGGGAACCTCCGCAGGGAAACTGTGCACGACCCTCGGAAGACGCCGGGACACCGTCGGGGCAGTTTCCGCAGAGGCACCAGAAGGCAGCAGGCGGCCCGAGACCGAGCTCCGGAGCTGGGCAGGGTAAAGCAGCCTGTCCTAGAGCCGAGGCCCGCGCTCCCGCCGCTCCGCACGGCCCCGCTGGCCCCAGCCCGGGTGCCCCGGGGACCTCCGTGCTCCGGCGGCACCGCTCGGACACCGCCGGGACAGACACCGCCGGGACAGACACCGCCGGGGCAGACACCGCCGGGACACCGCCGGGACAGACACCGCTGGGACAGACACCGCTGGGACAGGCACCGCCGGGACAGACACCGCTCGGACAGACGCCGCCGAGACACACATCGCTCGGACACGGCTCGGCCATGCTGCCATCGCGCGGGCGAGGGTGGCACTGCCGTCCCCGCGCCCGGCCATCGATGTCCCGGCGCTCCCGCCCCGCTCCGGCTGGCGCTGGCACAGCTGGGGGGTGCGCTCCGAGCGCTGAAACCGATCCCCGCTTAAAGATTAATAACCCTCAGCAGCGCACGAGGTTGTTCCACTCCGATATTGTTCATTTTATCCCTGTGTGTTCCCTGATGCTTCCACGGTGCTGTCCCCTCTGGGGAGGCCACAGCAGCGCAGGGCACGGGGCCACCGCCAGCCTCCGGGCAGCCAGCGGCTGCGCGATCTGCGGCGGATGCTGAGTCTGAGCAGAAAATGAGGTTTCGTATCTTGATTTTAGGTAGGCTGGTTTCTAACCGGAATGTGAAGGCTCTTATGCCAGAGGGCAGACTCGTGTGGGTTTAATGCATGAAATGCAGGAACCAGGTAGGATACATAGCTGGGCTGACTGGGACCACTGGGTGAGGCATTGAAGTGTCACTGTCATTATAAATGAACTATGGAGAGCGATCTTCACGAGGAGGCTGTGATTGTTTTCATTAGGATTACTAAATTTTCTAGTACTCTGCTAAAAGGTGGATGTCTGTCCAGTTTTTCTATGGATATAGACAGAATGTTCAGCCATGTGTGCATCTGTAAGCAGAGAAAAAGAAAGGGCTCCCATTGGAATTCCTTATGGCGCATATTCCAGATTAGGGTACATCCGTTTGTGGCACCTCCTCACTTCCAGCAAGATGAGAAATGTACAGGAACAAGGGAGATGAAATCCTTTCTTTCCATTTTTGCCCCCTCCCATATCAAAACACACTTTCAAGCTTCAGCAGGAATAATGACCGGGTTTGCCACTTGCTGTTAAATTATTTCCTTTTGTCATTACTTGCTTTCCCCATCTGTTAAACAGACCTGATGAAATGTACCTCATTTGTCAACAGTTCTTAGTGTTACTTTAGTAATTGTAAAAAATATGGGTAGGACATGGTCTGAGTCATAACACCTATGGGATGCAATCTGACCTCACCAAATTCAAAGCAAGCTCTAATTGAATGAAGGGTGAAGCCTGTGCCAAGCCTGTGCCAAACAGCTAATGCAATTAGTCGTTCCTTGTTTAATGCTTTGAAAATATAAAAAACCACTTCTGTTGCTCAGCATTGTTACAATACGTGTTTTTCAAAAACAAAGAAAATAAGATTGGGAGAAAAAAAATTCAAAATATTCAAGCTTTCATTTTCACTCAGAAACAATACAGAAAACTGCTGAAGGCAATTGAAGTCATCCTCAATTTCTATATGTTTACTGGTACAAGTGCCATTCTGTATTTGTCCATTTTGAAGTACTATTACAGCAAGTATACTTCCAAGAAAAGACTGAACCCCAGTGGTAAATATTTTCAGATCAGATTTCCACATTACAGATCATTCTGAAATAGTTCAGTGGGTCACATTAGCAAAAAAAATGTAGCACAGGTAGCTGTCTAACCTTCCTGTGCCTTCAATGATATGCCAGTAAGCCTCTAACATTCTACTTTATCCTCTCTCTTTCCTTTTTTCAAATCCAATATATTTATTGAAAGACTGGGAGAGAACAGCCAAGTGTGAAGCACTAGTCTTGCATAGGGTTAGTTGAAACATTTCAATAAGCAAAACAAAATCTCCCTTTATCCATCCTCACGTAATACTCAGCCAATTTTTATCAGGAGCCATTTGAAAATCCACTAGGCTCTGATAACCCTAATTCTGCAGGTCAGAGCTTGTGATTGCCTAAACACACTCCTGACTGGTCTCCTCAATGCAATTCCAGCTCCACGCCCCATCATTGAGTCTGAGCCCAGTGGTTTCATTTACCCCATGAAGAAACAATACCAAGGATACTTCAGCATGAAAAATGAATCAAACAGCCTCAGATTTTCAGTATCAACAATGCCCATACAAACAACCCAGAAAACAGTGATTTTACTCCTTATGTTTTATTTCACAAGGGGGAAAATGTCAGATGTTGAATAATGACAAGGGGAAAACAGCCACCAAGTATAAAAAGCAGGAACTACTAAAAGATAATTTGGGAAGATAAATATGTTGAATTCACTGGAAACCTAGTGTGACTCTCTGTATCAACTCTGAAGCCTGCCCAGGTGAAAATGAAGTCCATTGTCACCCTTTTTCTAGCACTGGAGCATAATTTTACTCTCCTGAATCATGTGTGGGTTGTTCCAAAATATACCCAGCTGCATGGTGTAACCAGAAGAGACTGACATTGATAGACACTGCAAATACCAACAGCCATTAGAGGAGGTTAACTCAGGAAAATACTGTCAAGGATTCAAGATTTTTTTTTTTAATGTCTCCTAACCTGAGTGAACAAAACAGTAATCCCCCACAAAGATTTTGCTGGTCCAAGTAATAGCCTCTCTTTACCTTTCAGAGAGAAACAGCGTTTATGTTTTGGCCTCTTGTACAAGATTATGATGTAATAAAAGAGAAAAAAATTTTGAGTCCTTTCTTTGAACTAGTATCCTGTAAGCCTAAGGTATTCAATTCTGATTTGAGGGTGAGTGAGGGAGGAAAAGAGGAGCAGAAGAGCCAGGAAAAAAATGGTGTTCCTACTCTGTCCGTGGAGGAAACAAAGTGTGGCTTCCTCCTCCTTTTTCAGCAGAGACGAGTTTTTGGAGAACAGTTCTTTGTGCATCGTGCTGTTGGGCTGGCATCTCCTGCATTACTGTCACTCCAGTCAGTGTAGCAGAACATTGATTTCTGTACAGGGAGCTGAGTAGGAAAAAAAAAAGCCAACATTCTGTGACAAAGAGGAGCACCGATGGAGGAGCTGCAGCAAGCTTAGCACCCTGTGGATTTGAGTGTGTCCATGTTTGTGGGTGTGTGTTAAGGGAGGGGAAGATATTCCATGGCTTTTCTCTGACAGCATAAAGAAATCCACCTCTAGAGTAAAGGTAGAATAAGACATAGCCACCAACATAAAAATAAAGGAGATATTAGAAGGAAACAAACAGTAAACAAATAGCAAATAGCAGAGGAATTAAGAAAATGAAAAAGAAGAGAAGAAATAGGAAAGGACTTTGAAACATGTCAGTAGAAAAGAACACATTTTAAAAGACCTCATTAAAACAGAGTTGTTTGGCAACTCTATATTTGTAAGGAAGGACTTCTGAAAATGAAGACATTTATTTTACCCATTTGGTATGAAGTACTCAAGGCAATTCTTTTTTGCATTTCTCAGGATTAGCAAATCAAGGAAAATCATGAAAATATACATATTTCTAACCCATATCAGAGACATACAGCTGGTTTTTAATTTTAAAGGGCTCCCTGTAAATAACTTCCAATTTGGGGATTTTGTCACATTTCTTTTATCCCTGATGCACATATACGTACAGTTCCTATAATACAGAAAAAGAAAACAAAAACAAATTTTTCTCAAGAGTTGCAGGATCTGTCTTTAGGAGACTCTGATTCCCCAAACTCATCAGTTTGTCCTTCTGTATTTGATTATCAGAGTTACAAGGGTCCTGCAGCAGAACTCACCTTCAACAACTCAGCCCAAGCACTTGTGTCAGTTTGGAGGGAAGCTGCTCCATCTCATGCAGGTTGGTTGTAAGCAGAGCTCTAATAGCAGGTGTAAGTTCTTGGGACAAAGTGAATCAATTTGCACCTGCTCAAAGCTTTTGAATTTGTACAGCAGTTATGTCAGTGCTCCTTGCACCTACAAAATTTACATTCAAACTGGCAAAACTGTTTTGAAAATACATCACAGTGTGAAATTTTTTCCTGGTCTTGTTGCTATTTAAAAACTCAAAGTAGGAAAATGGTACGTGAGAATTGGTAAAGCCCTAAGCAAGGGCTTTATCTAAACAGGACATTTGTGGTCACGACAAAAGGAAAAATCCCCCTATCATGCAGATCTGTATAGATACATTTCTTTAGGGGTGTTAGAAGATGAGTTAACAACAGCTGTAGGAGGTATGCTCGATAGTAGAGGAGCTAGAAGTTAAAAAATGCATGGTTAGGGCTGCATTCCAAGTCTGAATAACAACATATTGGCTATTCAGCTCTGCTGGATTTCTTGGGTGCAACAGTACTCTGAATTCTCTAAAGGGAGTTGTTATAATCTAACTTGAACCCACGAGATTAGTTACCTGGATGTCTGAGAAAGAGGCAATGATATAAACTGCAGCTTTTTATGCACTTTTGCAGCTTTTTTGTTTCCTGCAAAGATGCACACGTGTGCCCTAATGGATTTGTGCAAACTCCTCTCCTCAGTCACTTTGTCAGCCAAGAGGATAAGGACAATCACATCAATCCCACTTAGCCCCATGCAACCACCTGACACTGGCCAGTAGGTGCCCAGGTAAGCTGCTTAAAACATGTTTGATACTTTATCAGAAAGGAGAAATATGACTCAGGTTCATCTTGAACCAAAATGTCACTTTCCATACATAAATAAATAAAATTAAATACTTCATGCAAAGAACAAAGCTGTCCAAGTCTGCAGGATACTGACTTATGATGAGTACTTGTTGGAATATCCTTTGGGAAATGGAGCTCCCCTGGAAGGAAGATTCTCTTTGGGATCCCTGACCAGACAGTACTCAAGAGACTCTAACCAGACAGTGGAGCTGTTGTGGTTTCCTGGCTGATAAAGAGGAAGCCATTAATTGTACAAATGCAAGGTTGTGAACACTGTCCCACGAAAAATACAACCGACCAACCAACGAAAAACAAACAAACAAAAAAGGGCTGTGAAAACAGAGAAAATGGAATTGCTAAAAAGTTCCGTATTGATATTTTATTATTGATATTTTTAAGTCTGAGAGTTCATCTGTTTCCAGTCTTGTCAAGACTCATGCAGTAAATGGTGGGGATTTGGAATTTGTTTACATCTCACCACCCAGTCATAAAACTTTATCTCACCTATTGGAGGCATAATACCAAAGTCTTCATATATCAAGTTAGCCTAATAGGTGTGGCCTGTCAACCAGGCTTGCCTAGTGAATAAAATCAGGAGTGATGATCCTCATAAAAATCTCAGCTAAATTGAAAATTCAACTATTTAATTTTAAAGAAAGTTGCATTTTTTCCCCTTTTTGCTAGTGCTATCCACAGTGTTTTTACTAATTTAAAATGCACTTTATTTACTCTTAATTTTTGTCCCTCTGTATTTAGAGATTCCAATATCTCAAGTGCTTTTTCACCTGTGGTGTCAATTGATGCCAGGTAGACCATCAACTGCTCAACAAACAGACCTTATACTTCACAGTCTAACTGAGGATTTAGGTGTCTAATATTGGAAATGTTAAACAGAAGAATATTTTTCAGTGCCCTTGCTGCCAAATCCTGCATCATATGCAAATTCTCAGCAATTTACTGCTCCCATCCTCAAAAACTGGAGCAATTTAGATGTAGAACTGTATGCATTACAGAGGAATAAATCAAGTCTGTTAAATGCCAGGGAATCTGTGCTTCCATTGCACCAGCTGGGGATCATAGGAAGAGGAGTAAAGACGAAATAAACCATCTATGCACATTATCTATGGTAGCATGCCACAGATAATCATATGGAACATACAACTTTGACTCACCTGTGTGTCATACACAAGGTGTATGGAATTAAAAGGAAATGAGGGTTGTATTGAGAAACCTCAGAATTCCAACTCATTTCCTGAAAAGGTGTCGGTCAAAGTATTTTGGGTTACCCTCTGGACTATAAATGTTAGCATGTCCCCCAGGTCTTATGCCGAAAGGGAGGAGTGTTACACTAGATCTGAAATACTTGTGGACGAGTTGCTGAAATGTGACGCAGGGAAAAGAATTTTGGCAATCACCAAATTTCTCTGAAAGGGAAAACAGAGATGATTGAGAATGTTAAGTCACTACATGATATAAGACTATGAAGAGAAATAGCTCTCCAGATGACCCAGATTTAATTGAGCTTTACAGAACTTCATAGATTGTTTAAGTCAGAGGGCAATAAAATTCTTATTAAAATACAAATTAATTGATTTAAAAGCCATTTTTATTTATCCATTAAACTAATCTTCCTTCTCTCAGAATTCTGAGACCTCAGGTATTTAAGTGGTTGACTTCATTCTAGTTCATGATTGTGCCATTCTATTGCACTAATTATAGATCAATTCACTAACATCTTTTTATGTTACTCTGGATGATTTAATTTGGGTTTTTTTGTTATTTTATTGCCATCTGTATCTTCAACAAAGACTGGCCAAAGCTGAAGTGCCCTTAGTTCTGTAATGCTTTTATACTAACGGAGATATTTCTCAATTTGCTTAATGTCTAGGTATGAGGCCAACAGCTTGAAATGTAGTTCCTATAATGGGAACCAGTATACCCTTCAGATCAGCTGGCAGGTGATCTTAGTCTTGTTTCAGACATTTCCCCATATAATTACAGCAAATTTGCTAAGAATGAATACATGTCAGTTTAGTTTAATTCAGACATTTTAAGTCCTTAAATCTTGGAATGCATTTGCTCAGCATGCTTTCTCTACCCCATTATCCTGCTTAAACTGTTAAAGCCCTTGGCCACTCTTATAGCATAAATCAACATGCCAAAAGGCTATTCAAATCAACTAAACCTATTGTTTAAATTCTGTGTAACCTTTAGAGTTGTGAAATCCTTTGTTCATGGATTTTTATAAGAGAAAACACATAAATATTAAAACTTTGTGCTCAAACCATTTCCCTAGGAGGAGAGCAAAACACTTCACATGCTTTTAAATGTAATTTTGTTTATGGAAAACAAAAGAAATTATCTTGACCTGGTAATTACATTGCTTATTCAAACAAATTTCTGTGTTTACTGTGTTAATCTTAATGTCTTCCTGTTAAAAAAACACTGAAGTTATGCTGTTTTGACAATTCTGCTGTGGTTCTTACCCTTTTTCTTTTTGAAAACTTTGGTAAATCCTCCCCTGATTCTGTTGTGGTATTCATAGGTATCCAGCACCATGATATCTGAAGGGATAACAAAAGATGCTGTCAAGGGCCTTTAGAAGTCTTAAAAACTTCTGCAGATGACCACTTTACTTCTTTGATGGGCACTATGGGAATAAGTTGTAAATTTGGCTTCTAGCAGATGCTTCTATTGAAAAAAAAAAGTAGTAACTACTGCTATCTTTACAATTTAAATTTATTGGGCTTCCTGTCAATGATATTTTTCATGTGTCTTGGATATATGGTTTTGAATTATTTAGAAGAATATCTGTGTGGAATCCAAATCAGCTGCAATTTGAGAATACAAAATTAACTAAAAAATATGAGTTTTTGAGTTTTGAGACAAATAGAAAGACTATGTACATGGAGCAGGATAATAATAGTTCAGAGGATATAAAGGTTAAAAAGGCTTTCAGGTCAACATTTTAACTGAATAACATTGCTACCAAAAAAAACAAAACAAAACAAAACAAAACAAAACAAACCTACCAGCAAACATAAAACCACAAAACCAAAACCAAACCAAAAACACCAAAAAAAAAAAAAAAAAAACAAAAACAAAAAAAAAAAACCCAACAACAACAACAACAACAAAACAGTCTGGTTTTGGAGAAAATTCAATATAAACCATATAGGACCTCAGAGAAAATGCATTAGGCTGTGTTGAAAACTTCATCGGTTTTGGGAGTTTTCTCTGAAAACTTTATATTTTCAATGGAAAAATAAATGTGACAACCTCTTTTAAATGTAAATGGTGTGTGTCTCTCACAGGACATAAAACCAGAAACAAATATATCTTTTTCTGGAAGACAGAAAGGTTTTGTAAACTCAAAGTAAAGCTTTGCCTGTGAAAAAGAAACCTGCTTTTTTTCTTCAACATTTTTTCTTCAGAAAACATGAACTTCATTAGCTCTCATCTGACACCAAAAATGTGACCTGGGAAGTAGCTGGATTAGATGCTTGGAATGCTTTAACAAGAAGCAAGGATCAATACCCTTTTTCTCTTTTTTTTTACAAAACTTCAAATTTTGCCATTAAAAACCTCTTATTGTGTAGTTATTTTTACTTTCTTAATATATCATGAAAAAGGTTTGTCCAATTTCATTTTCAAGTAAAACATTAATAAAAAAATAATTTAAAACTCCCCATTTTCTTTAATTTTTTTTGTAACAAAGGGAAAGTAATATTTTGAAGTGCAGTCTAGTTTCATTTTACTTGTTGAAAGAAATTAATCTCAATCGAAACTAAGAAAGTATGACAGTTCCAACCTGCCAGTTCTAATCCAGTGTTTTGAGTACTAGCGATTGTCTGACGAGAAGGAATTGCACAGAAAATATGAATGGTCATTTATGCTTACAATAAATCGGAAAACACTCTACGAGTGCACAGATTCCTTTCTTTTTCTGCCCACCTCCTTGTCTCCACAGAAAAGCTCTAATCAGCTCTGCAACCAGTTTTTCAACAAAACCATATGCACTCCGCACCCTCACTCTTTGAAGCTTCTACTGGGAGCTTCACTGTCCCTCTTTTTACACTTCTAGAGGGAAAAAACAAAACAAAACCAGCCAGAAGATTGTGTGGACTGGCTTTTGTGTTGCATGGAAGACAATTGTTATTTCTAAGACAAAGCCTCGCAGGGTCTTTGAAATAATTTCACTGCAGAGTACTGTCAGCTCTTCAAAACCAAGAAAGGAAGATAAGCTGACATTGGATGGCTTTAGGTTGATGTAGTGTCTTCAAGAGGGATAACTAGAGAAGTATTGCTGTAGTCTGTTTTCTGAGCTAGAAGAATGGCTGGACTGGAACAAGAGGTGTGGAATTTGGGCTTGGTTCTGGAAAGGACTAGACTGAGTGGCTCAAGCTATAAAACTTATGAGGTTTTCAACACAGCCTAATGCATTTTCTCTGAGGTCCTATATGGTTTATATCGAATTTCCTCCAAAACCAGACTTTTTAGGTTCAGGGTTGGTTTGTTGTTGTTGGGTTTTTTTGTTTGTTTGGGGTTTTTTTTGTTTGTTTTTGGTTTTTTTTGGGTTTTTTTTTGGTTTTTTGTGGTGTTTTTGATTTGGTTTGGTTTTTTGGTTTGGTTTTTTTTTGTTTTTTTTGTTTTTTTTAGCTGCCAGAACATGAGATTGAGTTCAGATTTGCAGGTTCAATTCAGGCAGTCAGAAGTGCTTCATTCAGCTGAGGAGTTCAAGATGAAAAAGTTGTGGAGAAGACAGCAGCACAAAGAATCTACCCTAAACCATTCCAATGTACCTTAAAAAAAGTAATCTTTTCATTTCTGTGAAGAATCTGTGTGTCTGTTTTCACATATTACGGCAACTTTAATCTGTCCTAAATGCAAAGTTATCACAGAGTATCTCAAGCACCCTGATCCCCAGCCTGATGTATAGGAATAGCAGGGATTGCTCTGTTTTCAATGGCATTCTGGGGATTTTGCTGCAAAGAAATTTAACAAGGTTTTGATGCAGCAATAATTTCTGTCAACCTAAATAAATGTATTTTGGTGCCACTCTTATTTTACCAAAAATGGAGCTCATCTCAGATATCTAGAGTGTTGGTTGTCACATACGGGTTTTGACTATTTGACATTTTGTCTATTGATACAGGGAAAATTCCTTTAATGATAAAGTCCAAATGTAGGAAAAATAAGAGCAGAAAAAAGTAGGCTCACCAAGAAATATCTTCTGTGTGGCATCAGTTCAATTTCCATTGGCAGTTGTAGAAAAGGTTCCTCTGTTTGAATTTTCTTTCAGCCTACCAGACTTACTTTTTTTATAGCCTTCTTTAGGGAATCATGGTACACTTCTTATTTTCTCATACCTGATAAATAGTTTTTTGAAGTCACCACAGCTTCCTTGTATTTCTTGCATAAGATTTAAGTCCTTTGAAGAAATACTATTGGCTGTAATCTGTGTTATTCCTAAATAATCACAGAAACTGTGTTCATGAGGAATTTGGAGATTGTAAAGATGAGGTGTAGACAGTAAAAAGGCTCCATATAGCCAAACTTCATTCAGCTACAATTCAAATCCCCATCTTTCTCCCTTCTCTGCTCTTAGGCATATGCAGAGAGCAAGACTGTCACAATAGGACACCAGATAAAGATGCTTGACTCCAGTCAGAAGGCAGTAGAAATCAGAAGGCTTTATTTACAATTCATTCAGCCCTTTTATAACATGCTGTGCTAAGACATGTTATTGGTCTGTGGGACTGACACATCTCCCATTGACTAAGAAACAGAAATAGCAAACAACACCTGTTGTTATGGGAAAAGAATATTTTTTACACAAGGTTGTTTTGGAAAAAGAAAACTGTTGAAAAGTTTCCCTTGGGAGGAGCTGGCAATTCTCAAGCTCAGAAAATATCAGGTCCACACAAGACCATGTTCCAGATGCCCCATTTTTGAAGCTGCATTGTGTCTGTGTTGTCCCACAGTGCTGAGATTTCAGTGCTGAGAAGTGTTGAAGCCAATGGCAGAATCCTTTTGCTCTGGAGGCAGTTACAGACACCACAGAGAGGGTTTGTCCTGAAGTGAGGGGTGGTGCAGTCTTCCTGAGAAGAATCCCAGAGCCAGCGGAGATGGAGGAAAGAAGCTTTGCTCTCACCGTGTCCTCCTGACCCTTCACAAGCACAGAAACATTTTAAAGCTGTTGTTATCTTCTAAATGTTAGAGAAGAATTGAGGATTACCTCACAAAAGAATAAGGCAGTGGAACAAAATGTTGTAACGCTTGTCACAAGCCTTTTTGACAACACATTCTTCACTGAAAGAGACTTTTTTTTCCATCTTTCTAGATCTCTTCTGGATGGCAATTGAATATTTTAACATTAAAATTGGGTTATTAAAAATTGTATTTATTTAAAAATAATTAGGCTGTATCTTCCAAAAATAACTTTCTCCAATCTGTTTTGCATTTTTCTTCTTGTTTTTCTCAATACTTGAAAATTTTTGATGAGGAATGCTTGTGTAGCACAGTTGATGTTTTTTCACCAAGTCATACTTTAAATCTGACTTCCACTTTTGTTTTATCTATTCCATACAATATACCAGCTTCCCATGTCCAGAAAAAAATTCATCTCCAAATAAACTTTCATCTTCACCATGTTTTTACACCATATTTACAGTTAAACTATGCTTTGCATTTTGATGAAGTTCTGGATGATTTACCAGACATGAAGTCCATCACAGTCCTTTTTTACACAGTCTGCCAGACTGTACTTCTAATTGAGTTTTATGTTCCTGAGGAGAGGATTTAAACATGCCACATCTCTATTATACACATTCTTTTGACTCTAAATCACTCTGGTCTCAATTTGAGACAGGCAGTCCATTTGAAAGTAGATTAAGAAAAGATATTATTAGAGATAAAAATTGCTGTCTTGTGTGCTCCAGCAAAAGAGAAGAAAACTCCTATAACTGCCAGTCAGGGAAAGGACTCAAACTTCCAACTTAATTTCAGAAATATCTAGCACAAAATATCCATGTGAGTGATTACTGGCAATGAGAATATAATTATCAGTAATGGCGTAACATGTGGCTATATATAGTATATTCATACACAGTACATTGCTGCTTACAATTTTTATTCTGATTTTATTATTTATATTTTATTTATTTATAATTTATTATTTTATTCTAATTATTTTCATTATTAGTATTTCTCATTATGAGAACAAATACTTGTACGTGCATTTTTCTCCAGTGAGGGCCTCAAAACTAGAGAGTATGAAGGAAGAAACCCTTTCCAGCTGATTTTGTAATTTTTCTATAATGCCATTTTCACTCCAGAGTTTTCACTCTGGTGGTGGTTCCATTCTCTCAAGCACTCCAGAGGTTCAAAATAAGGTCTCAGAACTTCTTCAGGATATAGCCTGAATAATTCAGTATTATTTCTCTGTCCCTTCTTACTTTTTTAGTTCAATTGGAGTTTATAGGAGTTCTGAATTTATACAATCTGCCTTGCAGAATATAGAACCTATTTATAATTAAGCATAGAAAACACAAATTTGGCCCTGTTGCTTATTACAATTATTAATGTTAAACTCAATGCTTTTGGGTAAAAATCAATCTCCAGATATGTTCAGAGAACCATACATGATGCCTACAGAGCAGTAGCAGGGAGTTTATAGTATCTGATGACATAATGAACTGTCAGGATTAATAAGGGTGATTTATTCTCATTCTTTTTTGACTAGATCCTGTAAAGACTAGATCACATAGAATTGTATAATTTTTGTTTAGAGAGATCATTTCTGTATGTAAAACCGTAGCTAAATACTTTAAAAGAAATCTGGTCTATTTGTACTCATTGCAGTAAGCTACAAAGTTACTGAAAGGTAGAAATTTGACTTTCCATTTGACAAGTATTGTTTGTTTCTGTAATACTTTTAATGTCATTTAAAATAATAATAAGTTAATAAGCTGTTAGGCGTATATAGTGATCTTACAATACTGAGAATTTATCCTTAACAAAAGCATACAGACAATGTTCATTAGAGCATGACATAACCTTTGAACAGTTATGATTTCCTGCATATCTATGATGATTTTCATTTTCATAAATATTTAGAGAAATCTAAAATAACTTGGTAGATAAATAGCTTTTCTGAAACATTTATGCATGGCTTTCCAAAGGCCTATTTACACTTGTTCCAGGGTAGTAGTTGACACTACATCTTTTAAAACGTTGTTTCTTTCATGCAGTGATCTGAGTTTTTGGCACAGGTCTCAAAAATCAAGGCTAAATCTTATATTTCTGACAATGTAAGTAATGAATTTATGTATGTTTTATACTCTATATGTGTATGCATATTTCAAGTGTATGGATAAATGTGAGAGACACTTGTTTTACATTGAAAGTTAACTTCTCTATCCTCATATCTCATTGCTAAAACCTATGCAGGAGAAGCTTCTTAGTGAGAAATTGGCCAAAATTTTTTGTAGGACCAGTTTTAGTTCAATTTTTCAAGACATGTACCAACAACAAATCAGAATTTGGTTTCTAATCTTTTCAGAGATCTTAACTGGCATTACCCAGATCAGTTGATTAGTTAGGGTTTGTTTTACTGTGGAAATGTGAGGTACAAATTTCTGATTTTGTTATTCTTACTGTGCTTGGGCCATCTTTTATTTTGTTTGTTCAATCCATCTTACCTATTCCTTTGAAAGCATTGCTAGATTTTATTGCCACTTCTGACAATCTTGCCACTAATCTCTAGCTGTGAAATCAATTGTACATAAAAGCATATTTAACTTCATCTTGTTTTTCTAACATTTCCCAGTAACTATATGTTTACTAGACTCATTTGGAGGCAATTTGTGGCCTTATACACATATGAAATATTTGAACTGATATAGCTAAACCTTCAGATCTACTTCCTTATTCTTTCCAGAAACATTTTTTCATTCTTTCTAAATCTGAAGTTACTTTCTATGTTGTCTTTGTGACTTCATAACCAGCAGTATCATGAGTCAGCAGGTTGTAAGGCACTAGAATTTGCCTATAAATTTGAATGTATCATCATTAATGCATACCAATTCACCATATTTTCCATATGAGAAGGGTAGAATGCTTTCCCTGTTTACTTTGTGCTGATTTTTGGGCTGAAGCATAATCAAAAGCATCAGTAGGCAGGGACCACTTGCTGTGAGGTCTGAGCTTTAGAACAAAGTCTAAGCAGTTGAGAATTCTGCCATTTGTATCATACTGAATGAGTTTGCACATACTGTACAGCACCCCAGTCTTAAACTGCAAAGAATCAAATATACTGAATTATCTATCAAAAGTGCAAGATGCAGGGACAATGAAATTCAGAAAATCCAGTGTTTAGGTAGTTAATTTGGGTCTTTAATATATTATGTTTTCTATTTTTTTTTAATGTATTGATTTTCTGCTGTTTATTTAAAATTAGAAAGATTATTTCTTTTCAGGATCACAAGCTGGACATTCTTTCAGTGATATTATTTAAACAGTGAAATGCCTATTTCCAAATAATGGCTGATTGGGTTTGTCATCTGAGATGTGATATATGTTGCTTTATTGAAATTGAGTACTCCATTAAATGCCAGGCAATTA
The DNA here is from genome assembly GCF_009819655.1 of Sylvia atricapilla. Classification (NCBI taxonomy): domain Eukaryota; kingdom Metazoa; phylum Chordata; class Aves; order Passeriformes; family Sylviidae; genus Sylvia; species Sylvia atricapilla. The sequence continues at coordinate 26,715,947 of NC_089140.1, forward strand.
TCCAAGTATCTCCTTTTGTAGAAGTGAGATGGATCATTCTGAATGTTTATCATAAACTTCTGAGAAAAGAACTTTTAATAGTCAGGTTGAGTCAGCAACTCATCTTTTACAGGTACTTGAGAGTTTTCTTCAGTTGCAACTACATACAGAATAAGTTTTTTCACTGTAAAGCATATCTAGAGTAAAAAAATTTGCAAATATTTGTAGCCAGTTGCCTAAAAGCTATGATTGATGGAATGAAAATATTTTTTTCTTATTTCACAGAAGTGGTACTAAAAGAAGATATCAGGAACCTGGACTGTTCAGGTGCCAGTGGGATAGTATAACCCTTTTACAATTTTGGAAGAAGCATTTGAAAAGATTGCATATTTATAGAGAAACACCTCTTTTATGTCAATGTTGACATAGCCATTCTTGTACTGTCAGGAAGACACTGTATCGTTTGTCACGTGATAGTTCATTGCAGTAAAAAGATGGAACATTAATTCATTTGTTAAGAGAGAGTACATTGAGTTGTGCTGCTAGCTAGAGAGATTTTTGTGTTATAGTAAAATACAATAGAGTAATCACTTATACAGACAAAAATTACTTTCCAAGAGCCATTTGCCATAGGTGTTGGTGCACTTGTTCCCATTCATACTGAGCAGTGTGAGTGCTCAGTTCAAAGGACAAAAGATAAAATAAGTTCTTTTGGGTTTTTTTCCATTTTGCTGCTTGATAGGAAAGACTTTCACACCCTTCTGAGCTGCCATTCAGCAGCATATAAAGAATATTACAGCTTGTGTTAAGTGTCAATTAGAGATAATTGCAACCTTGGTGACCTGCTTGCCACTAAAACACTTAGCAGACTTTATTTTGTCTTCACAGCATGGAGACTGTGGGCACAGCTCTGATCCCAGTGACACTAGTAAATCAGGAGACACTGCAACCAAGCCAGCCGAATTACAACATCATAAATTTTATGTAAGGGAGCAATAGAAATCAGGTGCTTTGCTTACATGTTGGTTCTGATTTTGCAAAACTTTCAGTTTGGTATCCTACTCCTGAGAGTTTTCAAAGACAGCAACTAGAGACATGTCAGCCAATAGATGTAGTGGGATTCCATTGTTCTCCATGCCAGACAATGACAGAAAACTACTAGGAGATAATCCTGTGGAAATACTTGTAATTTCCAAGCATAAGAACTTAAGCAAATACCTCTACTTCTGTCATCTGAAGTTGTCCAGGGCTTGAACTTTCAGCAACGCCATAGTGCACACATCCTGTTGGTCTGTGGCCTCAGGAGACAGGACTTTCTATAAAAGTAGCAACCCAAAATTTCACTTTATTTGGGTCTTCTAGGACAGATTTCAGTGGAGATTTCAGGAGAGATTTCAGTACCAAATTCAGCCATCTGTGATCAAAAATATATCCTAGTTTCATTGCTTATGCTCTGCAAGTCGGTCACAGGTTTCTGATTCTCCGTTCTAGTCCTACTACCAATGCCTCATGATTTCACATTTTGTATGCAGCAGGCAGTCCTTTCCCCAAATCAGTGAGCAAACCATATTGGCTGCCATTCTTAATTTCAGACAGTTCATTTGCTATTTCCCTGCTTGAAACCCAGATGATAGTTTGTTCCCCTGTAAATGAAACCAGGTAAATTCCCCAGCAGGTTTGGTATAGTTCCTGTGACCAATAATTGCCTGCTGTTATTAGTATGCCCATTAAATTAACCACTGATTTCCTCCCATTTCCATTTCAGACAGGAATGACTTCCTTAACTGGAAGTATAATGCACACAAAATTATTTAAATGAGCTGTTTTGGCTTCCCTTGTTATTTAGCATATATATTTGTGAAAATTGCCATTGCATTAATAAAAAATAAATAAAATAAAATTAAGGACATTACATGATTCACACAGTCTTTTATGCATATTTGCATCTTCCTTCACCAGTGTTTGCTATTATACTGTGCAAACCAGTTCATAGGGAATTTAATTCACATAGTTCTGTCACATAAGCATGTAGATATTTCTGGCAAATGGCTCTGAACATTTTCACACTTTCATTGACTTCCCTTTTCCAGAAGTCCAAGGGCTGGCTAATGAAAAGCCTCACAAGTAGGAGACACTGTAGAGGGTTGCCAAAGCTCTATTATCTAATGTTGTCTGGCTTTAGAATTGGTAACAGAGTGGTGTACACCAATTTCTAAAGGCTATGAACTGGAGATCCTCAGTTCTTGAATCTTTTATATACCTCTGAACCTGCCTTTCAGCTTCAGTTATGCAATTTTAAGGCCTGGTTGCCCAGTTTCCTGCCTTCCTGGAGCCTTTCTGTGCTCAGCTTTCTATTCCTGTGACCTCATTTTCACACACTGTAGCTGATTTCCAATTGACCTTGATCTCATGTTCAGGCCATTAGCACCATGAAAAATCAGCAACCAGGCATTTAGGAATGTCATCGGTGAGCAACACATCTGAAGTCAGTGAAAATTCCTCTATTAACTTTCCTGGGCTCCTGCAACAGTTTCTTTGATTAAAAGAGTGATATAATCTACCTCATACGAATTTTATACAGATCAATTAATGCTGTATGCACTTAGAAGATTCAAAGGACTCAGTTATGGCTATCACAGTTACCACTGACAACTAACAACAACAAAGCAATTTTAAACTAATTTATAAAACCTTCCCTTGCAAAGTGCTGCAGACAGCCAGTTCAAGTACCCTTCAGACTCACCAGCATAGCTTGTTGCTCAACATTTTCAGCATCAAAGTCACAGCTCAATACTTTAGTCCTCTTGTAGAAGTATTTATATTTATGAGAAGGGTGAAAATGAGAATTTTTTTCAAGGTAATGGCCACTTCTTTATGTTGAATTGGCAACCTGGATAAGTTGTATATGTGACAGGAACATAAAAGAAAATAAAGCCAGGCATGCCTGCTGTTAAAACAGTCTGGCTGTGGTTTTCTCAATTGAAGCTGCCAGGATTCATATTAAATCTGCATTTTAAGCCCAGGGTTTCTGGTTCTCTTCCTAATTTTGAAAATGAATCATTCTGTGGCTGAAGCACTCTGCTTTCTGCATCGTTATTTTTTTCAGCTGCATAACTGGTCACATGAACTTGTCTCTGTGGTGGGCAGTCAGTATCATAACTTTTATTAATTCCTTTCCTTCCAAAAACCTCTTTCACACTTTTTCACTGAAACTGACCTCTGCTATATAATATCAATATACAATATGAATTTCAGATAATGTTAATGTATGAGAAGATATGTCTTTGCCATCGGGTAGGTCTGAACAAAGCACCCCTGGCGTGGTGAAAAGTGTTTGTCACATTCAACCACATTTTATTGCCTCTCAGTTAGTGACAAAGAACCTTGTTCTAACCATACCTTTTATTAAAATTACAGAACAAATGTAGCTGCCTGAATAAGCATGCTGAAGAAAATGACTAAACACCATCCAGGATGAAAACAGTCAATAAGGAAAAATAAGTTCTGTCATCTCACAGAAAATGAGATCCTTTTCTTTCCAAAATTAAAGCATTCTGATAATTTACAAGTAAACTTCAATTATGTGCAATGCTGACTGCATCCACTTATGCCTGACCATGCAAGTTATCCTAAAATTAATGGGCAGCTGGCAGGTGAAGTCATGGGAAAAGTAGTCTTCTGCAGTTTTCCTTTGCAGGAAAGACACACTGGACATGAAAAAAAAAAGGCTCTGATTAAATAAAATCACCTGTGGGAGCTCATTATAGGAACCTTGTAAACACCAAGCAGTTACTGAGTAGAGAGGGACTAGTCCTGCCCAGGCTGGAATTCCAAGAGCTGATGACTACTGTTCCTTTTGTTTATTATTTTATTACATCATTAAAATCTCTTTTGAGCATGCTCAGAGAGATCTAGAACTCTTAAATATGGAACAGTTAATTTGGATAAAGAAACAATTAAAATATCAACTTTAAACTGGAACTGAATCTATTTTTTCAGAGTCATCACTGCTCAAATGATTTTAAAGTACACTTTGCCTATAATTTATTCCTTCACCCACTGGTTTTGGATAACTAGCAAAATACTAAAGTAAAGAGTACTTATTTGTAATTTCCAGCTCTCTTAACACCAGAAAGGAGAAATAAGGCTGATATTTATATAGGAACTCAGAGATATCTCAGTATGATGAACAAGCTGCTACAGTAATGATTGCTAACACTTAAAAACCAAGAAAGAAAGCAAAAGAGTTAAGAACCTTCAATAACAAAAAGAACGTTCTCATTAGGGAAGCCATTATAAAATGGCATGTCCAGGATTGTTGCAGTTCACAGCTGCACACTTAAAAAGCTAGTTATTTTTAATTCTCTCCCTGCTTTCCAAGGCTGTCTCAGGTCTTTCTAAACAGGTAGCCCTTCACAGGATGCAAATCAGCAGGTTAGACTTTGTGTCACAGGAACTTATGTAGCTGAGTACTCTTTCATATCAAATGGCTTCAGACTTCATTTCTAGGTGCTGAAATGAGGCATCAAGAATTAAATTAAGGCTTTACACAGAACACAATAACAAAGACAAAGTTTAAGAAAAAGAATTCGAGATCAGTGCTGTAAACAGTGCAAACACCTCAGATTCAAAGTGATTGCCAGAAGTTCTGCAGAACTTTTAATAAGTAGAATCTAGCCATATTGTTAAACCAAAGGTACCAGAAGCGTGGTCTCTAACTCAAACAGTTTCAAAAGGCCTGTACAGTTAACTAGTTTGGAACTATACAATTTCAGCTCAATCTTTGATACATCTTTATATCATCTACTTTGTTCCTTTTAGTTTGATATTGGATACCACCAAAAAAAAAAAAAAAATCAGATTGTGTACATTCAAAACCTTATAGAACTGAGAAGTATAATCCTCTGTTAATCCTCTGTGTTTATTCCGAAGGAATGTCTTTCAACTTCTCTCGTAAGTTCATAGATAGTACATGCCAACCTGAGCACAAAATACCGTTATGAAATTTTGAGAGAAAATAAGTGTGTAAAGCAACCACAATTCAGCTTTAAAATCTCAATACCTTGATGGTCTCAGATTATGCATCAATGCATCTGTTTAAAAGCAGGGATTTTGACAAATAAATAAATAAATAATGCAAATTTTAAAGGCATGGAGAATTAAACCAAATAGCTGAATTAAATGACAACAGAGACATGAATTTTAACTAATGTAAAATAGTTTTCTTAATATTTTGATGATTTTTTAACAAATTCTGTGTATGGAAGTATTTTGTCTTATACTATTTTGGGACTTTAGAAGAGAAGCTCTTCAGTAAGGATACCCTTCTATCTGAAGCTTGCTTCTTACTCTTCCAGTTAGGTTAATAAATGCTTAAATTGTCTGCAGTTGAACTAAACAGGGATGTTGATTGCAGCACAACTTTTAAAAAATTAATTTTCTCTTCTGACCTTAAAAAAGTTCAGTAGAACTGACATTTAAGATTATTCATACCAATAGATAATCATGAATTAAGCTTCTTATAAGAAGCAAAATGTTCTTTAACCTAAAAAAAGCAATTCTGTAGAAAAAGTTTTCAGTAAAGCTGGTAATATTTTAGAATTAGTATCTGACAAAATATTTTCAAACATTGGCTAAATAATTCAAAACATATTAGCTATTTGAAGAAATTCATTATGTATAAACTTTTCTTACAACATTAACTTGCTGCAGATGGTAAAAATTATATTGAATCTGATTGGGGAAAGAACAGTGCAATGTTCAGCATCATAGTATGAAATTAAGCTGTGTTTGTCCATGATCACATAAGCATTTTAAACTTTTCATGTTTTTTTTGCTAAGTCTCATCATGTGGGGTCTTCTGAGAATTCTATCTCTTAACACCACAGGGACCGGTGGCCAAAAACTGGCATGTTGTAGTTTAGAGAATCAGAATAGTTAGAAAGATGTTGGTTCAAGCATGCAAATTCTCTGCATTTAGGAAGACTGACCTTAGCAAAGCCTATCATTAATCAAGGACATAGCAGCAATGAAGAAAGAGAGAAATTAGAAGGGTAAAAATGGATTTTCAAGAAAAGAATTAAAGAGTTTTAAAACCAATACCCAGAAGCCATGAAAATACGTTTTGAAGATGACTGTAATAGAACCAACAGATCTTCTAAATCCCTACAAAGCGGTGAGGGAAGATAAGAACACTGCTGGGAAGTTAAATGACTTTTTACATTAGTTTTTACTCAAGAATTTTTGGAAGATTACTATGAAACCTGCTGTTTTCTGATATATAACAATGTGATGCTACTAAAGCCCTATGTGCGGAAAAAGTTTTCTGTAACTTTATGCATAACAACCAAGCTGCATGAAACTTCAAAATTATACACCCTCAATTTTTTAACTATTGCACAGAAAGAGAGGAGAAAAAAAAAGTGCCTCATATATTTAAGATATTGAACTAATGATCATGAAGCTTATTGTCTCTTTCAAGAATATTTTCTGAGTCATTATCTTATCACCAAAAGAATTTGAACTTTTTCACGATTTCTCTCAAGTACCTTGAGATTGTCATATTTTAAAAGGGAAAACAAAAAGCTTCATGAGCCAATCACTTGCTATGGTTAATAAAATTTTAAAAAAACCCAACAACATAATTTCTTTAGATGTTCAAAATTTTGGTTCCTCAGGAATGATTACTTAATGTCTTCCTGTATGTGTGGGAGAAAACAGGATCAAAAAAAACCTAACAGAAAAAAAAGAAATTTAGGATAATACAAACTCCTGTCATTATAGAAAAGGGGATTAAATTATTAATAGAACTGTCTTGTTATTCTTACTACTGAACTGGGAGGGAGGGCAATGAAACGGAAATCTGAGAAGTGCAGGAAAACCTTTTTGTTATTCAGGTATAAGAACAACCATGAAGTATTTAAGGACAAAAAGATAAACTAAATGAACGAATACCAGAAAAACAAAATTTATCACTGACAATCATGCTGGAGGGAACTACCTGAAAAATGTGGGGTACAATGCAGCTGTCTAAGTTAACCGTATCTAAATTAACCATGGAGCCCTAAAAATCCTACAGGTTTCTTATCAGAGCTCATCATTAATGTGCTACTGAAAGCATAAGAAGTAATATGTCACATTGCAAATATGTGAGAACTTGAATTATGACAATATGGACAATGTAACACCTTTATTGAAATCAATATTTTTTCCAGAATTCTACCCATAACAAAAGTGTACTTCAAAAGAAGATGCGAAAAGCAGTTAAAAAGCAGAAAGATTTAACATACAACAACAAATAAGTTCAGTTATGTATGTAATAAATAATAATGTTGAATTGAAAACTTTTCTTTTTTTTTCTGTTAGAATCAAGAATGAGAAATAGTTTGCAAATGAAATAATCTGAATCTGAGAAAGTAAAACAGTTTTTTATATACTGTGAACAAAATCATAAAATGCTTCACTAATATAAATAATTAATTCAGAGAAAAAAATAAAAGTAGAGAGAATGTGTCAGTCAAGACTACTTAATGTATTTGGAAAATTTTAAAGAGATATTTATTGTTACCTTTATGATTTAACTCAGGCTGTAATAGTAAGAACAGGAGATTTCTTCAGATTACTCTGCCTCAGAGGTATTTTAAATTTCTCACAAGTACCTTGAGTCAGCCACATTAGAAGATATACATGACCTTTCATGATCATTGCTATGTTCTGGTGTTTCATTGCAGCATATAAATAAAAACTGATGGAGAGGAAAATCAGAAACACGAGATAGAAAATACAGCAGAAATATATTGAACAGTAGTGTCTGTCATTTTACTGAAGGAAAGGTAGTTACTCTTATACAGAGCACATGAAAGTTAGTGTCTTTCATCATGGGGAAGAGAGGACTTGAAGTGTGACAAATTATGTGTAAGAACAGAGCTGGAACTTATCAGGTTCACAAGGAAAAAATTAATTTTATCCATTTGACATTTAATTGTGGTAGAAAAAGGTTTATCCTACCTTTTTGTGTATTTCATTATTTCTCATAGCATTCAAACCTCATATATTCAAAAATAAACTTAAATGTACCAAGTCTTAATCCAAAACTCCATAACCTTCACTGTTGTTGTATAAGAAAAACAGTCTTTGTATCCAAGACCTTGTGAACATACTTCACAAAGAGGAACCTTCTTTCCAGATAAGAACTTTGAAAGTACAATTTCTTTCTTCTACATCCTAGGAGTTTTTGTTTTAGTTAGTATCTGAAAGCCAATCTGAGATACAAACCTTTTGGAAAATTAAGTCTGTAAGGCACTCCTACATTCTGAACTGTACCAGTTTTGCAATTAGTTTTGCACTCACTTCTTTAAGATCAATTCACCCCTATCTGCACGGATTGTTAGAAACCCACAGACTCAAAAGTTCTCTGCACAACTAGAGCTGTAAGGCTTAACTATGCAGCAGTATTTTCTTAAAAATACTAAGATTAATCAATTTATTTTTTTCTTCTGTTTCAGTAATTTATAAATCTAAATTTTGGTAATGAATCATGTCAGTAAAGAGATTTACAAAAATACTATTTATATACCTATCATTAGTACACTAAATGAGTGATGAAATAGAAAACAGCAGTCTGGTAAAGAACTTAATGTAGATGTTTTTATCTTGGATCAAAATGCACCAATGTTCTGCCTGCAATTTTCTGAATATTTCTATGTAATTTTCTATTTTCTAAATAGGGAAGCAACCATGCTGCTCTTATCACTTAATGATTCCTCAGAGTTGGTGGGCAGAAAGGTTTTTTATCAGCCATTGGAAAAAGCATGCAGTACATGAAGAGGATCTGTGATCTCACACCTGAAGTACTATACTCAGAAAAAAATTAAAAGTACCATCTGAAATTTTATCTCTAATTATCACATTCCAATGTTCAATATAAACATTTTATGTGATGTACAGAAGATTACAGTCTTCTCCACCAGCACAGAAATGCATATGCTCACACCCACCAGCTTTCTGCTTTGTTGCAAACTATGAATAGTTAAGCATTCGCTGTGATTTAGCTAATGTCCTTTTACCATATAAAATGCAATCCAATTCATTGTGTATGTGCTTGAAAGGGAAAGAGACACAAATGATTTGGTACTAAGCCTTTTTTTTTCATTTCATATTGCTAAAGCTGTCTCTGGAGAAATAAAGAGGCTTTTTTTCTCTTATTTCCTATAATGGGATTCTAATGAGAACTTTAATTAGTATCATGAATTTTTTTCCTTACTTCTAGATTTTAAAGTAATCATGCAGTATTTCTCAGTCATGATTTTCTATTGTATCTCTATCATGCTATTTCTCTAAGATAATTTTCATAATACTGTTTTATTTCAGATTTTGTTAACCCATTTTATTGCCATAATTATTGGAATCAAAATAGGCAAGAATAATCAGATTCTTGTTAGCAGCTTGATTGTCAATCACCAACTGGAATATTTCCTCAATTACAGCTGTGTATAAAGATTCTGGTAGAAAGGCCTTGTCTCTATATATACAGTGTATACATTAAGTGGTCATAGCAAGTCAGGCTGTTCCTCCTCTCTTTAGTTATTTTTTGACTGTTTTACTGAAAATACTGATATTTTCCAAATATTTTGGAAAATTCCTTTTTAGCTTCATTCCCACCTTTTAAGTTTTTTGGGGTTTTTTGGTTTGGTTTTTTTTTCCTCCACTATAGCATGTGCTATTTCTTTTGAGATAAAAACCAAAATCTTTTTACCAGAACACATCTTTCTGATGGAAACCCTGCTTGAGTTAACTTCTTGACATTTATTTTAAAACTCACATTTAATGGAACTGGTCTTATAGATGTCACACACTTTTTTGACAGCCTGGAATACTATTCCATTTGTCCTGGAAGATATGACCCTGGAAGATATGAGATATGTAAAATCACCATTAAAAACATCTATATTTTTGTTGTTACTTTTCTGGAATATGTGTTTCCTAGTCATTAAAATAAAAAGAAGCAATTACCAGTAAGTCCATGAAAAACAGTACAGGGAAACAGATTTTCCAGTGTTTTATTGCAACGTTAGAAATCCTGTGTACCATTTTCCACAGGGAGGTAGCAAATAAAAAATAAACTGAAGTTGGTAATTAGGGAAATTTAGCTGAAACTTGTTCAGCTTATTAAGCATTTAATTTTGTGTAGGAAGTGAGAAATCATTAGCACTTTTATTATCCTGAGTGTAAAAACCCAAACACTTCTGTAAAGAAGGCTGTACAATTGTCTTTAAAAGATTCGGTATTCATGTGCTTTCCTGAAATGTTTATGTAGCCTAACTAAATCTGTAGTTTGACTTCCACAGTAAAAACTACCAATTGGTGACAGCACTTGCACAGGTGGGTTAAAAAGTTCTCAAGTTGTTCTTTACTCTTCACTAGAGAACAAGGCTTCTGTTTCTATTTTGAAGGTTAGAGTGACTCTGCTGTAAAAGGTTTTTCTGGTAAAACTCTGTTTAATGGAAGAGTAGAGAGGATCAAATCTGGCATCCTCCAGTGAGAAGGACTTGCTCTTGCTAAATGATGTTGCCATCCTTACTGCTGCCCTGGCTTCCCAAAGGACTTAATTTTTCTTCCTGCACACAACAGCTGATCTGACCTGAGAATATCTGGGCTGGGCTGGTTGGGATAGTTGCCTTCATGTCAAATGGGACAGCGTGTTGTCAGCCCTGCTATGCCCACATCATATAGATCTCTTAGTTCCAAGTGATAATCATGAGAATAAGAGAATTTTTAAAGTACAGAAAAACATTCATATCAAAGTCAAAATGTGGTAAATGTGTTAAGTTCTAATTTAAGGTATTCTCCTAGCTATTTCAAGTAAATGCATGTTTTGAGAGTGTAAGAAAGAGTGTATAGACTGAAGTTTTTCTCTTAATAAAGAGTGTTTATCATTTGAACTGCAGAAAGGAGCAAGCTTGTTAAATGTGTGCATTTCTCACCATTAGTCTGCAACTCCCAAAGTCACGCATCAATTCAACTGCTGTGATAAAAATAGCCCCTGTGTCTCCTGATGCAGAATCTGGTATCCTATCCTAGAAGTCTAAACCTCCTCTGTTAATAAGGTGTCTACAGAAGTTTATTCCTTCAGGTTAGAAGTCTGAACCTAGTCCAAGCTACTAATATCCTGAAGATACTAAATCTGTCTGCATGGGTCAGTTCTATTCAAGTGTAGCTTTTCTTTCTCTGTAGAGTAAACTAAAAGAAAATTGTATGTGCTGGCATTTCCAAAATATTACTAAATAGAGCATGTCTTCTGGTCTTCAGTAAAAAGCACTATCATAGTTGGCTCTTTTAAATGCATCAACAGAAAGGAAAAGAATTTCAGGAATTCACAGCTATTCTTTTTCTCCAGGAGCTGCACTTTTGCGGCTTCAGCAGATTGTGACAGGTGCAGGTTTGGTTGTCACAGAAGGATGCATTTGCACGTGGTAGCCACAAGTGCATCCCTGCTTGCCATTGGAACAAGACTTAAGAGCATTGCTGGCACAAGGAGGAAGGAACTTCAGAGTTCACTGTATGCACTGATGGTGAAGCTGAGGCAAGTCCACCGTCCTGCCAGTTTGCAGTCCTTTTTCCTAATGAGTTTTCCAGTTTGCTAGTTCAAAGTTTCAGTGTCCTTGGGCCTCAAACTCCCCTTGTAAGGAGATTATGCCACTACTGAATGTACTTTGCAGTCAGAATTTAATCCTATTTTTCCTCTTTATAACCAGAAATTTATTTTTTTTCTCTTGACTGTCTTCTTTGTTATATTATTTAATCATACAATATACAACCATTCTTCATGTCTCTGTAATTCTGTCAGGGAGTTTATTCTCAACTTAAGTGCATCATATCATATCATATCATATCACATCATATCATAGCATATCTTTCTGCTAACAATGGCCTATAACAGTATAAAATGTCATTCACACATATCAAAAGTCATTGTATGGACCCATTGATTTCAGAGAACTTCGTGTGAATTAGACCCTTAGAGAGGTTGATTGTTCTGCCACAGAAATCATCTGCAAGACTGATGTTTGACAGGATCAAGCTAACAGACACATTATTTTGTTGCTCTACAGCCCAGTGCCTTTGCTGACAAAAATTGATTAATATATTTGGGTTTCTTTCATACTACACTGCAATGTCATTGCTAATCTATGCTCTATCTGATCTCTAAATCTTTTCCAACATGCCTGCCTAGTAAAATCTTTTCTCTATTGACTATCTATATGTTTGAATTATCTTCCTCTGGATGTAGTTTACTGAATTTTTCCAAGTTAAATTTTAATTTCCTTTTTCTTCCCTACTCTGAATTCTTCTTGGTGTTTCTCTTTCTTCATTGGTGCTCACCACTTTTTATAATAAGGAGCAGTTTATTCTGGTACTACTTCACAGAATATTCAACTAAAATCACAGCCAATTATTATACAAAAAAGTATTCTAATTTATTAGCCATTAGGAATAACTTTTAGGCTTTTGTGTGCTTTATGATATTCCATAATTCACTGACTTTTAACATTTCCCTCCTGAAGGAATCTGGTCTACTCGACAGGAAGCCTTAATTGGAGAAGGATCTGCAGAGCTAAAAAAGCTAGTTCTAATAGGAGTCAGATTTCACAATGAGAAGGTTGAAATGTTGCAGGAAGAAAGTGGCTCATTACCAGAAAAAATGTCTGAATCCCAAAGGGTATGTATTTTCCCCCAAAAAATTAATGTAGCCTGGGAGGAGAACTCATAATTTATTATTAACAGCTAACAGTAGCTTTCCTTAAAAGTGGTAGTAAGAACATAAACAAAATATATTTATTTTCCAGAATTTTACTAAACTAAGAACTTTTCAAACTAAAGATAGAGAAATTATTATTATTATTATTATTATTATTATTATTATAAATGTTAAATTATTAGTTTCCTTATATTTAACTTTATGCATTGTTATACATCTGTGTAACTTTAAAAACATACAATAAGACCACTTCAAGTCTTCCCTGGCACTAGTGGTGTTGTATGAGGTTAAGAAACAATAGAGTATTTTCCACAATTGTCATCCTTAGATTTCTGTTTGAGTGTCTGAGATTTCTGCTTAGATGCCTGACACCTGAGTCTGATTTCAATTATGCTGTCTAATTTAGACATAGTTTGTCATGTGGCCTATTTATTTATTTTAAAAACAGAAACTCCTTCTGTATTTATTTCAGAGTAATGTAATATCATCACAACATCTATTTAAAGAGAAAAGGCATGCCATTTTTTTCCAAGCCTTACTTTTAGTGTTTGCTAGACAATATTAGTATTCTAGGATGTACTGGACTTATGATATTTATTTTGTCCATCCGAGAAGGACACAAGCTTTCCAGAAATACTTCAGTGAAATACTTTAATAACTCCTACATGATGTTTTTAATTAGGTCATCTTAGTCAGAATTCTTCATTTCCCTTCTTTACATCAAAGACTCAGTTTTGTTGCTAAGAATAAAAGACAATTCCAGTTACCAAGAACAGTTACTGCAGCAGGACATAAGGAATGTGAGTCTTCACTACCTGTGTGTTATCTGGCCTTCACTTTCCTTCTAGTTAATTTGGTTTATCAGTTGCTTTTTCTCCTACATCACAGAGGAAGAACATCTTTGAGACTGGGGCTGTCATTTATTTGAGACTTCTTGGCACTTCAGTAAATAAGCAGGATGTGCTGACAGGGCTGCAATTTCAGAGTACCTGCATGAAGTGCTGGAATCAAGAGCTAAGGCAGGTACAGAAAGGAAAAATGTTTTAACCAGGGCAAGGTCTGGAGCATCCAGAGTTACGTGAGAAACTAAGGAAAACGAAAGAAACATGAAGAGCTTAGCACCAGAAAATTAGAAGCAGGCAAAACTGAAAAGATTAAAAGCCTCTAAATACCAGCATTAAAAGGCTCAGCATCAGAGAATTCTGTTCCTTCCATAAGGAAGGAACTGTATGAGGAGGTATCAGCTGTAGTCTCACTGAATTAAAACACTGTCTATCTGTATTTGCATATGGTCTGTCTACTTTCTGAATGTATTAGTTCATAGTATAGTTTCAATACCTATTAAAGGAAGACAACAAAACAAACCAAAAATGTCATTCCATGAAAAAAAAAAAAAAAAAAAAAAAAAAAAAAATGCCACTACCCTGACACCCCTCAAAAGTCAAAACAACAGCAAAAGTATCCTTCAGAAAATGGATCATCCAGAGTTTACAAGGCAAGAATCTATAACCACCAAGGTGAAGTTAAGAGAACATTCAAGGTATTATTGTCTTGGATTTTCCAAAGAAAACTTTCCTTTTCTCTGCATGATCCCATAAGTGGAATTTTTGCAGATTTTGGCGTACCCTACTCCACCTCACACCATAATTTTCCTATGTACAAGGCTGCAGAAGACCAGGAGAAGGAATGCTGGCAAGCATGTTTTCTTCAAGGCAATGACAGATCAAATAGATCCTCGTGCTGCCAGTAACACGTGCTAGGAAGAGTACTTTACCAATTAAAAAAACCCTAATGTAAGGCTATTGCCATTTAATAATACATAATATTTTCTTCTGGATAGTCTGCTAATTCTTCTACATGCTCTTTTCACATTTCTCTATGGATATGAAGGGGTTTTTTCCAGCAGAGTTTTTGGGGACTTTTAACTCCTATCGGGCACCATTTCCAATTTAACTACCATGGATATTCTGTTATACTGCATTCTTACTATGAAGGAAAAGAGAAATTTAACTAGAGAGATGGACTGGTTAAATTAAGAAACATTCATCATTAACATTTATTCTCAGGGCTGAGTAAACTGAATTATTATTGGAATAGACATTCCAGGCACATTTATGCAATGATTTCATAAGTGGGCTGGTCTGGGTTTTTTTAAACTGGTGGAAGATTTGTTCCTACATTTACACATTTCCCCTCTCAGGGTAAGAAGACATAAAATTCTCTGCTTCTAATGGTATAAATTCATAGCACTGCAGAATACACTGGGACTGCTACAAAGTTTTGTCAAGAGCTACCATAAAAAAAAAAATCCAAAGAAAAATTTTAATCTCATTTGGAAAGAAGGCATATGCCCATTTTAAAAAATTTTCTATATTTATCAAGCCCAAGATTATGAGCATTTTTCAAGATTTACATAGCTAAAATTTAAGTTAAAGCTTTCAACCCTGTCCTAACAGTGGAAAGAAGAAAAGGGCAATAATTTATATTGGTTTTGATTTAAGAACTCTTTAAAATATATAGAAAATAATTCTTTATATTTTCTCTAGGATCTCTGAATTCTTCTACTTCACATGACTCTATTCCTCACTGAGCAACAAGCCTTTTCTCAGTGCTGTATTGTATTGCAAGTTTCTGGCTCTTTGCAAATGCTCTTCTTACATTGTGCAAAAGCTGCCTTCTGCAGAACAGTTGGTAAAAAAAGGAACAACAGATCTGAAAAGACAGTTAATCATGCTCTGAACAGAACAATTAATTCTGACTGAATAGCAAAAGATCTCAAAATCTTGCACTTTAAATAGATGGTTTGTGAGATGTATCTATATCTAGGCCTTCCCTGTCCTTTTTATAGACAAACATCCTTAGTTATTACTGTAACACAAGTAAATAGGAATAGATAAAAATATTGAAATAGTAATATAACAGCTAATTCTAAATGGAGAAACATACGATAGATAAATAGAAAAATATTAATTTGAATTATCTCTTTATTCTTTGGGCTTATATGAAATAGCCAATGAAAATTAGATTTCTTGCTTATTTAGGCTGAATTATGGGCTAAAGCTTTATGCATTTTATCTTAATCTGATTTGTCATTCTTAGTGTTTTAATTTTTATCAGTCATAAAAGCATTTATTTTATGTTCTAATTTCATTATTTCAGATTTTCAAATGCAATATTTCTGTTTTAAAATATGTAAAAATACAGTAGAACTAAAAGGAAGTTGTTAATTTATGTTCACATGTGAAATGTTTGCAATGTTTTCTACATGTTTCTGTGGATTATGCTTCAGTCTCAGATATACTGGGTTTCAGATGCCCCTCAAGCTACTTCTAAATCACTTTTGAATTATTGTTTAACAACCTTGTATTGAATCTGTATTCTGATAGCTATTAGTATAGATACACTTTTCCAAAACAGCCATATCATAGTTGTTTTATTAACGTAAAAACACAGCTCTGGGCATGGATTCAATGTATTCAGTTAGGTAATCAGACAGTGGAATTTGTGTGATGCATTCCAAACATGAACAGTTTACCATACACTTCCCAAATACCTACATGCAAATCAGTAAATTAATCCTGATTTATTGGTACATGTTTTTGGCAACCACCAGAGCAAACTCCATAAATGTTTTCAAAAGGGAAGAAATGCTTAACTGAAATGCTTAACTGAATCAAATTACAACGGTTAATGCAGGAAGCAATCTCCTTTCCAACAGTTCCCTTTGCCAAATTCACAAAAAAGTAGGTACAGTCTTAAAGTTAACTCTACCACTGAGAATCTTCTAGGAGAAAATATGGTTCCAGTGTCCTTATGAACCACACTTATCTGGGTGTTCCTTTTTTCCTTTTTTTTGTCTTCTCTTGTCCACAGGAAGGACTAACTTATTTTCCATTTCCTCTGGAATGCTTTCCTTTTTTATCCATTGTACTCCAGATTGTTTCTTGTCATGCCATCACCTTTTAGTCTCCAACTGTGCTGTTTGCGCTGAAATTTAAAATAATGTCTCAACTTCTTGAAAAGGACTTTTAAATAAATTGGACTGCAGGCCAATTCTTAATTTCCATAGCAAAGGCTGGACTAAGAAAAGCAATAATAAGAAAATAAACAAAAAATATTATTTCAAATTTGAATTATTCTAATAAGATCATGTGATAAGACCTAAATAAGGAAATGTAACAAATCTAAAATACTGTATTTTAATATGGTTTATATACACAGTCCTATGTCTTTGCTTCTTTATTCCAAAACCTGCTGGGAATGTGGTATTCCAGCAAATCACAGCTGGTATATGCACCTAATACCTGGGAGAGTTCTGCTGAAAAGGAAAGTGAATGAACTGGGAAGTGGAATCTTTGTAAATTATCTAGATTCATGACAGCAACTAGATTAATTGAACTTTTTAGCTGCAAAGGCATTGACTATAGCTATTCAGTTAAACTTTTGATAACCAACTAGAAGTGGAAAAAGAAAGTAATATGGTGAAAAGAACTTTTGAAATATTGATGTTGAAAGTAGGGTAGAGTTCTTTATGGAAAGGCGGGTAGATTATTAAATGAACAAAAGTACTATCTTGCATAGAGCCCTGCATTTCAGCACAGAAGGGAAAACTGACACATCAAATTTGTACAACAAAAGGAAAGGGTTTATCAGCTTCTAAATGCATTATATAAGGATGATTGCTAATGCTTGGAAAAACTACTGTGGTTAAAGGAAAAAGAGTCTTAGCATAAAGAGCCTAAAAATGGCCAAGTTCAGCCAGATAAAGCATTCAGAGAAAATGAAAAGCAGTAGAAGTCTGTTCAAACATTGAGAGCTTTCTTGTGCTTGTACGTGTATACAAGGTATACTAAATTTGTATATGTTATTTGTGAGTTCTAAGTATTGTTCTCAATTAAAACATTGCTGAAAATTTTCAACTATTGATGTATATAATATCCTACAGAAAATTTCTCACTATTAGTTGCACACAAAAAGCATAACATTTAATTGGGGAAAGGGAATGTAACTTCTATTTCTGTGTTTTCTTCAACACATGGGACCTGAGACATGAAGGTCATCTTCTACAATGGCCTAAAGCTAGAGCACTCACTTGATAAGCAGGAGACACAGCTTTTCTTCCACTGAGACAATATCTTTATTGCACCCAAAGTTGTCTATTCCTGAAATGAAATTATTCTCTTCAGCCACTATAAAATTTAAGATTCAGAACACATTGTTAAAGACAAGGATCAGAATACCTATCCCTCACATTTTCAAACCCTAAGCACTTCAATGCCTCCATCCACCAAAGCTGTTCCTTCTATTCCAGCCAGTACAGAATATGGCTCATGAACTAAGGCATTTCCTGGGAAGTGACAGGTCTGCATCTGGAATACCCAAAGTAGAAGGGTTATAGGCAAACAAGTGGTTTTCTTTCTGATGTTTTCTTTTATGAAGCATTATCACTATTTTATCTTCCTTCTTAAAAAAAAAAAATAAATCCATCTGTAATTTCTTACACCTCAAACTATGGAACAAGCTTTGTTCCTGGCTGCCTGTTTGTGGTGAGCTGACCCTGACTAGCACAAAGTTCCCAAGAAGCCCTTTTTATCAGGTGGAGAAAATATGATGGAAACCTCATGGATTGAGACAAGGACAGATAAATCTCTTACCAGTCACTGTCTTGGGCAAAATAGGCTTTACTAGGGGAAACATAGTCTAATTTTGGACAATTATTTGAAAAAGACTAGAATAGTGGAAAATAAAATCACCTTCCCATTAACCCTCCCTTCTTCCCAGATTCAACTTCACTTTGGATTTCTGTACCTTCTCCCCCTGCATGGCTCAGGGAGATGGGAAATGAGGATTGTAATCACAGTGATTTCTCTGTGCTGCTCCTTCTTCCTCATGCTCTTCTCCTGCTCCTGTGTGGGATCTCACCCACAGGAGACACTCCCTGGAATTCACCAAGTTCCCTTCCAGTGGGCTGCAGTTTTACTCAAACTGTCCCTTCCCCAGAGAATAGTCTGTCAGGAACAGGTTGTTGCAGTTCCCCACAGGGTCACAAGTACTGCCAGCAAACTTGCTCCATTGTGGGATCTTCTCTCCATGGGTCCACAGGTTATGCCAGGAGTCTGGTCCTGTGTGAGCTTCCCAGGGGGTCACAGCCCTCTTCAGGCATCCACCTGTTCCAGCATGGGGTCCTCAACAGTCTGCAGGTGAATCTCTCCTCTACTGTGAACCCTCAGGGGCTGCAGGTGGACATCCTGCTGCACCAAGGGCTGCACCACTGGCTGCGTGGGAATCCCAGCTCCAGCATCTGGAGCCCTTCCTTCCCCTCATTCTCCACTGACCTTGGTGTCTACAGGGCTGTTTCTCTCTGTCCTGGTTTAGGGCAAATTTGGGAGGAAACTTCTGAATGGGGTTCCTTTGGGGAGCAAACTCAAATGGCCTTTCCCTTCAGCCAGTCCAGGTAAAAAACAACTCAGAGAAAAGTGGAAAAAAACTATTTATTTAACAAAGAAAATGCCTACAAGCATGAGGAATGGGGGAAAAAAAATGAAATAATGAAATTTCTTGCTGCTCCGAAGAGAGATGGCAAAACTGAGGAAGTCCTTGCCAGGAGTTAGCTCAGCTCTCTCAGTCTTTTATCAGTCCCAGTCCCTTTGGTGCTGGAAAATGCTGAGGTCCAGGCCCCGGTGGGCAATGGGTACCAGATCCCAGTCCTTCTCTGGGTTTTCAGTCCAGAGCAGATTTAAATATTCTCAAGAAAAAAAAAAACCAACCAACCAAACAAACAAACAAACAAACCAGTCCAGGAAGCTTCTTTGTCTCAGTTATCTAAACTAACTAAAAGAAAAAAAACCTCTTCCTGGCTACTCTGTGTATCCGATGAACACACAGTCCCGAATGTGGAGGAGTGAACACTTTTTAAAACAAACTACACTGGTCTTCCTTCCCTGCTTCACCTTCAGAACCGTTCTTAAAGGTACAGAACACAACATACAGCACACACAGAACAGGCAACTGGGGATACAGAGGCATCATAGTCACCTCAGGACACTCTCACATGTTCTCACTCCTCTCACAGGTGCTGCACAACGATTTTTACCCTCTCTTAAATATGTTATCTCAGACATTACAAGAAGTAATGTATGAATATTACTTCTTGGCTCTGCTTTGGCCAGTGGTGGGTCTGTCTCGGAGGCAGCTGGAACTCTGTCTGGATGGTGGCAGCTGCTGGTGTCACAGAAAGCCACTCCTGCTCCTCTTCCACCGTCAAAATCTTGCCATGCAAACCCAATACATTGTAAAAATAATTACTCTGAGGCCTGTTCTTAAAATCTAAAACTTTTTTGACCTTGGATGCTGTAAGTACCATGGTGCTCAGACTGGGACAATACTGTTTTGGAGCAGATTTACAGATGCATGAAGAATTTCTTTAATAAAAAGGGGTAGAAACACACAGAAGAGTTCAGTGACTTCAAAGCAAGAAATCACAGTGTGATTATAATCGGGTGAATTTCTCTTGAAAAACATTTTATTTTAATGCAACCCTTACAGTAAAGGAACTAATCAAACAACAATCAAAGAAATCTGCAATTCCAGGGCAAAGAAAGAAGAAAACTACATTCCCTTACCAATGCCTTTCTTTGTGTTTTTTCCCCTCTTCTTCTTTCCCTTTCTCTTTGCTTCCTTAACTCTAGCCCTGATGTCCCTCCTGTTTTATTCTGCAGATATTTCTACTTGTATTAGAGCCTCTCTTTGTCTTTTTCTTCACATTCAAGTCTTTTTCAACCAACCAGCAGTGCTCCACAAAATGCTCCAAGCTTGAGGGACAGTAACAATCATTTGGACATCTCCCGTCTCTTAACTTCTCCACATACACACAGATCAGTGTCCTCTTCATGCTTCTCAGCAACACAGTATTTATTAAATACATTTTCTGTGTCATATAGATAGAAAAAGAGAGATGATCTCAACATAAAGGTGATTGAAAAGTACCCAGGGTGATTAAGGCTCAGTAGTGCTTGAATGTTTCCAAGCTGCTCTGACCCATAAAGGAGAGCTGGTCCTTCACAACTTCATGGGAGGTATAAGACTTTATTGGCTGGTGAAATTTGTGAAACACATGCTTATCTAGGCTGGTACTGATTCCAATACCTATCTGGATTTTAAAAGGAAATGATAAAATCATGTAAAGATAGACTCTGAAAAAAAGGCATTCCTATTTTCAGGGATGAGTGGCTCATAATAAAGAGTTATATAGGAACATACCAAAACAAAATTTGTAGAGCTCAGTGGAGTATGAATAGAAACTTGGAGGGGAAAGCAAGGACACAACTGGATAACACAATATTTTCAGAGGAAAAAAAAAGTGGGTGAAGGTTTTTCTTATCAGCTCTTATCAAAATAATGTCAAAAGCTTGTGGGAAGGGAAGGGAAGGGAAGGGAAGGGAAGGGAAGGGAAGGGAAGGGAAGGGAAGGGAAGGGAAGGGAAGGGAAGGGAAGGGAAGGGAAGGGAAGGGAAGGGAAGGGAAGGGAAGGGAAGGGAAGGGAAGGGAAGGGAAGGGAAGGGAAGGGAAGGGAAGGGAAGGGAAGGGAAGGGAAGGGAAGGGAAGGGAAGGGAAGGGAAGGGAAGGGAAGGGAAGGGAAGGGAAGGGAAGGGAAGGGAAGGGAAGGGAAGGGAAGGGAAGTTGTTTTACTTTAAATACATATTAGAGGAATTAGCAGAAATAATATAATTAAAATCCTAGATAGAAAAGACTTTCTGATCCATCTGCTTTCGTTTCAATACATTATCATCATCAAAAATGGCATTCAAAGAGCAAAAGTTGCACACAGTTATTGGGCACTTTATTATTGCTTCATTATTAACAGAACTTTATTTTTTTAATTATCTTTTTAACTGAATAAGAATTTAGGAAGTGTTAAATGGCAGGATTTATTATGTCAAGGACCACAAAGGGGAACTATTTCCAGTATTTGTTTTCATATGTGTTTCTTTGCTTTTTTAGTGCTTTCTCATGTTTTTCTCTTTTGAATAGTTTTCTCATTATAAATATGTTTCATCTTTACCCTTCTTTTTCAGAAATAAACATGAGTTACAGCACTCTGCACCTGGGATACTACAAACCCAGAATATGGTTTTCAGAATGTTCATTTAGGAAGTTATTTGCTTTAGTAGCATAAAAAATATAGAAAGCATTTAAAAAAAATCTGAGTCTTGCTGTATGCAGAAGATGTACAGCCTGCTTTGTCTGGTGTGATGGAATGCATTTCAGAATATTTGGGTTGTCAAGGTACTAGACAATACCTGAGAGGGTCCCTGAATGCCATGGCATGCATTTTTAATGGAGCTGATTTCAGCCTGGGGGCGGTTCACCTCAAAACCATGATTATGTGTGAACAAATTTGTTTATTACCACAATGAGGGGAAAAGTATGTTTGGATAAGGTTGTCCAGGTTGTTAGGGGGCTCTCTAAATTTTCTGATTGACTGATTTATTACCATCCTTTCTTCTGGCGCTGAATTTAAATCATCAGAGCTGATACAGAAAGTAACATAGACCTACCTTCTGTTCTTAAAGCAAATGACTATTCTGATCCAAGAAAGGTTGATTTTCTTGTCAGCATCTCTAGATTAGATGCTGCAGCACCTATAATACACTTGCTTTTCTACTGCAAAATTGTAGTCTTCCATTTGTTTTCCCAGGTGGTAAAAATTGCTGTGGCACACACAGCATTGATTTTTTTTTTTTTTCAAATGTCTCATCTTAAGCTGACTGACACTACACTCCAAGGACATGGAAAACTAACATATGTTCTCTGCTGCTTCAAAAACAAACCAGGGGGATTAAAAGCTGCTGTTAATATTCCGACATTTAAAGCTTAGATTTCTCCTTCTTGTGTGAGGAGAAAGCAGGTGGAGGGACTACATGCATTCTCTGATTAGTATAGTCTGGGCTTGAGAAAGATTGCCTAACACACATTTAGTACAAGTCAGAAACAAAGCTATTGCTAACTCCCTTCAGGTTCTCTTACTATGGCAACCCAGCAAGATAAAGATGAAAATAATTCACTATCTTCTGCCATTCCTCTAAGGTCTGTATGCAGTTGCTTTTGAATGCTTTTAATTAAAGCACTTTGAAAGATTTTTGAAAACTTGGAGAAAAAAAAAATCTTAAAATGAGATTGTAAAAATTATTGTTGGTGAAAAAGGTAAAAAGCAGGTTTTACCTCTCTTCTCTCTTTTCTGTCAGTCCCTTTTCACTCCTGCTCTCCAGTTCATTAATATTTTGGTTTTTAGTATGTTGGTTACAGTAACTAACTGTTAATTTGTTCCTTGGCATATTACACTGAGATGAACCTGATTAATTAAAACAGGATGCACCATCCCTGAAGCACCATGGCTGGTGCATTGGTGTTGATGCCTGGGGTTTTGTGTGTAATGAGACTCCTGGCTGCAGGCAAAGGGAGACCGCACACTTCCCCACCTCTGGCGTGGAACAGAATTAAGCATTAACTCTGTAGCAGACCCCTGCTTATCAGCAACCTTGCTATTACTACACCAACCCTGATGTGCATAAGCAATATTTTCATCCACTTCCCCAGAGATTTATCTAGCTGTTGAAGTAGAAAATGAATATTTTACAGTTCACTTGTCTGATCAATTACCTACAAGCTGCTGCAGTATTTTATAGCCAGTGGGAGAGCTGTGTAGGTGATGATAGAGAAATCTGGAGGGAATCTGTTAGCCAACTACAAAAAGGGGACTAAAACTGTGAATGAGCCATCAGTAACAATCCTTTTGTTCATAAGGGTCTAGCCAGAAATTACAGTGTAACCAATTAAAGTACATAAATGATAATCAGCAGAATGTGAATTCCAGAGGTGAAGAAATTTGATTGCTTGATTGCAGGATAATGAAGTGCAGAGATGATTCAAAGCCAACCTCTTCTCAGTGAAACATCTTCCTCAGTACTTTATTTACCATTTTTGTCTTTTAGATAATTGGAAGAAACTCTTTCCTAGAGACACTTTGCAAATTAAATTAACCAACTCAAAGTTTAATTGTGTACACTTTTTAGGCAAGGTATTAAAGATCATAATACAGAAAGTTTCAACAACCTAAGCTCCCAGAGGTTTACTTTAATGGAAAAACTTTGTGTTGGCAATTCATTTCAAGAACATTACACATGACATCTTGAATAAGTTAGTGAAAACTCTCTTATCTGATTGCATGTGAATTATATTTTCTCTCTAAAAATCTGTAAGGAATATTAGTCTGATATTTACAGAGTGAACAGTGACAAGTTCAAATCCTTGTTTAAAAATGGCAAAAGCATAAAGAAGCAACCTGGAAGATTCACAAGGTAGTTTGTGTTTGACTGTTTAAAATTCCTGCTGTTTAGTCCAAGAGTTTAAAACATATCTTCATTCTTTAATTTACAGACAACCCTGTGAGAGACGTAAGTTTGTATCTGTAGCAAGAAAATCAAATCTGATTTGTTTAGTGATAACAACAAATATCACTTAGACTTAAATTACTTTTGGGCCTTCAAATCTAAAAGAAAAATAAATCTGGGATCAGTTAAAATTCACATATAGCATTGGAAGTCTAGACTTTTTTTCCTTATTCTACAACATCATCAAAAAGTAAACACTGTAAATATATGTTGCTGCCTGAGTACAGATTATTTGCCTCATACACACTTGATTAGCTGCAGCTTCTTTTAGGTTATACCGTGCTTTTGTGTTTTAGGAGAATTGTGTCTTTCCTATTGTAAGCTTTTGATCAAGCTCTTTTTTATTGAGCCTTTATCAGTGTTTATTAAATACAGAAAAACAGACTGAAGAATGAAAGTTTTTTCTATAATAAGTTCCTTTTTAGCTAGCCTTTGAACTGGAAGTATTCAAAATACAGAAAAAACAATCACTTTTAATACATATTAAAAATTTTAATGTGTGGAAAAAGTCCATTTATTAAAATTGTCTTTCAATTTTTTTTCTCAAAACTTTACTTACATCACTACAATGGCAGAGATTTTATCCAAAGGAAAGAAAATAATCTTCTACTTCTATTATATGTCTCTTATTTAAATATCTTGTATTAATTTTACCAAGTCTCCAAAACCCTAATTAATGACTGTGACTGTGTTGGCCCAAAATCACTGTACAATCCACCACCAAAGATTAAAACTTCTTTCAAAACATTATTTCTGAAGCAAAGCAACTGAGACAGGACAGGACAATCTCCATGTACCGCCCATGTTTTCCTGTAGGGTAACTGATCTCTCAGTTTTTCGCTTGCATTACATGTTTTAGGCTATCTAATACCAGTAACAATCCAAGAACAGCAATTGATTGGCTAAAAACCTGTTTTGAAAATTTCAGTGATTTTTTTTTCTCTTTAGTTGCATTATTTGTACGACCATTAATTATCCAGGTTCATGTTGTGCAATACCCACAAGAGGCACAGTCCCAAATAACAGTGAGAGTGGGGAGGGAGGACATGCCCCACTCTCCTCCTCCAGATGAGCCATGAAGAAGGCAGGGGCTCAGCTGGCCAGGACAGGAGGGTTGAGGGCAGGAAGAACTGTGGATACCTTCTGCTGTTGGGAGCAGGAAACATCAATCCACGGTTCTTTTCACCAAGACTGCTATAGTTTTTCCTGCAGTGAAATTTCAGTGTGAAATACACCAGAAAGTCTGGGGTGGAGCACAAGGCCAGGCTTGCCCTGAGGACCAATTCCAGACAAGCTAGACTTCTAAATTGAGATGATCCCAAGTTTCATCTTCTGTAAGTCTAACTATAATGCTTTAAAAAAGCTCCCATACCAGCCAAAAACTAGTTAACACCAGTCTCTTGGGAGTTAACACTGTCCCATTGGGCCAGAACAAAAAACTCCTATCTTCTACATTTCAGAAAGAAATAAGTTTTATATTTTTAGATATAAATTGTACTTCACATGTAGATACTAAAGTGTTTGCAAATTTGATTCCTTTGAAGTATTAGCCAACTGGGGAAAAAAATGAGATGAAAGGACATACTTTTATCTGGGATACGCAACATCACAGAGGAAGTCGGTGGAATAGGACAATAAAATAAATTTAACCTGAAAAAAAACCCAAACACAACAAAAACCCAACATCCCCCCAAAAACCCCCAAAAACAAAACAAAACAAAACAAAATTAAAAAAAAAAAAAAAAAAAAAGGCAACCACTCAAAAAAACCCAACAAAAACCACCACAAACTAAGACAGAGATATATTTCTTTGAACCAGGCAGTTATATTTGCAACCTGATAGAAAAAATAGAAGAAAAACAATGAATTTCATGATTGGAAGGAGACTGAAAGTTACAGCCTTTACATAGATTTAAAGAGTATTTTGCCCTATTTATTTTAATGATTAATTACAAAAAAGATCTGAAGCCATTTTTTGTTCTTGGAAAAGGCTCCATTTAAAAGTATTGCTCATCAAAGAACTTGACTATGTTTTTATTGTGCCATTATATGATATTGCTACTTTATGCTAATTTTTCAGACTAGCATCAGTCTAGACTAGCAGTTAAACTGCCGCATGAAAGTGGGTAGTTCTAAAGACAGACCATACATAGCAAATTGAGATGACTCTGTCATTACCAGGGTCCACTTGGCTGATGTTTTCTCTGGAATCTGCAAAAGCAGTTGCTTCTGGACTGTGTATTATAGAAGGAAACCATGGCATCTGTCCTGAACCTTTTGGTTTCTTCCATTTTAGAGAGAATATGGAGCTCATGGTTTCACAGAAAATATTTTTCCTGGCTAAAAAAATCCATGCCAACAAACAAGGTGAAGGAAAATCTGTTTAACTTCTTTACCAGAAGTAAAAACTTGCAAACATATCTATGTATAAATTATTTAGGAGAAAATGAAGCAGGCAACTTCAGCAGCAACTATACAGACATCTATGAGCAAATAGATAGCATAACTGAAGTGAATAAACAATTTTTATTCAGCATTGCAATAAAGCAACAAGAAGTACATAGTGGAATTAGCAATATTTTTAAAATAAACAGAACTTTCACACAACACATTGAAAGTGGGTATCTTCTTGCTACAGCTGTTGTAAAGGTGAATTAGCCAAATTTACCTGAATTAGAAAAATTCATGCAGGATAGGTGGTATCAACAGCTATTACACACGATGATTTAGATGCAATTAAAGGCCCAGGAGGTCCTTTAACTACATACAGATTGAATAATATTGTGTGAAACTGATCCTACTTTATCCTACTCCTACTTAATATCCCCTATTGGCCACCACTAGAGATGAGGTTCTGGGAGAAAGGTTTTTGATTAAACTTGTTCTGGCTTTTTTTTTTAAAGAGATATGAAATGACAAAAGATTATTTCTTCTCTAGGGTATTTCCAGAACCGTTGTTCTGAGCACAAAGAAATAAAGAAATCCTTTATTTCAGCATAGTTCTGCATCTATCATAGAAGAGCCAGTTTTCAAAGTTAATCCATTGTGTGTTTTTCTTCAGATTAAAAACTGCTTATAGGGTATTCACTTGACCTATAAAACAGAAAATAAAAATATTCTGCAGGTGTGATGCAGTAAAAATTTATTTCTAGACAGTTTTTTCTATTTCACAACAGACAGTTTTTGGACCAAAGATATTACATCGTGGCATTTTGCAGAGATGCTCAAGCTATGGCTAAAGCACTATGGGTGCTTGGGTTCTAACTTCATGCTTTTTGACCTACTGACCTCCTACCTTTTTCTACCTGCAACATTCTCAGGACTTCCATGATTCTCATTTCTACAGCAGAAGGTTTATTATGATGATAACAATAATTTTTATGCATCTGACATTAAAACAGTAGCAGATAAGGTAAAATTACTTCATCTGGTGAAATGGTTTTTGAAGCAATTGCCATGGTTGTGTGCATTCACCATATATCATCCATCCTGGTAAGTTCTCACAAAGAAAAGGAGCATCCTTTTACCTGTTCCCAGTATTCTAAGGATAACAAGAAGATCAGTGCCAAGGTTAATCCTTCATCCTGTCCACAACTGCACCAAAACCTTAAAAAATACTCACACAAAAAATCCCTTATCTCATTTATTCTAACTTCTGACAATTCATTACTTTGTTTATATCGTAACAGAAGAGAATTAAAAATGTAAGAATTTGAGGTTGCATGCTCATACCTGTTCTATATTAACCATGTATGGATTTATATTTTGTAGCCTACAGAATCAGCATTAAAAACAATCAAAGAGTCATAGAATAATTTAGGTTGGAAAAGATCTTCAGGACCATAGAGTCCAACTGGAAATCCACCACTGACAAGCTGACCATTAAACCATGTTCCTAAGTGTCTTTGAAATATTTCCAGAGATGATAGCTCCACCATTTCCCTGGGCAGCCTGTTCCAATGCCTGGCCACCCTTTCAGTGAAGAAAATTTTTGTATTATCCAACCGAAATATCCCCTGGCTTAAGTGGAGGCCATTTAATTTCATCCTGTCCTTTTTTGCCAGGGACAATAGACAGACCCCGTCTCTTTGCAGCCTCATTTCAGACAGCTGTAGAGAACAAGTCCTCCTGTGAGCCTCCTTTTCTCCAGGCTGCACAACCCCAGTTCCCCCAACTGCTTCTCATAAGACTTTTGTTCCAGGCCCTTCATCAGAACTTCACATTCAGTTTCATAATCATAGAACCTTATTTTTAAGAAAAATATAACCTATATTGACCACACTTGTCTCAGTAAAAAGTCACCTTTCCTCATTCACCCAAACTATCCTGGTGTAGTCACAATTTGGACAAGACATTGATCACTGGTTTCTTCACTGTTGCAAGAGAAGGAGCCAAAGGCTGATATAGCACAGCCACCTGGTAGTTACAACAAAGCTTTTTTCAACTTTTCACTATGAATTCATGTATACAATACTCACTTCCACTTTTTGATTAATTTTAGTGCTAAAATATTACCTGAGCATCCCAGATGCATGCAGACATATATTCTCAAAACCAACCATATTTCAAGTAACAGAGGCAGATCTTCACTTTGAGCTTGGGAAGAATATAATCTTTCAGGCAGGTATGAAATCAGTGACTTAACTTTTTTTTTGCCAAGAGTTACACTGAACAAATATTTTTAGGCAATGACTTTTTTGACTTTTCAGGTTCTCCTTGAAATATACTCAGAACAACCAATTTAGTATAGCTCAACATTGACCAAAATTTAACTTTTATTCAGTGAGCTTACATTTTTTTCATTTACTATGAAATATTTGAAAATAGTCTGCTATATTATCCAAATTATTGTAAAGGGGTGTTTTTTGTCATTTAACATGTTTTATAATTTAAAAATATTTTAGTTCAGTAGCTTGACCTAGGTACTACCATGCTACTTCTACTGCAGTTAGTTGTTATTTTTTATATGTTACTGCAGAAAAATGTTATGTGGCTGAGCTTTCCAGAGATGCAGGAAATGGAAAAACCTTCAATGAACATCCACAGCAACTTACAATTAAATTTCCAGAAATATTTTTACACATTGAAATTCTACTACTAGAGGTACATCTATGAAAATGAATGTAAAATTAGACAGAGTAATGGTAAGGCAGTATCCAGTTTATTTAGAAAGGCAAAGCCATTTGATGTGCAAAAAGATCAATGAGACAAGTTACTAACCTTAGAATGGGCAGTGTCAAAATATTCTGACACTAAGTACACTGATTATTGAACCTGACAGTTTTGTAAAACTTGTCTTATTGCCTGCTTTTTCCATTTTTTTACTCTAGTTTCTGTCCATCATTTTTACTTAAATCATAAGACATTCATAGCTGATACTTTGTTCCACATTACATTTTACACATTCACTTGCACAGTAAGTAAAAGTAAGGCTTTCATCTCTCCAGACACTATCAGATAGTCCAACATATCTGAGAAAACAAAGAGAAGACCAAAATTTTTGGTCAAATAAATGTATCCCTAAAATAAAAAAAAAACATATATTTAACCAAACCCAACCAAATGTTTTCAAAACTTCTGAAACTCATAATAGTCAGTAAATACCTTAACACCTCTGAAGGCTTAAATACAGCCACAGTTTCATGCATACCTTTTCCTCATTACAGAAAGTATGTTCTTTTTATTGGCTGGCTCTGTCCACATTCCAAAATTGTGCATGATATGAGAATTCATAAGGTATCACCTTGCTCATTACATCTGAAACTCTTCTTTTGCTTGCTCTGAAGTCTTTTGCATTATGAATGAATGCCCTTTGGACTGAATTCTTCCCCCATTTTCTGTCAGGAATTATTACCTCTTCCTGGCTGTTATCCCAGGTGCAGCACTTGATGACATTGGTGAGAATGCCTTCTCTATCAGTCTGAGCTTTGCTGTCACAGTTATTTCAACTACTTTTATGGTAACCACTGCAATCATTAGTTAAAGCTGTTGAGCCACTTCCCACCCACTCCCAATGGACTGTGATGGTTTCAGTGTCTTGGGGAAAAGCCTGTGCTCTATAATTTCCACAGAGGTCTAATCTTTGAGATACCAATAGCTACTTTTATAAAGAGGAAAGGATACATCCAAACTACATCTTACAGCTTCTTTATGGATCGTAATCTGCCAGTTATACTAATGCACTATGCATGGTGTATCAGGGCATATCCTAGTTGTCCAAAGCTTAGATGGTACCTAAGCAAAAAAAAAAAAAAAAAAACAAAAAAACAAACAGTTGAGACCAGCTCAACCATCTTGTTGAGCTGAGGCATTCTGGCTTTAAGTCTGTCCCAGGGCTGGGACAAAGGGATCAGAAGGGTAAAGCAAACAAGCATTTTCCTGAAAAGAAAACTAAAACACAAATGGGGACTGTTATAACAGAAGTCTATAAAATCATAGTAGTTAGAGAAAGGGGAAATAGGGAATGACTGTTAAATATTATGAGAACTACACAACATAAAATGGCACATTTAAAACAAAAAGAAGAAAGCTTTTCACATAGGAAAAGTTTTTACATATTCATATCTAGGCTTTTAAATCTCTTACTACAGAAGAATATGAATCTCAAAGTGTAAAAAGCATTCAGAAAGTGAACAAATTCGTACAATAAAAATCTGTGGAAGGTCACTAAAATTATGAAAAAACAAAACCAAGATTTCAACAAAATTGCGAAGATTGGGAGAGTTTCATGGTAAAGCATGTGTATACTGTACTTCTAGAATGTTCTTTCTGGGTCACTCTTGTAAAAAAAATTCTCGACTACATAGACCCTTGATTTACAGGAGTATATCCTCTTTTAGGTAGAGAATGGTAGCTTTTGGGAACCTCAGAAAACCAATTTTCCATCACTCAGTATCCGTAGAGCAAAAATTCCATTTTTGCTGTTAGTACAAAGTACATTATGGTTGTGACAGATCAGGTGGAAAGGCAATGATACAGTACTGGAAGTATACACATCCTATAACACCCCCACATTGCTCATGATACTTGTCCTCTGTTATTATGGATTGTCAGATAGATCAGTAAAGTGGAGAGAGAAATACTAGATAATTTCCTCAGTGTTGTTGGATGGCTTTTTTCCCTTCAATGTCATTTTGATTACAGAAAATTAGTGGAGGAATTTCCAACAGTTTGGCTCACTGCACAAAACGTTATGTAGGCCAATCACCTATTGACTCACAAACGAAACACCTCAAAAAATGGTGATTGGAAACAATGAAAGCTGAGATATTCTCAGCCATATCTTTTCCTTGGGACTAAAAGATTAAAAAGTAGTGGGAGAATGGAAAGATGGAGAAATAGTAATGAAAGAAATGCTAATTATATTTACCTTCAGAATCAAGTTTCAAAATTATTAACAATGCATCCTAATATGTGAACATATGATATTCAGAGAATGATATAATCATAGAAGGTTCTCAGGTTGGTCAAGCATTACTTCTTTATGGTGAATTCATGCTGACTACTCACTTTCAATTTCTTATCTTTCATGTTCCTGGAAATGGTTGCTGGGATTAGCTGTTCCATTCTCTTCCCAGGGACTGACATGAGGCTGACAAACTCATAGTTCTCTGGATCTTCTTTCTTGCTCTTTTTAAAGAGAGGAGCAAGATTTGCCTTCTTCCAGTCCTGAGGCACCTACCCAGTCACTGAAGATTATTGAGAGCAGCTGTAGATTGACCTCAACCAGTTCTCTCAATACTTATGGATTACCTTTGTTAAACCTTTTCCATGAAGAATAGGCAAACTACCTCATGTCCCAGTAATTTGTTCTTGCAGATTGTTGGGTAGCCATCTTCTACAACTCAGAAAATTACAAAAAATTACTTAACATCCTTGGTTAGCCTAAAAACACATAGTGATGTTATAAGTGGAGCTACAAATATTCTGAAACTGCATAAACTAATTCTCTCTAACTTCGGAGCTTGTTGAAAAGCTTGAGATTCTTGATCAATATTTGCAAGTGGGTTTTGGGAAAGATGACATTTACTTAGCAACAGTAGAGACTTTATATTGTATACTTTACCTATTGAAAGTACTTGCAACTGTACAATGGTGTTTGCCCTTACAATAATTTCAATATAATGTTGACCATAGAAAATGAGAAAAGCAAGTAGAGAAGATAGTCATACAGTTATAATTCCAGTACATTACACTCACAGTATGAGAATGAAAACAGACTAATATTTCTCTAGCACCCTTATTTAACTTCTTAGTCTGTTCCTCATGTTTTTTACTGCTTCATTTCTTTTCCAGTAGGATAATTTATGAATTTTATTTTAAAATTTAAAAGAGCACAGATTTTTAAAGTCATATTTCTGGAGTATATTATTTTTCTAATGCATACTTTGTTTGTAACGTCCCCTCTAATTAACAGGAATTACAGGACAGAGTCTAGAATATATCAGCCCCTTTATTTCTAAAATGTATTATACATAACAAATGTAATTTAAAATTTTGCAGCTAGCTTTGAAATGTTTCTCAAATATGTTGTTATTAAAACCTGCTGTACTTAATTGGGAATGAGAATAAAAATGGAGATTTTATCCTAGTTATTACTATTTCCTTTACCAAAGTTTGCAGATGAGAAATTTAATAATCTTCACGCTACTCTAGCAGCAATATTATTGAAGGAAAATTGCTTTTCCTGTGAAAACTTCTTCCATGACTGTATTCCTCCTGTAGGGTTGTGAGCACTTTTGAAACACTCTTCCTGTGTAGTGTTTCTATACCTAACTCATATGTCTGTTGATGGTTCTCACTCGGCCCATTATAAATAAACCTTTTCAAAAGCTTTTTTTAGAATTTGTCTTCAAAAGAAGAATTTGTGGGATAACAAGGTGACATCATCCCACATTGTAAGGGATATTCAGCTGCAGAGAAATGAAGGTCCTGACCCAGAAAAAGCATTGAGTTATACTCAGAAGTCTTAGGTACTGTAAGACCTAAAAGTGCTGAGTCTACATTTACAGACTGTAAGGAAAACCTAGTTTTCTTACAAACAATCAAGAAAAATCAGCATTTCTATGTCTTAACTATCCTCTAGAAATTACTTGCTCACTTATGTATTGTCATAAATCAGTTGCTCACACATTACTTAGTAATGTGTTTGAGGAGGACTAGACATGAAGTTTCATGCTGGCAGCCACTTTCTGAGTAACAATTCTGTTGTGAAAGGCAGCACTGTTGAGAAGAGAAGGAAGCAGAGAATGTTTTGCTCAATAATCTTGCAGTTCAGACATTCATGCAAAATATGAGAGTCCCCAGCTAACTTACTTTTCTTTGGAAACACACTTCTTTTTATCCTAGCAGGTAGTCCTCACCAAGCATCAATAAATTTATTTTGGAGTAAAAAGACATGACATAGTATGGAACAGTCCAGGTTGCAGAGATCTCAAAAGATGATCTGGTCCAACCTTTTGTAGAAAAGGGAGCTTAGATGACATTATCTAGCATCCTGTCCAGTAATTTGAAAACCTGCAATGATGGGGACTCCACCATGGTCTTGTGGAAGGTCATTTCAGTGACTGATTGTTTTAACTTAAAAAAAAATTCTTTCTTATATCAAGATGAAACATCTCCTTGTGCAACTTGTACCTGTTTCTCTTTGTCCTCTATGTGACTCCTTTTGAAGGGAGACTCTCTTTCCTCTTTGCAGATGTACTGGAAGTATTGGATAATTGCATTGAGGTCCTCCCCAAACTCTCTCTTTTTCAGGGTAAAATCATCTAATTCCCTCAGTCTTTTCTCATAGAGCAGGTTTGATTATCTTTCTGAACTGCCTTTGAGCCCTTTCCAGTCTGTCTGTGTATTTTTTGAAATGTGAGGACTAGAACTGGGCACAGTACTCTGGGTGCAATCTGATATTTCCATCTTTAAATGTTCACAAATTAATTAAAATATTAATTCCCTAGACAATTGGTTAGGTCCTTCATTTGAAATGTAGAGATGGCAAACAGCTGGTAGACCACATTCTTACTTAGCAGAGGGCTAAAGAATGTTTCTCTTATTCTTTTTTTTTATATGTACAACTGTATCAAGGTAAGTTAAAAGTTTTGTTTCCTCTTTGACCCAGTCTTTATGAATATGAGAATTCTTTCCCAAGAATGGGCCATGTGGATAGGAGTGCCTTAAGCAGATGATGACACTTAACTAAAATCTCCCCTCCTTTGGACGAAGTGCCAAGTGGAAAGGATAAGTAATCTTTTAATAGAAATAAAAAACCTTTTCATCATTTGATAGAAATGTTCAAGACGAAGGTGTGGGCAGCACATCCCATGCATAAATCAAGGCCACTTTCCAGATAAACTGTGGAATTTTTGCCTGGAATGTGTGACATTTGAAATCAGTCTATTTCTTCTCTGTTGTGTCTTGCAGCTGATATGCTGAACCCTTCAGCCGCCATGACTCTCATTTTGGGGTAACTAATTTGCCCATAGCATTACAGTGGGTACAGGATATTCATATCACCCTCTGAGCTACAGATCTCAAAGATAAATGTTGGAAAACACACTCCAACTACTAATGTCTTTCATTAAGCCTCAGAAAACAAAAAAAATGGCAGCTTGTATCCCATTGAGAATCTAAGAGACTGATATGCTTGCAGTAAATTTGGAATAAGAAATTGAACTGAGGTTCCCATTATCCAAAATTATGGATCTAGCCAAAATATTTTTTTTGCCATGGAATGGTTTAACCCCAGCCAGCCACCAAGGTCCTCGGAGCCACCTCTCACTCCACAACCAGCAAGCCTGGAGAGAGAATCAAAAGTGTAAAAGCTGGAAAAGTCATGGGTTGAGATAAAGACAGCTTAATAGTAAAAAAAAAAAAAAAAAAAAAAAAAAAAAGCCTGCATGCAAGCAAAGCAAAACAAGGAATTCATTCCCCATTTCCCATGGGCAGGCAGCCATTCCCAGGAAAGCCAGGTTCCATACATGTAATGGTTACTTGGGAAGAGAAATACCATCACTCTGAACATTCCCTCCTTCCCCCAAATTTATATATTGAGCACAATACCTTAGAGTATGGATATCCTTTTGGTCAGTTTAATTCAGAAAAGGCCTTGGATCTGTGTAAGCCCTGCATAACAATAACAAAAATCTCTATATTACCAGCCCCATGTTGAGCACAAATCCAAAACTCAGCCCTATACCAGTGGCTCTGAAGACAAGTAACTCTAATCCAGCCAAAATCAGCACATCACAGAATTTTCTGCCTTATACCAAATTAAAAAGACCTGAAGAGAAAGACAATAAAACTCTGCTCGGATGGGATAGACATAACTTTTGGTTTTTAAAATCAAGCCTTTGAGTTCTGGTAGTTAAAGGCTCCTTATAGCATCCCAGATCAGTTTTGGTTCTCATCCTCCATATGACAGGTATCACAAACTACCCTTTAAAAATGCACCTTTTATCTATAATCAAGCTACTGTCTAGATTGTTTTGAGGAATTAATAAGTTTATGATCATTCACCAGACACTTTCTAACTGAACTTCAACTCCAAATTAACTTTACGCATGGATTTTTTACACTGCTGTTTTTTCCTGCCTAGTTCGAACTATAATTAGTCACTAAAAATTGTCTTTGTGTCTGAAAAATGTTTCATACTCCAGCACAGTTCTTTTTCTTTGCTTAAAAAAAATCCTCCAGCTGCTGAAATCTGTCATCACAAACCCATTCAGGACCATCCATGACCACTCTTCATCTTAAAAAAACCAAAAACCCATAATTGAGGCACAGCAGCCTTTTTTTTTTTTTTTTTTTTTTTTTTTTTTTTTTTTTTTTTTTTTTTTTTTTTTAATGGAGAATGGCATCTTTAAATGTTAGGAATAGCTAGCAAGTATGAAGAATGTGTTTTTATGCAGTTTTAATGACATCTCATTTATCATAAATAGAATGCAATAATTTATTTTAATAAATATTTCTAGTTCATACATAGTTTTAAAACTAACAAGCTACAAAGCATGTTAAAATTAAATACAGTAATCTGAAAAACTTTTAGTTATATTACTACTCCTTCCTGATAGCTAATCCAATTAATCTGTTAATGTTTGGTCTTTCAAATTTAAGAGAAAATGTTAAATCAGATTTACATAATTTCAAAGGCTAGAAAAACTTATTTTGCTAATTTGAAGCCATAAAATAGCTAAATATGAAAGCCATAAAGCTGAATTTGTTCAAGTTGTTTTTTGCCTTGGACATTTTATATTTTCTTATGAATTTTAGAAACTTTCTAATACAGACTGGACTTTATCAATAGTAAAACTCTCAGCGGACATCAGAGGCCGTCCACATTTTATCTCTTTTTTGGAAGGCCATAACAAAGAAAACAGTGGCAAACCCTGAGAATATATAGAAAAAAAATCATAAAATCATAGAACAATAGAATGCCTTAAGTTAGAAGGGACCTTAAAGGTCATCTAGTTCCAGCCTCCCTGCCATGACCAGGCACACCTTCCACTAAAACCGGTTCACACCTTCCACTAAAGCAGGTTGTTCCTGTTCCAGACTCATCTAATCTGGCTTGAGTACTTCTGAGAATAGGATATCCACAACTTCTCTGAGCAACCTGTTCCCATGCCTCACTACCCTCAGTGTAAATACCTCCATCCTAATGCCTAACCTAACCTTATTCTCTTTCAGTTAAAAAATATTGGAGAGATGAGGAAAAAAAGTTGACTAATCAAGTGCTTTATTCACAGATATGTAATTATTTTCTGACAATGATTTTCTACTCTTGCTTGCTAGAAGTTCAGCTTTACTCATTCCTCTAATAATTTATCAAAGAAAAAAGATAAATATTTGGCAAGTAGAAGCAAGTAATCTCTTCTCCAAGGTGTGAAAAAGGTTTGAGTGATATTATACCTCTTTGTGTTACCACCTTGTCTGAATTCAAAATTACAATTTTACTTGGAAATCAGAAAGGCAAGGAGAGTGGAATCCTCGCCAATAAACGATACTTCAATAATTGTCTTGTAAATATTTTATGGGTAGGCCTTTAAGGTACTAGTTTTATGGATCAGATTTTAAATGCAGTAGAGTGAACCCTGGTAAAATGAGTGCTAAAGAAGTGAGTGTTACTTTTGCCTTTAAAGTGTGCATCTGCTCATATCACTAAATAGCCTTTTATAACAATATGAAAAGAAAATGAAACACAAAAGAACAGGGAAGATAGAGCTGGACTTTATTCTTGGGGTTATGAACTAAACCGCAGCTTTACAAAGCTGGAAGAAAACCTAGGTAAACTGCTGTGGTTACGTGCCACTGTGGAGCAGCAATTCCAGGTCCAGGGACAATCTGGCTGCAATGACTGAGAAGGATAATGTAGCCCCACACCAGGCTGCATTATTTCTAGTTCTCAACCCAGTTCAGAAAGAGTGGGTTCAGTTCTGTTCACCTAGTCCTGTTCAAAGACACATTCTGTGACAGACAGTTCCCAGAAGACAAGTGAACTGGAAACATGGTTTGTGCCAGGGCAGGCATACCAGAAGCAATCAAATACTACTTCTGAGCAAATCAATTGTACCTCTTCAGCCTTTCAGTCTGAGGGTCACAAAGGAAGCATGGCCTCCAAAAGCAAAGCTGGATAAGATGGAAGAAACACAGTGAGGACAGAATAAATTATCCAGAGTTTATCCAGAATCAGGACAATGTGCTTTCCTAGTGCTAACATATACTGCCTAACATCTACCATTACACAAATCAATACAAACAGCCTCTGCAAAATGGGAACCCTGAGGCATTTCTCCATATGGAGATGGTGAGAAATGAGGAAAACTTCTGAGGGACAACCCCAGCTTCTTTCCCAAGTTCCTTCCCAGAACTCGAACTTCCCATGAACTTGACTCAAAGGTTTTAAAGTGTTGTTATAATGTTAATTAGTTATTGTTATTTATATGTGAGCAAGGCTTAGAGAAAACAAAAACTTTTTACATAATTATATTCAGCTGAGTCAAACACTTAACATGGAAATTTCAGGCCAGATGTTTGTCTGGTGAAACAGAAGGAGAAATCTGTGCAAGAGTCACCTTGATGTATCTTTAGCTACATTTTACATGCCAGTTTGCTCAGTGCTTCAGTTGCAAGAGTGTTTGAAATGGTGGGGGTTACAGTCTATTTGCTTGTGTTTTGTGGGGTAAGTCTGCTATGTTGAAAGGACAAATATAGCAACAGTAGAGATATGAAGAGATTACAACAAGAGTGATGCAGAATGGTTGAAATAATGAAGCAGCTGTTGATTAAAAAGAAGACAAAACTTGGAAGAATACTAAGAAAGAATAGCAAGCACACAAGAGTATCTAAAATGATCCTGATAATTCTGAAAGTAGTGGCAAAGAGAGTGACATTTCTGTTTACAGGAGAATCTATGAGAAGAGAGAAGATAACTTAGTTGACCAGGAAAAACACAAAGCTGCCTACCTTCAGCACCAGACTGGGAAAAAAAGGTGTCATTCAAATTCATATCTTCAAAGGCAAGGCCTATTGGTAAGACTTTATATGCCTCCTGTTGTGTTCCCCACTGCTGCTGTGCTTCATTCAAACATTCAGAGCTTATACAGATTTGAGTAAAAATCCTACTGCAGAAAACATTATTAAGTATCATGGGACTCTGGAAATCCGTGTACCAATCTACTTTATTGTTGTTAAATTCAGCTATTGGAAAAAAATTCAATACTTCCTACCCCATGACAATTTTGCAAAAGCAGCTATGCTATTCTTGCTTTTTCTAGATAATGTTCTATTTCTTCTTTTCTTGACAGGCATACAAATGAACTTAATTCAGTATTCTATCTAAGAAAAATAACAAGCTTTGAACAGCAAAAGATTCTGTTCTTCAGGTTTAGTTTCTACTGGGAAAACACAGGCATCTCTGACAATGTGTGGATCACTTGTAAACGTATTTGTAGACATGGCATTTTTTACATGGAGTTTGATAAGTTAGCATAGAGTTGCACAGAATTAATGAGGTGGGGTTTTTTTCTGTGCCAAGACAGGCTTTTTGGTGAATGTATATATTAAATGTTCAGACATGGCCCAGTAGGTGATAAGGTACAAAGAGACCCTTCCTTCCACTTACTTCACTGACATCAGTAAGGACAAATACACTCCTCTTTGGCAGAGAGATGTTTTGGATCATTTGTAAATAAGTAAAAAGTAGTTTCTAAATGGTTATGGGAGGATCAAAAAATGAACTCATTAGCTCAGTAGCAATACATGTAGCCTATGCAAATGTAATTCTCTTGATATAAAGAGATCTGTGGCTTCTTGCTCTTTTATTGAGCTTGGCAGGTTTGGAGCAAGACCCACAACCCTCCCAGCAAGTCAGTAGTGTTGCCCTATCCTTTCACTAAATCAATGTGCTGCTGCTCATGAAGGGCATGAGAGTTGCAACAGAAAAAGCTGTCCTGGATCCAGTATCATCATGAATTACAAAGCATAACCATTGTAACCAGTGATCTGCTCTGAAGCAGGCATCCACACTGGTTTGGACCAGAAGTTCCACCCTAAAGTGTAAATGTGTGGGAAAAACACAAGTTCTGACAAATCTGAATTATCTGATGAAAAACATTCTTTCATAGTTCTTTTTCTGCTCTGGTCCTTCGAATAGGTAAAATCTTTATGTCCTGAGACATTCAAATACTTTGGCAAGGGTCATGGATCAAGATGTTTGCATAAGCCTTTACGATCTTCGCTTTTAATTCTATTAGCAAATAATTGCTGAGAAAACTGAACAGGGACAACAACCCTAAACAGGGAATATAATTTTTTACCACAAAAGGAATAATTTTTTTTTAAAGCTGAAAATTGAAGGCTTTCTTTTTTCCTCTTTTTCCTTCATGTTTTATTTTTCTTATGAAATATCTTGTGATGTAAAATGGAGCAGCAAGGAAACAGAACTTCCCACAGATTATTTAAAACATTATTTGGAAGAAGACAGCAAGAAGGTCAATGAACACTGAGTGCCAATACATGTTTTGAATGCAATCAGAAAATATTTTAAGAGTTGGGCTGCATCTGATCTCATCAATGTGTGTGTACATAAAGTCACACATAGAATAGAAACTAAGTTTTTTGGGCAGAGTGGAATAAAGGCGGGATTTCTCAGTTCCTTTCATATGCAACATATGAATCTATTGCATTTACTACAACAAATCAGGCCCTATCCTGAATGCAGAAAAGTAAATGGAAATTTTAAAAGAATCTTTTGAAGTCTCCTAGTGGCACTCTGGCTCTGTCACGTATTTTATGTCATCTCCGGATTGCACTGATATAGGTAGATATTTGATCTAACAGTGTAAAACCAGCATAAGTAAGTTTTAATTCCAGTACTTTCAGCTTTTCTTAGGAATAATTATTTATTGGGAGCACAGCTTATGTTTAATAGTAAATTCAGATTTCTGCTACTTGACTAAAATAAAATTATCTTTTGGAGTCTAGAGTGGAAAAATAAATATCAAAAATATGGAGCTCCTTCAGTGAGGTTTTACGCACTTCAGGTTCATTTTTAATGCCTCACAACCACATATAACGATTAAAGGAAACAAATATAACTTGTGGTTCTGAAGTGTCTTGGACACTGTACCTGCTCAGCTAGCTGTCACCTCCCACAGGTTGCTGTGCTAGGAGCTGGCAGGGAGATGAGCTCTCTGAAATCCTGAAATTGTTCACCTTTAGTTGAAGAGACCAATGTTTCTGTTAAGGAAGCAATTAGGAGGTGATGTGATACAGTCATTCATTAGAATACCCTTCAGACACCCAATCTGCTTATCATTTAGCAATTACCTTCTTCCTACTTGTAAACTAAGAATCAACTGAAAATCAAAATATTATCTTCAGTATTATTCATCTTTTAATCCTTCTGAATGTTGCCTCACTGAACACTACTGGCTAGCTCTCTTCTAGTTACTATTAATCTGCCCCCGTATTACTTTGCTCCACCCAGCCCATAGTCTGCTATGTAACTTTCTTCTCAAAAATATCAAACAGATTATAAAGTTACATATAAATTGTAATATTTCCTTGCTGTTCAGGAATATCTATATGTGGGATAAAATGTCAAGTTTATGTGCACAAAAATATAGACTTTATTTTCTCAAGTTATTAATCTCTAGAAATCCAATTTCTTTTACATACTCTGTAAAAGAAAGAGTCCCTGTTGAAATGTTGAGCATATGCCACTTAAGCATATGAACTAAAGGCTGCTTCTTTGACAGGGATATTTTAAGTCAGATGGAACAGGACAATGTGGACACTGAGTGACACTGACTTCCTATTGTTTTTATATTTTTGTGATTGTATATTTAAATTCAGTCTGAGCTGTAAAATACTAGAAAAAAGAAGCTGCTATGCAGGTTAGAAAGTTTGAAGAATCACACATTTCACATCTGACTGATTTTTGCATTTTTAGGTTGTTTCTTACCTACAAATTGTGCTGGGACTGACAAGTTCAGCATCTGCTTGAGTGACATTTTAAATCTCATTTGGGAGACTCCTTGCTCATTTCCATTGTGTTATGTCATGCTCTTAGAATGTGCATTTGGGGTTTTTAGTAAACACTGTTTTCCTACAAGCTACGGAATGATCCTTTAGCTTTGAATTATGCACCTGCTGGCATCATATTAAGCTATGCTGCTACTAGCACTTACTCTTAAAATATTCAGATTCAATTAAATGACAACAGTGATCAAGCTGGAAAGAAGGGTTTGTGTGTTACTACAGCTCAAGGGTAATGATAATTGTCACCTTTAAAGTTACACAGCATAAGACAGTGATATTTCATTGTTAAAATAATGGGATTTCTACAACAGTGGTCATGAGATTTGAGGTTGCTTCTGTTTTGTGTTGTTTTCCTTGTTTTCTTTCACTGAAATACTGGTCTAAAAAAGCCCATACCAGTGTGTCAGATGAAGATTTATAGAATTATGGTGATTAAAAAGGAAAAGCATTTCACAATAAACTGACGCATCTGCCATGAGTCAATATTTACTTACAGGCAGCTTTTGACGTCTTATAGAAACATAGATTATTGTTCTTCCTCTACCTTTTTTTTTACTGAAATCAATATTGAAAAAATGAGAATAAGAGAAATTGCAGTTGGCTAATCTCTTTCAGGACATTGTTGCATTGGTTCTAGGTAGCAGTAAAGGAAATTGTGATGTTTTACTATTAGTTTCAATATTGATCTATCTAGGCTACATCTGTTCTTTCTATGGTCAGTTTTAAGCTGTCAATAAGACATTGTCCCCATAGCTGCATTTGATTGCTTTGTGTATACAGCTGGGCTTGTTTAAACTGTGTTGGCATGCTCTGCGTATCTGTAGAAATCAGATTTTGCCTTTAAATTTGCCAAAAAAATCTGTTCCGCCCCTTTTCTATAATCTATGTTTTCAATGGGTAGAACCATTTGTTTTGGCACCAGTGTAAAATCTGCTTTCAACACAAACTGCATGTGTAATTGCATTACATCAGATTTTAGTAAGGAAAAAGTCAGTTGCAAATCTCAATTTTAATTTTGTCTTCTTTCTTACCTTTAGAAAATGTGTCAGGTTAAAACAAAAACAAAACAATGATAATAGCATTCCTTAGTAGAATATATTTAAACATTCTGCTTTTTGAAGAGGGATATTTTTTCTCTTTCTCAGAATGGGATAGTTTCTCAGTCAAAAAAAGGTACAAAACCCCTCATATGTTATTGAGTATCTCACTTGAAATAATTAAATAGCATGGCTACTTTAACTGTCCTAGATTGGCCTAAAGTCTACAGTTATCTCTGTCCA
Source organism: Sylvia atricapilla (assembly GCF_009819655.1). NCBI lineage: Eukaryota > Metazoa > Chordata > Aves > Passeriformes > Sylviidae > Sylvia > Sylvia atricapilla. The sequence continues at coordinate 26,758,947 of NC_089140.1, forward strand.
AGACATCCCTGCTGGGCAGGGTAGAGTGTTACAGAAAGCAATGACAGATTTTTTGAAAAGGAAGTTGTCTGAATACTCACCTTCTACTTACACTTTCTGAGAATATTTGGAAAAAATCCAGGTGAAACAATCAATAATTTCAATAGAAGCTATAAAAATACATTTACTTTAAATATCCTTGAAATTAATGTGTATAATAGACACAGAGATCTGAAAATCAGAATATCCTAGCCAGCTTTTGGATATGTCATGATTTTGTGTGCCCCGCCACAAGTCTGTCACACTTTGCTAAAATCCTTTTTGAACCTTGTCCTGGTTTGGAGTAAATTAGAGAAGAACCTCCAAAAGGAGTCCCCTAAACCAAACCTCCACCACCCCTTCCCCCCCCCAGCCCTGGCTTTGGGAAGGAAAATACCTCGGAGGAAAGTGGAAAAACCGGTTTATTGACAAAAATACACTCCCCAACACCGAATAGTGGGAAAGATGGGTTACTGTGACGAGGAGGGTGCTGACGCATCTCTGGCAGGCCCGGGACTTCTCCAACTTCTCAGGTCAGGTCAGGTCCGGAGCTGGTTCAAACCTTGGGGGGTTTGGGGGGGGGGGGGGGGAAGAAGGAAGGAGGGAAAAAAAAAACCAAACAGAAGCAGCAGGGGGGAAGAAAAACGGTGGCAGGGGCAGCCGGAGAGCAAAGCAAAGCGAAGTGAAGTGAAGCGAAGAAGGCAAAAGCAGCCGAGCTAGCAAAAGCAAGAGCCGAAACAGCCAAGAAGGAAAAAAAGAAAGAAAGAACTGCAGGCTCCCGCCCAAGAGGGCGGGATTCAGCTGCGAGACATAACAACATATCCAAGATATGGGATGGATATATGGGATAGGAGGCAGGTCAACTCAGAAAAACCTCAATATATTCCATCTTTCTGAAAGCATATGCCTTCCCTGTATGCACTCTCATATTTTCATAAAATTTGTAGCCAGATCATCTGGGGTTTTTTGCATCTTTTGTTCGTCTTATTGTTGTCCAATAGATTAAAGACAAGAGAATGTATAGAGCAACAGACTAACAAACAGTGTGATTGGACATTCTTTGCATGAAATCAGATAAAACATGCAGCTTATTTACCAAGTGTATAATTCACTTACTAAGGAGAAAAAACAGTGCAATAAGACTTTGTACTCTGAAAACATCAGAAAAGAAATTGTGTGTGAAGCTTGGAGAAAAATGCAGGTAGCATGCGGAGAAGCAAAAGCAGAATAAAAATGCCCACACGCTTTAATGCAGTGACTGTACTTTTAAAATTTCCAGACATTGATTTGCCATAGATCCCATTCCAAAGGATTAAATGTATTGGCTTACTTGAGAAAACCCAATTTTGCCTAAGGAAAAATGGGTCATAGATTACTGCTTTTCCGGGAATGACTTTGAAGAATTTTAATGTAAGAGTAGACAGCAGAGGACTGAGTAGCCATCATAAAACACCTTTAAGTTTTGAACTTGGTATAAGAACATCTGAGCAAGCTTAATGCACTGAGTACTGTTGCTGCAATAAAAAAAGTCAAGAACATTGGATTGTATTGCTAGAGGGCACACAGTATAAATCAAAGCAGTTGATACCGTATCCATGTAAGCTATAAATTGAACATTACTTAGAATGGTGTATATAGTTCTGTCACTATATTTTAGCAAGGGTATAACTATGCCTGACGAGAGGCTGTATATTATATTAACCTGTAGACTAAAGTAATGCTTTAAAGATTTATACAATAATAAGAATTGCAGAAAAAACCCCAAACTTTACTAAGATGCATTAATTAAAGACTATTCATTTGTTGGCTACTCTTGAAAATGAGCCGTTGACAGCAACTTTGAACTCTACTGCAAGTTAAATTTGCACTTTTTTAAAATATAGAGACTCCTAGTCTATTATTTATCAGACCGTATTAAAAGACAGAATTCAGGCTCTCAGCAATCATCAGTTTTACAACTCATGCCCTAGAGAAGGTAGCCCAGCTCAATAAAATCCAGCACAGTAGTCAAGGCAATGGGTGTGATCATAGATCCAATGGGAGATCCAAACCTAACTGAGTGCAGATCTGTGGCAAGGATCCTCGCAGGCTATTTCAGGATAGTATGCAAATGATGGAATGGGATAATTTTACAGTGTATTTACCTATGCTTCCTAGGGAAATAGAATTAAATAGTTTTTCCTATAACTTGAAGGCAAAAAAATTTTGTGCTAGTCTTTTTTAGTACTTGGAAAGAAAGTCTTCAAATAGGGTGTCAGAAAATACTACATCCACTGTTTTGGGGAGAGAGTTAATATATATGAGAAAAAAGAACTGGCTTTTTACTCTCCCTTGCCAATGAACATGAGGATGTTTTGATGTCTTCTGTGTATTATATTTTTGCTCTGGGAATTTGAAGCTGAAATTCACTTCAATATTATCTTATTTTTGAAACAAATTGTTTCATTCCCTGAACCATCAAGTAAAGCATACAACACTGGATTAATTTAGATTAAGAGAAAAAAACAAGGAAAAAAAATACAAAAGATAAATCTTCAATGAGACAACAGTGTGAGTGCCTTTTCTGCAGGGATTGTTGCTGATAAAAGTAGCATGAGAACTTTATCTGGAAGGGAAGTTCTGAAATTTAATGTGTAATATATAAGCAAATAAATGTCATTTATTCCACAAATTTGTAGAATTTGCAAAGAGATACTGAAAAAGGGTAATAGCTTATGTTGCATCCCAGTGACACTGATAATGACCTTTATTCCCTTAAATCTGTTGGTTTCAGTCAACTTGCAGTTAACAGTTTAACATATGGCTTTTCTATTTCTGGTCTTCTGCTTTTAAGTACAAGACCATGTTCAAGCATCTCCTGTCTTCCTTTAGTCATGGCAACAGGGAAAATAACTCTGTATACCATTTGAGCCATAAGTAAATGATATGAAAAAAAGTGTTAAAGTAAATCTTAGGATCGAATCGGAAACAGGCACACATTGTAGAGGTTCTTTTTCCTTTTCTATAGGTTCTTTCACCAAGATATAGTTGTATTACATTCCTGCAGTATTACTGCTACTCTCAACTGACATAAAATCTATACTCACAGGAACCTGGCAAGCTATCATAAAAGACAACTTCCTGTGACACAGGTATCTTGGAATACATGTACAAAATTATGACTTTGCACATTGGGCTTACTGCTGCCGTCCAAAGGACATTGATCTAGGATCCTGTTTTCAGTGTAATGCGACAGCTCGGTGCGTCTCTCGGGGCTTTTGCCCTGGCTAGCTCTGGCACCGGCGCTGCAGTAGAGGTACAATTCAGTGTCCTGGAACATGTCCTTGATCTGATAGGTTCTTGCCTCATCAGCAGCATGAACAGTGCGAGAAATAAAGGATGGACTTCGGTGCATGGACTTAAACAGGGTTTTATTAATTCCATGTGACTTCTTTCCACTCAGGAGTCAGCCCACCAAAGCTGGCTTTCCCCTTTGGTGGCACCTGATGTAGCGGGGGGGGGGGATATGGGATGGGGGCAACTTGGAACCAATCCCAAGGAGGGGAAGTGACCCAGAACATAAAGGACAGACAGTAGAACAAATAAATCAGTTAGAGATTGGGGTGGGAGGACCAAGACACTACCGAATCACTCTGCGTCCCCACTAGAACCTTCCAGGCATCTGGACGAGGCTGTGGAGTGATGGACAAGACCCCTAATTGTGAAGGACATCTGACAATCACTGGGGTAGACCAAAAGGGGTTTAACATGGGGGTGCAGGGAGAAACCATTGTGAAAGAGTATAAAACAAGGAAAAAAATAAAGAAAACAGGTAAAACCCCAAAGCACAACACTACAGTGTAATATTTTAGGTGATTGAAATATTCATGTAAGGCATTAGAACAACTCCCAGAACTGGGAGTACTAGGCTTTTCTGATCACTGTCTTAAATTTATTCATTTCTATTTTGTATGAGACTGAAAATTCAGAGTAGATATTTTTCTCACAATAGTTATGCTGAAAAGAAATAAATTAGACAGCAGATATATACAAACACATAGTTTTACCAGCAGGAAAGTCCTTATAGTAGAGCAACAAGGAAAAGAGTCTGATGGTAAAGCAGAAATCCCGAATAATTGGCAAATAATTACCTTGCTCACAATAATAGTGTTTGCTATATTATGTGCTCTTGATTTCAGCTTTCATTGACCATTTTGATTCACTGTCATACAGCAGTAGCCTTTGCATATTTCTATGAGTTTGTGGTAAATTTTTAGTGAGCTTAAAAAAAGGAATGCATTTGTGAAATGCATTACAATTGTGTGGAATGTATAAATGTACTATACGTGTCTGGTTTTTTTCAGGTCTCACCTTGTAACAATTAAGGTCTTTGCAAAGCTGCAGCAAATCTCAGAACTAGACACAATACACTTGCAATCTATCTGTGAAACAAATAATAGAACCTTATTTTGTAGGGACATTTTGAAAGAATTCTTATTCTTCCTTTTGTCTCTTTGCAACCATGTCCTACTGTGTCCAGCACTGAAATGAGGTCAGTGTGTAACTACCTGGTATGTACAGTTAAAAATTGCAAAATCTAAACCATTCATGAAGCTGTACTCTACAGTTCATAAACTGGCATTAACCATTAAGCAGCAACAACTATAATAAAGGAGTTTTTTTCTAATATCATTATTTTTTTAATGCAAAGAAATTAAATTTTTATCAAATAAAAAAGCACATTTTTATTAGAATTTATAAAGTTTTTCAGTTACTGTAACTAAAAATTACTATGAAATATCTTTTATCCTTATTTTTTTCACAAAAAAAAACAAAAAGCCACCCAAAGAAAAACAAAAAAACACAAACAAACAAGCAGCAACAATAAAAAACACCCACCCCCAAAAACTACAGATAGTTCACTTTAAGGAAAAATCACTAAATGTGAATCTGAGATGAAGGATGAACAACTTAATTTCTGGTTTAAACTACTAAAAAAAAAATATTTACTGATCAAAATCTCACGTCTGCTGCAATTTAATTCAATCATATAATCACCACATCAAGGTTACTGTAAAGCCCAGAATCTTCTATGCTCAGTATGGGTTGGTAAGGTTTTTGGAGCCAAAATAAGCAGTGATTCCTTGTTGCTCCAGGACGTTCTATGGCTTCCATCGTGTAGAAGTTTAGATTCGATTATTTTAATGATTCCTTAAAGAATGTGACTGACAAAATTATGATACAGTCTTCACTGTCTCAGTGAAGAATTCTTCAGCTTTTCATAGAATTATCTGATAGTAGGTGTCTTCACTTAGTAATGTCTGATGCCTTATATCAGACAGCAAAATACTGTACAATAGTTTATGAATATTCACCTGTCATTTCTCAGAAAATACACATTCCAAAGCACAGAAATGTCGTACTGTGATTCAAGTCTATACTGCATGAGGATTTTCTGTATTTCTTCAGTGAATGTTTGATGCCACTTCTTTTAAAAGACTCCCTTATGACTTTTTCAATTGCATGTGGTCTTCAATCCTTAAATCTTATTCCCACATTTATTGAAAGAAATCAAATCTAAACAAACAATTAGAAACAGAAGTAAACTGGGATGTTACTGCTGTATCTGTAGATTTCTGTTCCGCAAACAATCATCATTCAAGCTCATAAGACTACCTCAGATCCAAATTCTGCCAACTGGCCCCTTCACGTCTAACAATGCATTTGGGAAAAAAATAATTTTTATGAAAGCTTCATTTTCCTTCTTATAAAAAACCTCTGAGACACATAAAAGTCATCTGAGAGCCTCTGTAAGCATGATTACCCAAAAAGAGCTAGGTACTTATAGCATGAAATGAAATATCCACCTCTCTTGAGTAATTATGTGTATATCAAAATGCTTACTGGTAATTGGGAAACCTGACCCACCACCTAGCCAAAGTGCTGGCTTTTTATTTGGTACATGATGAAGTTACAGGGAAAAAAAAAGAAAAAGATTACCAAGGATTATACAGAATATTCTTTCATCATCATGCATTGTAGAAGCAGGATGGAGGAAAAACACAAAAGGGGTGAGATGAAAGGAGAATTGCAAAGGAAGCCAGACTTCTAAAACGAGCTGTGTGATCTCTCTTTCTCTCAAATGGATATCTCCCCCCCTGACTAGCTCCATGTTATATTAAGTAACAACTATGTGATATTTACTACATCCACTATGCAGAGAAAGGCAAAGAAAGCACTGTACTTCCCATCAGGATGAATCAGCTTATCAAATAAAAAACCTACGGATTTTCATCTACAACTTGAAGCAAACCAAACTTTTTTGAAGTCTGTATAGACGCACAGTCATGTCTGCATGTGTATATCTGTATATCTGTATCTATATCTATATCATCAATATCTATCTCAGAATATGCATATATGTATACATATACAAATATAATGCGTCTAAAATCGTATGACAGCTAATGTCACAGTTTTTTATGTTTATCTCCACTAGTGTCCATTTTCTTTTAATCTGACTAGGACAGAGATGTCTTCAGTCAATAATCTCATTCATCACAGTTGACAATAGTAACAGCAGTTTTGATGGGAACATTTAAGTCATAAAAGGATGCCTTCAAGCACTCCTAATGCCTTCTGGGCTATTTTCACAAAAAACCTCATCAGTATTAATGTAGCATTAAGTATAGATGTCTTTGCCAGATAATAGCAACAAAAAATTGCCTGAAGGTTTGCCCCTACTCTTGCAGTTGCTAGCCTCCCTTACTTTAGCTGTTTACATCAGACAGAGGTGGGTTTTGTCTAGGCACCTTAGACAACGAGTGTGATGGGACCACACCATTCCAAGATTAAGACAAGGCTGTGGCACAGTTGTGTGACTTTTCTGCCTTCCTTACATCAGGAAAGATTTGCAAGCAGCTGCTTATCCTTGCGTCCTACTCCTACCCTTTTTAGAAAAAACAAGGTGTATTTGTCACCATTGCTCACTTTCCTTATGAGTATTGAATTCCTATGAGTCTGTAGTGTGTCGCATGTAATTACTTTTTTTTCCCATCATTTTAGTAGCCTTTCCACTATGGCTGGTGGGTTACTTACAACTGTCAGTGTTGCACAGAACACCCATTTAGCAGTAGTGTGAATTGTTTATGGCATGATCCTTGGCAGTGATTTTAGATACAGATCCTTCTACAAAGCATGCAGTCCACTGAGATCAAAGAGAGCATAAGAGAGAAAACTGACTCACAGTTAGTAATGAGGAATTAAGATCTCTCTTAGCGTACCATCCTCTCTATTTTACTTCTCTGTAATTTTACATTGCTCTATGTCAGGGTAACGCCAAGTTGCTTTCCAGATAAATTAAACTCTTGCAGAACAGTTCCCAGGAACTGTTTCTGTTAAATCTGTGCTTTTACCTATAAAGGGCTAGATTATGGGCTTGAGCTTTACTAAGTGATTATTAATACTTTAAATTGTGAACAGAATACCAAAGTCCATGTCGACCTTTATAACTTGCACTCCACAGACAGTATTTGGACACAAGGATTCAAGGATTGCACAAATCAAAGAATGCTCCAAACAAGCAGCTCACCCTCTTTTGACAGGGAAGTTAGTTTTTCAGTGTATCAAGGAACAGTTGAATTTCATAATTCCCTTAAGGATCAAGGAATGGACTTTGGTCCACTTGTCTTCTGGAGTGTTGTGTATTTCTTTTTAAATACAGGAGGCAACACTCTAGCATAAGGCTCAGTGACCTCACTGTAAGTGGAAAATCTCCATTACTATTCAAGAGCCATCCTTAGATGCCTTCTCAGACTCTGCTGAGCTTTTTCATCTACTCAATCCCTTCCTGTGGTCATGTACAATGCACTATACCTAAGTTACTCTGATCCTTTTTTTCTGACTCATAAAAAACGAGACTTTGTATGCCCAATTGCATCATCCTGTTCAGTGTATTTAGTCTCCAGCTCTGCAAGCTGAAGGACACGGGTCTTTCTAGCACAAGCTTTCTTCTCCTTGTAATAAATTTAAAGTTATTTGGTGGTTTGAATTATCTCCATGCTTGGTTTTTTGTTTTGTTGTTTTTTGGGGGTTTTTTTGGTTGTTTTTTTTTTTTTTTTAATGCAAAAGTATTTATGTATGTTAGTAAAAAGCTCCTGGCTCAAGACCATGAACAAAATTCTCTCTCCCTGTCTCTGTCTGTCTCTGTCTCTGTCTCTCTCTCTCCAGCCACTGATGCCTAAATCCAATTATCTTTCATCCAATCCTTCACTTGACTTTTCTTCCTCTCATTTCTAAAGATCTAAGCTGTGCTAGTTTATTGTATATGCATTCAGCTTCAGAACTAAGTAAGCATGTTACAAACTGCTGGAATACCTACAAATCTAATGTTGCATAAGCCTCAACTGGTTACCTTCTTAACTTCTTGGATTTTATTTTCGTGAAGAGTATTCACAGAGAAAAAAAAGTGAAGCTAGGAGGATCTCTACTAATCACCAGCCAAGACAAACATCTGATATTTCCTTTTTATTGTTTTGTTTGGATTTTTCTTCTTTTCTAAGAGAGTATAAATAAAACAGGAAAAGAACATATAAACTGAGGTCACAAAATCTTTCAATTTGTAAATAGAGAAGGACAATGGGCATAGTTTTTTTGGTTTTTTGGGGGGTTTTTTTTGTTTTTTTTTTGTTTGGTTGGTTTTTTGTTGTTGTTGTTTTTTAATTAATTCTGCTGGAGGAAGGCTTGGAGCTTATTTTTTTCAAAAGATATTATTTATCAAAGAGTCTTGCATCTGCTAGAAGACAAAATCAACTCCGTTAACTTTAGTTTTTTTAACAGGTAAGATAATCTTGCTACCTCATCCTCATAGATCTGGTAGTAATTTCTTCTTACTTAGTGAATAAAATTGGTTCCTTGATGAAATGAGAATTTCTTATTCTTGCAATCTCAGCAGTGCTGTCTTTAGAGTTACAGGAGCAGTAAATCTCTCGCATGAGTTGCATTAGGATATAGTCAAATACAATTGAAGCAAATCTCTTGTCTTTGTAACTTTAAATCTACCTATAACAGTTAGCCAGGAAAACATGTACACTATTTTTGTAAAACATTATCATCAATTGCCAAACTTAGCTAGCTGGAAAAAAGAGCTTAGAAACCTGTACTAGATATTTATTAAGTATATATGTGTTTCTTGCTGGTTTTGGTTTAGTTTTTGTTTTGTTCATTTAGTTGGTTTGTTTTGTTTTTTGAGAAGGAAGAGACGTTCGGGGACATGCATTTAAGGTAAATAATGCAAATAATCTATTTAAGGTAAATACAGCAAGCCAGCAAATAGCTATATTCAGAGGGAGGACAGCTCACAGTCCTGTAGCATTGTCCCTGGTGTGATATCAGTTCTTCAGCCAAATGAAAGAATTGAGGAGGGGAAGATGAGAGAAGGCTGGGCAGCCACAAGCACTTTCCTGTGTTTAGAGATAAATTCACTTTCTACACTTACAGTGATTAGTAACATAATCCATCACTGGAAAAATTAAGTATTTCTGACAGGGTACAGCTTTATGCAGGACTATAAGCACCAAGAGAAAATAGTTCCTGTGGTTTGAAGACATTTTCCCGAGTCACTACTATTATCCTAGTAAGGCTGATGAAAAGCCAGTCTAGGCTGGAAATCCCCTTAAGGGTAAAGGCAGCAGGTATGGTCCTACTGGAGAGGACAAAACAAAGATGCCATCATAGGGAAAAGGCAAGGAGACTCTGGATCTGTGTTTTGAAAACTTGACATTGTAGCTCTTAAGCAGATTGTTTTCAAAACAAACTTCACTGACTACAGACCAGTTATTCCTCCTTTATCTGCCATGGTAAGTTAGCTTTCAGACTCATTTTAACAGCAACTTCCCAAGGCATCATCCTAAAAAAATTAGCACAACAGTCTCTGCAAACCTCTGGAAGCATATGACTACTATTAATGACTGGAACACACACCAAGATTTAAAGGTGTCTGGGTTCCCCTCTTACCAATTTCCAAAGAGCAAATTACCTTAGAAGTAGACAGGCAGATGTAATGAGAGATTTCTGTGTTTCACAAATGATGCTGCTTTGGAGATTTTTTTGAGAGAATTACTTTTCTAAGTGGACATGTCCATTCACAGAGAAAATTTCTCCAGAACAAAATTGATTATTGAAATATATAAAGAGAAAAGATGAAATCATAGAGGTTTGGGTGTTATCTCTGAACAAACATTATCAGGATCCTGGACATGTGTTTCCAATAGTGTATATGATTTTCTTAATTGCTCCAAGTATGTTCCATTCCAACATACACAAAAATAAGTTCCAAAACATTAAAAACTTCCACAAAATTGAAAACTTGTTTTCTTGCTGTGTCTATTCACCACAGTGTTCAGGTTTTGATCACTTCTAAGGTCTTTTTTTTAATTAATTCAAAACATGTAACTGAAATAATCCCCCATGAAATACTGAAATTGCATTTTACTTGCCAAAAAGGCGTTTCCTTATCCTCATAGATTATTTTCAATGAATATTTATCACTTTCTCTAGAGTCAGTAAATTCCCCATACATCATTTTCATACCATTCTTTATCTCAGAGAAGATGTAAAGTCCTAAATTTTTCATTCAGTAGATAAGAAATTGATTTGTTTTCCTGACTGTGGTCCAATGTAGCACCCCTTTCTTCTGTCCTGAATTTCCATTGGTACAATTAGTCCCCCAAGGTTTACATGAGGTGTGCAAAATTGAGTGAGCCTGACATGTCTAAATAAAGCCTTTAACTGCATCTGTTAGCTTCCCCTTGGTGAAACTGCAATATTTCTGAACATTCCTCATCAAAGGCATGTAAAAAATGAGAATCTATTGAAGACATGAAGATCTACTGAAGAATAGCTTTGGCTATTACTACCTGTTTCTGCTTCTATTTTTGCCTACATGTTACTATTTTCCATAATCTAATGACTTTACTGTAATTCAGTTGTAGGAAGCAAAAAGACCATACAACGGTTTCAGTTGAGAACAAAATTATTCATGTAAGTACAACCCATTCATCCATGTTTGTACAATATCAGATTTAATAAACTATGTGAAACTAAATTCTAGATTTATTGCTTGAATAGAAAAATCTCTTGAAGTGATGACAAAACAAAGCAGGTATTCTATCAGCCCTTACTTCTTGATGACTTTTCTGTAGCCATAATTTTGCCTTAGAGTCTGTTGCATCTTTGACCTGATCTACAAATTGTCAAGTGCTTCAGACACAGAGGTGTTTAATAGATGACCAGGCACTTAGCTTTGCATGGCCTAAAGGTTGATATATAGTAAACAGTGCCCAATTCCATATTTGCAATTGATTGTGGATCCCAACATTTGTATTCATATATTTAATTACTGCTGTAAAGTGACTGATGAGAAATACTGAAGCTGTCATTTTAATTCAGAATTAATGATGCTGACCTTTCCCACACACAATTTATTTATGCACAAAAAACTAAAAATAAGATATATTTAATTTTTAGGTTTTACTGTTTTAATTATTCTGACCCATGGATTCTAGACATACATTCCAGAGTAAGAAGACAAGATTTAAGGCTTAACAGTTTTTTCCTAATAAGCTATATCACTAAAACAGAGTGAATACTCCTTACGGATACAGTATCAGGAAGAAATTCAGATCATCCATGCTTTAAGATGATCTTTTTAAAAGATCTTCGGCCCTGTGTATTTGGTTTGTATGGACAAACAAAAAAACCCTCTTATAGCAAGGGGCCACAGAGGTCACTTCTGTGAGAAGGTGCCAGAAGCTTCCTCCATGTCCAACAGAGCGAATGTCAGGTGGCTCCAAGACAGAGGTGCCACTGACTAAGGTTGGGCCCATCAGAAATGGTGGTAACACAGCTGTGATAACATATTTCAGAAGGAGAAAAAACAAAAGAGCAGGTGGATGTCTGAGAGGAGGCATCCTGTGAACCAGTGGGAATCCCATGCTGGAGCAGGCTCCTGGCAGGGCCCTACAAATCTGTGCAGAGAGGAGCCCATGCTGGAACAGGTCTTCTGGTAGGACTTGTGACCTGTGAGGGACCCATCCTGGAGCAGCCTGTGCCTGAAGGAAAGAACCCTGTGGAAGAGAGACCCACACTGGAGCAGTCTGTGGAGAACTGTTGCTGTGGGAGAGATTCATGCTGGAAAGGTTAATGGAGAACTGTCTCCCATGGGAGGGACCCCGCACTGGAACAGGGGAAAGATCCCTCTCCCTAAGCAGCAGGAGAAGGACCAGGCAATGAACTGACCATAACCCCAATTCCCACTGAGGCAGGAGGTAGGTCTGGGAAGGAGAGAGGAGTAGGAGGAAGGTGCTTTGAAGGTTCTGTTTTACTTCTTGTTACCCTGCTCTGATTTTGTTAGTAATACATTTTAAAATAGCCTAAATTCTATCCTGTTTTGCCTGTGTTGGCATCTGATGAGTGATCTCTCCTTGTCCTTTTCTCAATCCATGAAACCTTTCTTACATTTTCTCTCTCCTGTCCAGCTGCAGAGTGGAGTGATAGAAAGGCTTTGGTGGGTGTCTGGCATCCAGCCATGGTCAACCTACAACACACCGAAATAACAACATATAAATGTCAAGTGATAATGAAAATATTGATAGGATAGGTTCTTATACCGCATATACTGCTTACATCAAGGAAAATTACCTACATTTGTTTATTTCTGCTAAAAATATCTTAGATTGCCCCATTATTTCATATTATTATTGGTCATTGACTGTTTTCTTTTAAAATTATTCTTATAGAGTCATTATTAAAACCGACATTTTTCTATGGATGTTGGAACCTACCTTTCTGTTATTTTCATGAGTTTAGAAACCAGCTGCACATAGCACTATAATCAGTAAGAACTTCTGTAATTTTGATAGGCTTTAGTATTTTTGTGGTAGCCTTGGCAAAAAACTTGAGACACACTCTTTCTTTTCAAGTAACTCATTTCATGTAACTCTTTATGTGAAATATGAAGTGAAGGCAGCTTGCTTAATATTGACAATCTATAATTAAACATTTGATCTTTCTAGGTGTTTGCATTTTATTTACAGTCAATGAGAATCAGACATCTCTAGATGCTGAATCACCTTCAGTATCTCAGACACATATTTTTGAATTAAACTAATTACTCTCTGAAATCCATGGCCTTAATGGTGTTCAGATGCCTAACACCTGAATAAATCAATGAGAGCTGGGCACTTAGATACCTTTCAGGATCTAGATCTTGAAAGCCTATGACCCCTAGAGAAACTGGTAAGATCAAAACATTTTATTTACGCCCTTTGAGAATATAGTCCTGTATCATGATAGTAAAGCATGCAGAATTCTAAACAATAACTGAAATAGCTGAAATGCAACATGATTATAAACATGGGGTCTTTTTTTCCTTTATGTTGTATACAATTTTTAAAAGATTAGCAAGCCTGAATATATGGTTTTAGAGGTATAACAGCCCACTAAAACATTTACTAAATAAACGTAACTTTAAAACTGTCGCTCCTAATTGCTCATTTTAAAAGAAATTGAAGGATAAATTTTTACATTGAAAATTTTGGAGTGCAGAATGTTTACCAGACATCACCTATGAAAATTAGAGACACAAAGAATAAAAATTTTAGAAAATTAACAACACAACTACTGGGAAAATTACTTAAATATCTTCTAAACAGTTGGAAAGTATATGTCAGCCTAATGTATATACATGCATGCAAATTCATGTTTGAAAACACTTGTTTGTAGAGTCCTTCTAAAAGGTATACTGCAGAAAATTGTCTGTGTGCAGACAACCTTTCTACTCCATGTCTGGTCATCAGCCAAAGCAAACCTTATCTAACAAGTTGCTTTGTAGGGACAATTCAGAGTCAGTTATGGAAAAAGAAACTGAATGTGTGTAAGACCTCATCTAAAGACCAAAGGGCAAATTTTTTGATAATAAGTTTGATGGTTCACATACTCCAGCTCTACCACCCTTGATAAAGTTAAATATGAAGTATGGAAAACATCTCTAGGGCAAACATGTAAAAGAACTCTGGCTACAAATAGCTGTACTCATGAAATAAAGAAAACTAGAACAATCAAAATTAAGTCTAATTTGTGTTCAACTACATCTTTTTCTATCATAGTTATGGGCCTTATACACAGCTTGTTTGCATAATCACCACAAAGACATTTAACTTTTTGGGTTCTTCTGGCCTAAGTCTGATGTAAACATTACAGTAAGAAAACTGACTTAAGTAAATGCTGATTAGAGTGATTTATACTTTCTTTTTAAGCTATGAAAACATTTATTTTGACTTATAAAATTTCTAGGGCTAATATTCATGCCAATGGAAATTCTGAATCATAAAATAATGGAAGAATATGCCTCAAATTTGATACATTTATTGCCCGAAAATGCTAAAGTCTGATATATTCAGAAGCTATTCTTCTGAGAGATCTTGCATTTGATTTGGTCACAATTTCTAATAGTTATACATCTTTGAGCAGAAGAAGCAGATCTAGATATCAAAAACAAAATAACCACACATTAAGCACATCAAATATTAACTGAAAAACACACTAAGTATTCATGAAACAAGAAATTATAAGATTATTTCTGTGGCTAGTATTGCAAATATTTTCTTACTTTACATTGATAGCTATATCAGTCTAAGTAATCTTTCCTTACCAGTGTGGTAGAGGAAAAATACAGAAGAAAATCGAAAACCATTGAAAATCTGCCTCGTGGCATGCCATGGCAATGGATGAGTAACTGATTGTTTGAGCTTGTTTCTGGGGTCAGATTCTTGCATTTAATTCAGGCGTATCTGAGAACAGCTCTTTCTTTTAAGCAAGTTTTTGTGCATAACTCAAGAGTGGAGATCACAGATAGGGATGGAGAGAGAGAAGGAGGAAGGAGGAAGAGAAGGAGGAGAAGGAGAAGGAGAAGGAGAAGGAGAAGGAGAAGGAGAAGGAGAAGGAGAAGGAGAAGGAGAAGGAGAAGGAGAAGGAGAAGGAGAAGGAGAAGGAAGAGGTGGAAGACTTCAGTTTGGTGATGCACACAGAGAACTTACTCATCATTGCACTGATGAACAGAGAAAGACAGTGTGTGGTAATATGGCCATGGTGGCTTTCAAAATTCAGGAAGTCCCATTTCTCTCCTTGATGATTCTCTGATTAAATTTCACGGCTCCTTAAGTGTTATATCCCCACCAATCAACTGATTTTTTTTTTCTTAGAGAATCTTGTATGCCTCCTGTATGCATGGTATATCATAGAAATTAGATCACATTTAATATGCTGAATCAAACATTAGAGATGGAAAATCTCATTGAGCCATCAAATTCATTCTTTTTTCAGTGGAAAAAGGTTCCCATATAGAACAAAATTTAATTTTTAACATATAGTATGTCCAGTCCTTCTCTTCTCACACCAAGCCCAGTAATTCATTAGAATTAATTTATGCATGACATCTCAACCTCATAATCCAATTTCTAGTAAGAATTTTGGTGTCTAAAGTCCATTTTATGTACTTCCATGTCATTTTGGGGGATTTGGGCATTTAATTAAGGCACTTTAAAAATAAATTACAAGCTCCTCTCTTCTCCTCTATATTTCCCCAGAGAATGTACTAAATTAGGTGACAACAAGGTGAATTTATATTGCACTTGATTGAATAATTGAATGAATTAAAATGGAACTAACTAGAAATGCACGAAATGAGTGGTTTGTACTTCATTTTTTATTTTATGCTACATGTTCAACTGTAGTTCAAGTATGTGTCCATGATATACCCAGTTGCAAGAATATAAATGTAGATGACATAGGTATATACATATATACACAAAAATGGTGTTCCTGTAAGAAATCAGCTAAAGACTCTCATGCAACTAAAATGTTAGGCATTAGGTCTAGTGGTGGTATTGATGGTACGTTCAGATGTTTTACTGCAAAGGTTTTAATGTTACTTTTTAATTAAAAAGAAATTTTTCACAGAAAATTTCATCATATTTTGAATAGATGAACAAGTAGAAAGGAGGGGTGAGCAAGTGCACTTAAAAAGGAGGGACCATTACTAGTCCTGGTAGACCAGAAGAGTTTTCTCAGGTCCTGGATAACAGCTGATTGCAGTAAAGGAAGTTGTAGGACACTCCGTATTCTAAATTACAGAAAATCTCATTGCTACATAACCTGTCTGAAGTGTGAGAGACTCACACAGAGTCAATGTTTAAATTTAGGCTGAACACAAATGGAGTATGTAGGTATATCCCACACAAGTGTCTGACCAGTTAGCTACAGACTATTATACCATAGATTTTTTTTCCCCCTATTGCACTCTTCCCTAATTTTCTGGTGAAACTCAGTTTGGCCTTTTCTCCCTTTTTGGCCTCCGAAAAGATTTTCTGGGAGCACCACAACTCCTTCCATCTTACTTGATTTAGGTTTCAGACAGATCCTTTTCACATAGGTATTAAACCTGCTGAAGAGCCCACTGAGCTGCATGAGGGTGCTGTTTACAGATCGTAAAAAATAAATCTAGTTGTTATCTTCATAGAGCTGAAACTGGACACCACGTTAATTTTATAATCTTCCCAATTTCAGTACATACAGGACTCCACAGGTAAGTAAGATCAAGGTAAAGGATTAATTGCTTGGTGGTCCCTTTGAGATGTGTTTGAGGAGAGATGTCAGTATTTATTCAAATCTTTCAACTCTAGAAACATATTTAACAATATATTTTATTAAGTGTGTATATTTAAGGCTTCCACGATACATGCAGTCTTAGATTTGGTACACCTAGAGAGTTCTCTGCTGAAGTAAAAAAATTATATTACCAAAAGTATAAAGCAGTGGATCATTCTCCAGACTCTATGTCTAGGATTTCAAACGCTTGAAAAATATCAAAGCATAGTAGTGTAGACATTTGTCCACTGGCAACAGAAAAGAAGAAAAATGTTCATAAATCAAACAATTTTTTCTTCAAAGATAAAATTCCTGTATTCACACAGCTTAATATGGTTGCTCCTCTCCATTCACAGGGTCAGGTTTGTTTGGGGTTGTTTTACTGTATTGATGTAAAATGTGAACATTTTCCCCTATGGTGCTATAAATCACTCACTTTGCCTCTTCTATTAGGAACTTCAGCAGACACTAATTAACCCTCTGGAGAAAATGTTTATAAAAATAACAAGGAATTATTAGCAATGAAGCAGATTTCTTTTCCCCCAACAAAAAAATGTCAAACGGAGAGAGTGAATGCATTATTGTTAAATCGTGGAGCTAACTTGCTGGTTGAAAATTTTAATGAGCTAGAAAAGTTTTTGTAAGAGGCAGTGTGTGTGTGTGTGTGTCTTCCCAGATGAGAATCTCTCACATCTGAGTAACGATTAAAGAACGTATTTCAAAATATACACATTTTTAAGAAATTTTTAACTTTGTTGTTTATGAAGAGCCATATGATTCCTAGAAGGGGCAAGACTTTTCACCTTTTATTCACTAAAGAGTAGGTAATGATGAAATGCTCTTTTTAGGGATATATTTTAACAGAGGGAATTTCATTTGTGCAGATGTTCTACCATCCTAACAGTAGCTCTGGCTCAACACAGTTTTATAATGGCTTAGGGACTTGTTGAAACATCTTTGCCCTAATTTTTCCTGCCAAGAATAAATACATATATCTTGATTATTCTCCTTAATTTCTTTTTTTCCCTCACCTAATAATTTCTTCATATACCAGCTGCTTATAACTTGAATAAAAGAGAATTTTTCCATACATAAAGTTTCAAGATTGAGAGTTAAATAATTTTTTTTCAGTTCTATAAGATAGTAAATATTTAGACTATAAAGTTTTTCAAATTCACTTTCTGCTGCCTCCAAAACAAATGTATCAGCTTTTAAGTTTCCCTTTAGTACTTCTCAATTTACTCTCTTCTACTTGTAGTACTTCTCACTTTCCACTGTGCTTTCCTTACAAGAAAAAAAGAAATAATTGAATAATATAACATCTCAAAAAAATTAAAATTGGAATACATAATTTTTGAAAGTTATATGAATTAAATATATTTTGACATTCCAGTCCCTTGCAGGTGACAGGTGTTCCTTATACAAACTGATAAAATTTCATCTCGTTCTTCTCTACTACTGAATAAGAAAACCATTAGATGTTTTGCAGTACTAGAAAAAAATCCAACAACAGTTAGCGTTTACTTTGCTTCACTCTAATAGAAAATGACCATCTGCAAATTGGGTTCCCATGCTTTTGAATTTTGAGAGAATTTTGTCCTTATTATAAGATGGATAGTTTACTCTAGATAAGATAAATATTTGATTTCGCTACACAAAACATATAAACAAGGTAAAATTATACAAATCACTTACTGAATGCTCAGGAAACGACAAACACAAATTGCTGCTTCTCACAACCCTTACTCTCTGTTTCTTTTAAAATGAACTATATCCTCAAAATTATTACATAAGTTTTGTAACCTCTTAACTTCTTATCTAAGTCAGCGTCTTTTCTGGAAGGCAATGGAAATACTTTGGCTATGTGATGCCCAAGTTATGTCTTCAAAGAGAAGAACTCAGTATTCATTCAGTACTACATATCTGTACTACAAGCTCATAGTTTTCCTAAGTCAGTGTAGAAAAGAAATTACCAAAATGAAGAAAAAAGCTTGCTTTCAGGCATTTTTTTGTAAATAAAATCAAACATATTCACAGAAAATTATGAGCAGAACAAAATTGCATGCTATTTCTTTGAGAATTATGTTTTTGTTTGAAGAGTTCTCTTGCATATTGTTTAAATATTACTTCATTTCTCATACAAAGTAGTGAAAGCACTGAGCTTGCTTCTACTCTGTTCTGCATCTGGTGGGATGGTAACACAAAGAGCCTTAACTCCCTCATTCCCAAAACGCTAGGTAAATCTAGTTGACCATGCAATGGAATAAATATTGTTGCTGCTGCTGCCTGGTGCTGACTTTTACTTTTCTCCTGCTGAAACAGGAGTGATTGAGGAACCAACTCTTGCAGCTATGTATATAGAAAAATTATTTGTTGTAGAGTGTTCACCCTCAATGCAGCCAAGAAGACATCAAGGCACTCAATACTATTGTAAAATACACATATCAGTTCAGGTCTATTGCTCTAGAAAAAGGAAAACAGATAAAATTCCCCTCTGGGGACCACTGTATACCCCACCTGATTCCTCACATTACATTTGGGATACTAGAATATGAAGGAGTTAGTGCTAGACTCAGTCTAAATTCTTAGGAATTAATCTAATTCTAGAAAATCTTATTTCTACATATGAAATGACAATGACAACAGAAATAAGACTTAGAAAGCTGAATTTAATATTTCCACATGGGATATGAATCTCAGATTCTGAAGATAATATCTCATCTCTAACTCTAAATTTCCTCTCTGTTTATTACTAAGCAGTAGACTTCAAAGAACGTTGAAGTCTGTAGCAGGGCATCTCCTCCACCACAAGAGCTTATCTGTTCCTTCTTAGCTGATGAAATAATTCAGGGCATCTTGCATTCACATGAGCCTTGGTGAAATAATCAGGACAGTTTGCCTTGCAGTGAGTTATTTCAGTGCCTTGGGATTGACACTTTCAGCTGACAGTAAATACCTTGCTGTGGAAATAAGTTGTAGAAAGATAAGTTGGAATTTCTGATTGACAGACACTTCACTTTGCAAATTATAAAAGCTAAAAAGCAGAAATTCCTTTCACAAAGCAGAATTTTTCTGCACATTCCCTGGAAATGTGTGCAGGTTTCTCCCCAGAGTTTGGAATGCCTGTTGGTGGTTACTCCTTTGAGGACTGGGTGAAAGCACTCTGTGTACACTATTGTCATTTTGGTTACATTGACTCCTAGTCTATACTATTTCCTTGCTAGCTTTAATAACCTTAATCTCATGCACTGTTTTATGTAATGTACTAGTAGTTTTTTGCTTCATACTGTGTAGTAAGTAACTCTGTTTAAGGTCTTTTGTCTGTTGTCTCCTGTCTATTATACCTCATTTTATAATAGACTTGATTGGCTATTCTTTAAACTTGTGAGCCAGAGCAGTAATAATAATAATAATAATAATAATAATAATAATAATAATAATAATAATAATTTATTTTAAAACTTAGTGTATCTGTTTAAGGAAAGGTCACCAAATAAACAACCGGCACAACAGTAATTCTGAAATAGCAGAGAAAAATAAAGCACGGTTGTTATGTTTTACCAATGCCCTTTGTTAATTGCTCTTTTTTAAAGAAATTGGAATCTTATTTTTAATTGAAAAATATGCTGGGTGTTAAATGTTCCATGTATACTGAATACGAATGAATTTTTGTTTAGTATGTTTTTCTCATACTTCTCTAGAAAAAACTTACTTCAGTAATTCATAATTCATATCTTGCAACCAACTCAATTTATGGCCTTTGATTTCAAAGTTCTTCTTGAATAAGCTTCCTGCAGTCAGCTAATTAAAATAAAATAAAATAAAAAGGTATTGAGATCATATCAGAGTCGAGTAATTCCTGATTCTTGTTAAAGCATAGTAACACCGTATGACTATATTTTCAGCTTTATTCCTAACACATACTTCAGGTTCAGCTGAACATTCTGTAAGAAGCATAGAGTCAGTAAGAATGAAATTATTTAATTATGAAATCTCATCAGTATATGGATTTTTTTTCCTTAATGTAACCTAAAATATCTTGACTGAAATAACAGTGGCAAGAAAACATTCTGATTTTTAAAAAAAGAACAAATATTTATTTTAACCCTGAATGCAAAATCTGATACTGTCAGTGTAGAATAAAATTTTTAGGTCCTGGTACATTATATACAGCTCAGTTCTCCTGTATGAGCATCAGCAAGAACAAGAATGAATGGGAATCTCAGGAGTGTGGAAGGAATAAATGAAAACAGGTTTTGACCATTTGACAGTGCAAAATCAGGTCACCATCAAAAGTGGGCTCTGAATCTGAGTGGGAGAGCAGAGAATAAAGTTGTATTAAGTAGCTCAGCTTTTTTCTTTCCCTTAGTTCATGTGCTTTCACAATTTATCAATTCATCATGAATATGATTTTATATGAGTAGCAGAAATTGCTATTTAAAACCATTATTCATTGATGTTAAAAAGATATGATAAAAGATCAAAGTACAGTTCCATGGAAATCAGGAATTCAGGAAGCCTAGTAGCTCCTTGAAATACTATGGTAAGTATAATATAGTAACTTCACTTGACAGAGTATAAACACAAGAAAGGAAAACTATGCAGTTCTTTCTCCTCTCAAATAAATTTTACAATATCATTAGTCTTTGAAAATCCTATGCCATTCAAACCTAGCTGGGTAGTTGTTACATGCATTCCTTCATTCCATTTCTTTTCCTGAAAGTGAATTAGTCGATCTTCCACTAGCGTCTTGAGAATAATCCTGACCTTCTTAAGCTTCTCAAATGCAACACAGCAAAGCAGGAGTTCATTATCATTCCTTTCTGCCCTTCTCAGGGAATCTGTGTTGATTCCCTGTTACATTTGTCCATACCATTATCTTCTTTTCCTATCAAACCATTAATCTTGGCATAATCCTTGGGTTTATGCTGTCCTGGTTCCATCTGGAATAGAGTTCATTTTCTTCTTAGTAGCTGGCATAGTGCCCTGGTTTTGATTTAGGATGAAAATAAGGTTGATAATGAAATGATAGTTTTTGTTAACTGAGGCCAAAGGTGGCCAGGGGCTGATGCTCAGAGACTGTCTGGGCATCGGTTGGTGAGTGATTATATTGTGTATCACTTGCTTTGTATATTCTAACCTGATTATTTTTAAAATCATAAAGTATTATGGTCTTGACTGATATTAACATTATTATTGTAATTTTCTTCCTTTTTTGTTCATTAGATTCATTGTCTAATTCACGAGTTTTCTCACTTTTGCTCTTCCATTTCTCTCCCCTGCCCCACTGGCAGCAGAGGAGTGAATGAGCTGCTGTGTGTGGTTATCATTGGCTGAGGTTAAACTATGGCATATGACAACAAACATATTTACAGGCAAATTTCTTTCAATAAAAAGCCTTAGATTCAAGATCAGAGCATTTGATTTGACTAGATTCAGTCTAACTTGACCACTCTTTTATCTTCTGCGTGATTTACTATAACTTCCTTTTCTCATTTCATTCAATACCCACTTTTGACTTTTCTAGCTGTTCCAAAGTTCTATTATTTTTTGTGTGATTTCATTTCATTGCAAACAATAATCAACTTTCCTGTATTTTCAAAGCCATGAATACCTTGTTCCCTCTTAGTATCTGAACATTTTTTTGTTGTTTTCTACTGTTTTCCTTTCCAGAAATTTGAAGTTTCTTTAAATTTCCTATACAGCAATAGATACCTTTACTTACAGCAGTATGAAGTTCATTCAAAATTGAGCATTGCTGTGGATGGAGGGAGAGTCTAAGTAACAGAATAATCATGGTCTATTTAACTGAGGCCACAGAAAATTTTAAATATATTACTTTCTTTTTACCTAATTAAATATTCATTAATGTCTTTCTTACTTTTTTAAAACTAAATCATAATTTCTTCAGAGCAAAAGACAGCAACTATAGTTTCTTCACTCTAATACATGAGTTTCCAGTAGACAGTACAAAAGGAACTCAAGGGTAAAAAATTAGACTATTCAGTGTGTCCCAAACATTCAACAGGCTAGATTTGTGTGCTAACATGGAGATCTGGATTATTATTTAATGATCTCATTTTTTTAAAATTACTTCTCTATTTGTATCTGAATGAGTGAATAAATTGACAGAAACTAGAAAGGGAAAATATAATAATCAAAAATACAAAAATAATGTGACTGAATGAAGGAAGAATAATTCAATTATTTGTTTTTTAACTCCATCAACAGTTATTAAGATAGTGGGATTTTACACAAGGATTTGAGACAGTCCAGAAGAACTTGAGTTAGTAATAAATTTTTTTGTTGGAGATTCTAAGAGGAACTCAGAAAAAAAGAGAAGCAAAATTTCTTCACTGGGTTTGCATGGCCTGTTTTTTTGTAGCAGGCTGGGCTGCAGTGAGAAGCTTCCTTCTTCTGTGAGAAGGTGCCAGAAGCTTCCATCATGTCCAGAAAAACCAATCCCTGATGGCTCCAAGGATGACCATGCTGCTGGCCAAGGCTGGGCCAATTAAAGATTGTGGTAACACCTTTATAATAACATATTTAAGAAGAAATAAAAACAGAAGTTGTTGGGCAGTTAAAATTATGTCCAGAGAATAGATGAGAGAGAAGATTTGAGATGAACAGCCCTGCAGACACCAAGGTCAGTGAGGAAGGAGGAGCAGGAGGTGCTCCAGGTGCCAGAGCTGAGATTCCCCTGTGGTGCAGCCTAAGGTGAGGCAGCTGTGCCCCCCCCAGCCCATGGAGAGCCCTGGGGATGCAGGATCCATCCGCAGCCCATGGAGAGCCCTGGGGATGCAGGATCCACCCACAGCCCATGGAGAGCCCTGGGGGTACAGGATCCACCCACAGCCCATGGAGAGCCCTGAGGATGCAGGATCCACCCACAGCCCATGGAGAGCCCTGGGGGTACAGGATCCATCCCCAGCCCATGGAGCAGGAGCCCACACCGGAGCAGGTGGGTGCCTGGAGGAGGCTGTGACCCTGTGGGAGGCCCATGGAGAGAGGGGCCCTGCTCCCGGGCTGGAGCAGCCTGTCCTTGCAGGAGTGCAGCCCGTGGGGCAGTGACCCACACCGCAGCAGCCTGGGGAGGACTGTTCCCCACGGGATGGGCTCACGGGTCAGCAGCTCACAGGGAGCTGGTGCTGGTGAGATGAGCTCACGCTGGAGAGTTCCCAGAGAACTGTCTCTGTGCCACCCCACGGTGCAGCAGGGGAACAGCCCCTCTCCCTGAGCACTGGGAGAAGCCACGGGAGATGAACTGACCATAACCCCCATTCCCTGTCCCCTTGCACTGCTGGGGTAGGGGGTGGAGCTGGAAGGAGGGAGGGGTGGGGGGAAGGTGTTTATAAGGGCTTATTCTTCTTCTCATTATCCTGCTCTGACTTTGTTAGTAATAAATTCACTTTATATCTCTAAGCTGAGCCTGTTTTGCCCTTGATGGAGGGATCTCTCTCCTGGTCCTAATCACAAACCATGAACACTTCATTATGTTTTTGCTCCTCTGTTTATATTTTCCCCCTCCCTGCTGTGGAGGAGAGTGAGTGAGCAGCTTTTGTGGGTGTTTGGCATCTAGCCAGGGTTGACCCACTGCAATTTCCCAGTATATTGCTTTTTGAGGATCAACCTTGCACTTGACTCAGCAAGGAAAATTACTTACAGATTTTTGGCTGTAACATAGAATCACAGATTCATAGAATGGTTTGGGTTGGAGGGGATCTTAAAGACCATCTATTTTCCACCCCCCTTGCCATGAGCAGGGTCATCTTCCACTTGATCAGGTTGCATAAAACATCCATCCAACCTGGCCTTGACCAGAGATACAGGATCCAGAACTTCTGTGGGCATCCTGTTCTACTGCCTCACACTCTCACAATAAAGAATTTCTTCCCAATATCTAGTCTAATCTAATCCTACCTTCTTTCTGTTCATAAATATCACAGCTTGTCCTATCTCTACCTGCTCTTAAAAAGTCACTCTTCAGCTTTCTTTTAGGTCCTCTTATTGTACTGGAAGGTACTTTAAGGTCTCCTCTGAGCCTTCTCTCCTCCAGGATGAGCAACTCCAGCTATCCCTGTCTTTCCTCATAGGAGAGGTGCTCCAGCCCTCTGATCCTCTTCATGGTCCTCCTCTGTCCTACTCTGACAGGTCCATGTCCTTCCTGTGCTGGGGGCTCCAGATCTGGATGCAGTATTCCAGATGGATTCTCAACAGAGCAGAGCAGAGAGGAAGACACATCTTCCTTGACCTATTGTTTGAGAACCAAGGTCCATCTTTGCAAAATGTTCTTACATAATTGGAAAACATTATGGCTGTTTCTGTGCTCCTTTCATGTCTCAGGAAAAAACTGACATCATACTGTACCTATGTAGACAATGATCCTTGTAAAGTTCTTATAAACACCATGCTGAAGGCATTCTCAGTGGAGTCCACAGCGTCAGTTGGAATATTTCACAAATAGAAATATCTTCTCTGAATATCCAGGAGTTCAAAGAAAGTAGAAAAATATTAACAGCCATCAAATGCATGCTCATAAATGTATGTACCTACTGGATAATGTCAGGGTTTTTTGCTTTTATTATTACTTTTAATAGTGATTAGTATGGACAACTTCAAAACTTTGAGCAAAAAACATAATAAAATTGCACATAATAAAATTACATAATATTTTTGTGATGAAAAGTTCCAATCACGTATTGCAAAAAGACCTGTAATCTCTTCTGTAGTGTAAATAAGGACATATTTCAGCAGCAAAAGCCTTTTTTCATAATGCATCATCTCATTTTTCCATCATACAGAGTACAGTTATATTTTTACACTACTAGTAATGGAAGATAAAAAACCTATCTAAGTCAACTACATTCTCATCTGATCTTTGAAACACATTTCAGTAGTATTTAGAAAAGTATTGGTATCTGAGACTATATTAATAATTTGCATGAATATATTTATAGTTCTTTTTTTGACAACTATTTAAAGTAATAATCCTTGTTACAATGAGAATAGAATGATCAGAAATTTCACTCAAGTAGGTCAATGACAGACCGCAATGTGTGTCATCATAAATTCTTAAATTTTGAGTCAAAGTCCTGTGCATTTAAAGCTTCTACTCCAAAATTTAAGGTATTTTGCTCACAAGCATGAGAAAGATACAGACCTATGAAAGAGAAATATTTGTATCAAGCCAGCAATATTACTGCTTAAATGACAATTTCTCTACTTCATGTAAATTAAATATGTTTTCTGGAGAAGGGCATAGTTCAAAACAGGAGGAGTAATCATTTCATGAGATGACTGATCTCTCTTCTGTCACATTTGAACGAAATACAGTTAAAATTTGGTTTTAAAATTTGTGTTTGAAATGGGCAGAAACACATTTCTGACCCTATGAATGTTCTTTAGATTCTCTTTCTCTCCCACTGAAATTTCTTCGGGATAAAATATGAGTCAAATTGAAATTAGATGTAAATGCTATATACCTGCCATTGTAAAGAAACATTTCAGTTGATTGAATTTCTAATTCTAAGACACTCACTAGCCCACCAAACATTGGGAGGGTTGGAGACGGAAAGGGGAGAGACTGTATGAAGACAGAATCATTTGTCATTAAATCTTCATTGCAAATGAAGAACACTTGAGAAGAACCACTCCAAAAGATCTTAAAAATTTTAGTCAAAATTAGTACTTATTTCTAATAAATCATGAAGCATTTTATTTCCAAATAAATGCTTGTTGATTTTTCTTTTGCCTAAAATGTCACTTGGCAGGACAAAACTAGTCAGGAGAGTTATTTTGCTTTATTTCTAAAGTTATTCTGAATAAAACAATTTAAGACATTACTAAACAGTTATTTTCCTTCCTGTCCCTGTCCAGTGTACATTTTTGGTCATACATCTTCCAAAATATGGGATTTTGTTGTCATATTTCCAAAATTGGAAAAAATATTGTGGTATAATACTACGTTTGTTATCATCCTGACAGCATTGGAAATTATATAAAAACATTGTGTTCTGGAGGTTTGAAGGATAAATGTGTAGCCTTTATTTGGTACATTTATTAATTATGGTTCCTTCCTATTTGGTCCAATTTACATCAGCTGGTAACTTTTCAGTTGTTAAGCCATCCCTGGAGCCCAAAGTTCTAATCATAACAATCTTAATAGAGTCATCCCATTTTACTTCTATAATTTTGCTCAGAAACTGAAAACAAATCCACAACTACATCTGAAATCATCTGGAACAACAATAAAATTGCAAATACAAACAAGCTCAAAACTAAAAAAGAGTATACTATTCTATATTGTAGGATTGCTACATTTACAATCTTATTTGAAAGAAAGTGAAAATAAGGAGAATGTGCAACATCAAATGAAACCAATCAGTCTTTACTGATATGTAACATTCTGGATCAGAAATATACAGGAACTCATGCAGTATGATGAAAAGATGATCTAATATATGTGTTTATATGCTAGTTGAGAAAATTATAAAGTGGAAGTTGGAGAAAAACAAAATCATTCACCATGTTTTTGCAGTTGCCATGGTTTAACCCCAGCCAACCATGAGGTCCCACACAGCCACTGTCTTACTCTCCCACCAGCACAGCTGGGCAGAGAATGGGAATGGAAAAAAGCTAGAAAACTTGTGCATTGAGATAAATACAATTTAATAGTGAAATCAAAAGCCATGTATGCAAACAAAACAAAACAAAACCAAACAAGGAATTAATTCAGTGTTTCCCAAGGGCAGGCAGGTGTTCAGCCATCTCCAGGACAGCAGGTCACCATCACATGAAACAATTCCTTGGGAAGACAAACACCATCACCCTAAACATCCCCCCTGCCCTCCTCCTTCTGACCAATGTATGGTCTGGAATATCCCTTTGATCATTTGGGATCACCTATCCTGGCTGTGTCTCCTCCCAACCTCCCATGCAGCACCAAATTCCTCACCAGCCTGGCAGTACAAAAAGCAGAAAATGCCTTACCTCAGTGTAAGCCCTGCTTAGCAGTAACAAAAACATCCCTGTCTTATCATCACTGTGATATTCAGCATAAATCCAAAACATATCCCTATACCAGCCACTGTGAAGAAAATTAATACAATGCCAGCCAAAACCAGCACAGCAATATTGTGGGAAATCTGTGCGAAGAAATGCCTTTGGTGACAGCAAAAGGGAAATTGAAATGTTGTTAGTCACATGGCAGGGAGATGTTTCCTTTGATAAAGCATAGTCTACATAGAGGAACTGTGCTAAAAAGATATAACTGTAAATTGAGGTAGGTAGCTACAGAAAGTAAAATTCAAAGAAAAAATAATTCACTACCCATATTAAGGAAGTTAATTTTTCAGGTTATTCTTCTACACATGCTATTGACTCTCCTGAAAAAGCCTGATGCAGAAATGATTAAATGCTTGGCATTTCCAAAAATATTTTTTGAAATACATCACTACAGAGCTGTGTAATAAGCAGAACTGCATTGGTGTTTTACCTACTAAAAGGTCAGCACTTCTTTTTCAAGCTTCTAATCTATTTTATGTCATTTTCAATTGGTGGTGTGGAGTGATTGCTTAAAGATATCCAGTTTCATAAAAGTGTTACTACTGTACAGTTAGCTCAGAAGTTGGAAGTAGCTGGGAATCTTGTCCTCACTAGTGGACAAGCTGATTTAATTTGATGACAGTGTCCAAGAACAAAAATGTATGCAATCCCTTACATAATTCAAGTTGCAGCAGAAGGAGGTAATATAAGACAATCAATTCTTGAATATAGAGAACAAGAGGACTTAGAAAGGTGTACACACCTGTGGGGCTATGGTCTTATTGGCATCACAGAGACATGCTGGGACGGTTTATATGACTGGAGTGATGGAATAGAAGGAAACAGCCTCTTAAGGAAGGACATACAGGGAAGACAAGGAGAGTGTGTTGCCCTCAGTGATCACTGCATGGATGCCTGCCTGTGGATTGAAGGGATAACAGAGAACTTATGGATCAGGATTAAAGTGAGGCCAGGGTCAGGTGACATTATAGTGAAGGTCTGCTACAGGCCACCCAACTATGAAGATTGAGTGGATGAAGCCCTCTATAAACTTACAGAATTGGCCAAACTTTCACAAGATTTGGTCCTCATGGAAAACTTCTACCACCTTGATATCTGTAGAAGGGGTAAGACAGCCAAGCATAAGCAATCCAGGAGGTTCCTGGAATGTGTTGATGAGAACCTTCTTCCCAAAAAGATAAAGACAATGAGGAGTGGTTCTCTGCAGGATTTTATTCTTGCCAAGAAAAGGGGCTGGTAGGAATGTGAAGCTCAGTGGCAGCCTTGGCTGCAGTGACCATGAAATGGTGGAGTTTCATATCCTTAGGACAGCAAGGACAGCATACAAACAAGCCCAGTACCCTGGTCTTCAGCTGGTCCTTTTGGGGATCAGTTTCATAGAGCACCATGAGACAGAGCCCTGGAGGAAAGAGAAGATCAAGAAATCTAGTTAATATCCAAGGCTCACCTCCACCATTGTATTTGATAAGTTGTGGAAGTCTTGTGTGAAGTTCCCACTGACTGCAAAAGGGGAAACATTCTTAAGGGGAAACATAACCCCCATTTTCAAAAGTAAAAACAAAAATAACGAGAAACTACAGGATGGTCTTACCTCTGTGACTGGCAAGGTGCTGGAGCAGATCCACCAGGAATCTCTTGTTATGAAACAATATTACAATGCAGTAAGAAAGAACAAGCTTAGAAAACTCTAAATTATGTTTCTATTTGTATATTCTGAATAATAAAGATGGCACAAAGGGAACTAAGGAGATGCACAAGGAGATTATAAATGAAAGACAAAACTGTTCTACCTCTCTAATTGAATTGTACACAACCATTTCTGTTTATGTATTCATACACTCATTATCACAGATTGAGAGATTATACAATTTATTTAAATAATTGTTGATTTTGTTGAACCAACTGCAGTCAAGCTCTACCCAAAGAATTTACTTGAAATGAATATTAATGGAATATATTTCCTGAATTTATACCTTATATTTGCAGAGTAGCAGAGGGCTGTAGAGGCATAAGGAGACATAGCATTTTAATAGTGATTATGCAGAATGTTAGTGTAAAAATGACATCCCTTTGTTTTCAGGGATATAAACCACATTTATAAAATTCTGTATTATAAATTAGAGATCAGAACTACAAGATAGATAAATGGAAGAGAAAGAAATAAAGATGGGACTAAGCTAAAAACTCTAGGAATTGTGGGGTCCTGGTGTTGACTGTAAAAGGAATAGAAACCATTCTGTTCTACTGATCACATTCATTTGCAAAGCTAAATTCCTGATTGTGTCCACTTTTGAATATTTACAAAAGTTGCTGAAGTTGTATGACCTTTCTCTGTCATCATGTAGTAAAGTATCTACTGAAAATCTAAAAAATCAAAGGTTAGGCTCAATGATCTTGGAGGTTTCTTCCAACCTTATGATTTTATGGTACTAAGAAATATGTGGATCTAAAATGGGAGAATCTAATATTTTCTTCATTTCTTGCTCTCCAGTAACTCTCTTCAATGACCCAATAAATTATATATTAATTAAACTAATTTCTTCACTCATTACCAACCATTTCTGTTCCACTAAAATAAATCTGTCTGCAGCAAACATGGTCTTATTGCTTAAGCAGTGTGCAGAAATTAGACCAATAATATTTTAAGAATATTATTCTAAAGTATGCCTTGACTATATCATATAATCATAGACAATTAGTTAGTGCCTCTCTATTCTTATTCAGGAAATTATCTCCTGTGCCTCTTCTGCTTTGTGAACACACTTTGATCCTTGCTTTTCAGGAAAACCTATTATACACAGATTTGGAACTGAGGCTCTTTCATTGTCCCTTGCCCCTTTTGTTGCTGCTGCCCTTGAGGATTTTATAGCATCTCTTATATCTTGTATAGGTTGGAAATTTCAATATGCTTACTGATTTTTTATTGTAATATTCATGTTT
This sequence comes from Sylvia atricapilla, assembly GCF_009819655.1. Classification (NCBI taxonomy): domain Eukaryota; kingdom Metazoa; phylum Chordata; class Aves; order Passeriformes; family Sylviidae; genus Sylvia; species Sylvia atricapilla. Next base: position 26,789,652 of record NC_089140.1, read on the forward strand.
ACACAAATACTTTATCATAAGCAGCAATAATATTTACATAGAAATTAAAATTTATTTTGTGAGAACAATCTGGAAATAATTAAAGATGGTCATAGTACTACAAAGAGATTCACTTAAAAAGACACCCACCGAAACAAGATTTAACATAGAAGATGGATGGAAGTAGAACTATCCCTATTGCCAGTCTCTATTGCTTTGGATAGGAGCACCCAAAAGGACTTAAATGTAGCATGGAAGATACAGATACTGATTTCAGTATGCAAGGAGTTATTTGTGATTTAACATCTGATGGCATATGTCAACTTTAAAGGCAAATAAAAACAAGAAAGTGAAAGAAGGAAAAAAAAAAAAAAAAAGGAGATAAGGAATTGGAAATCCTTTTCTATCTGCTAGCTGGGAGAAGAAAAAAACAGATTGATTTCAAGTGTGTGTGCTTCTGGACATCCTCGCCAGTGCAGCAGGTGATTCCCTGAATACCTCTTCACCACAGCCATGATGTTCCATCAGGATGTGCTCAGTTGACTTATGGGTTACTTTAGCACATTACGTGAGTATCACTGCCTGGAGCACACTTTGATCAGCTTCAGATGATGCACATGATAACTGAATATTACCGTGCAAATGTTCGGTTTAGATAATGCTTGTTGGTTATTTAAATGATCATTGTTGACAAACACTGCCTACTAAATTCTAGTTTCCTAGAATAAAGTTATTTAAACTAAGATGTACAAAGCAAAGGATAAAAACTGGGGAGGTGTTGGGGAAGAATGACCAATACTCACATCAGTGGCAATTGTCACCCATGAGAAGCTCCATGTAACAGACAGGACAATGATCCACACTGTCTCAAAATCTGCCAATCAGAGGCCTCAAAGATAAGAGTCCTTTGGATTAGGAATCCCAGATAATATGTGGAGACAAGGTTAAACAGGAAAATAAACTGTGCACAAGATATTCAAATGTTAGAAAACTAGTTGCTGAGATGAACTAGGACTAAGCACAAAGAAAAATCCAGAAATGCAATAGATGTGGTCTGAATATGGATTACAAACCTGGTTTCACAACAAAGCAGTCAGCTTTTCCTTTCTGCTTCATGTCTCATGTGTCTGGAAAAGTCGTATTTCAGAGAACCTTTTTGCCCAATTTTTCTTTGTCTCTACTTGGGTTTTTTTTTTTTTTTCCTCTCTCCATTTCTGTTTCAGTCTGTGCTATCTCAAACTATTTCTTCACCCTACTTTCCCCTGCTTTAACACCTTCGGTGCTCCAGCTCTTCCCCTTTTTTTCCCTTCTCATTTCCTTTGAATTCTTCCTTTTTGTTCACACTTAATGTACATCTCCACACTCTGATACTCACACCTTTGTACTGTGCTTTAAGATTTTCCTATGAAATGCAAAAGATTTCTTTTTCTCTTTGCCTCAGAAAATCCTGCCTCCTTATGTTCCCACCTCCCTGTCTGCTTTTTGGCCCCTCAACCATTTTTATCTTCATTCCTCTTGAGAAACCCTGCCCTCAGCCATTCCTGTCTTTTTCCCTTCTTGAACATACCCCAGTATCTCGGGATGAGGCCACTCAATTTTTGAAGTAAATTGAGGATGTTCACGTTAGTGGAGTAAAAGTCAAGTAAGTTTAGACTTTGATGAGGTGAAAGAGCAGATACTAGTAAAAATCTGATAAACGTTTCTGGATAAAATTCTACTTTTACTTTTTCAGTCTTCTCTACAGGCAGTACAGGAATACAGGAAATTTCAGATAAATTTTATTTTCAAGAGATAGAGGTAATGTAAGTAATAGATAAGTTTGTTTTGTTTTGTTTTGTTTTGTTTTTTAATAAATCAGATTTTGAAGGTTAAAAGCTTTTAAAAGTTAGTTTATCCCAATGACCAACTTCCCAAGTCTTTGATTGTGTTATTAGGTGAATATAGAGAAAAAAGTTGGTGGAACATGAAAAGAATATATTAAGAATGGTCTCTTGAGTAGTCTAGCTGCCCTAGAGATATCACTCTGCAGTACAGGTTACAAAAAAGCAACATTGCCAGAACAAAAGTTGAAAATGCAGTTCTACAGGGACACATCACTTTACCTAAAGCAATTCATTGGTGACCCTGATACTTAGGCAAATAGGCAAAATTTCATGCTCTCCCCTACTGCACTCAGAGCCACAGAACTAGAAATAGTACACAGGAAATGTGTTGCTGCCCAGTAGTGTAGATTTTTTTCTAATGCTGTACCTCTCAGAAAAACACAGATATAGGAAAATGTTTTAAATTTTTTTTCTTTTTATTTATTTCCCTTTTAACCACTCAACCTACTCTCTCACTGCAATTTCACCAGGTATGGAATCCATTTCTGTCTAGAATTACGTGTGAAGCCTCAATTATGCTCGCTCAGCATTATGCAGCTAACACAGGAGACTTTTTTCCTGTGGGTTTGTAAAAATTATTAGGCTGATTTTCGTTCAGATGCAAATGTGATACCTGTCCAAACAGACTGCAAAGCCTGTAGGCTTCTGCTGACAGACTGAGAAGGAGTTTCAAAGCAGCCCCCTGTTGCCAGTGTACAGTAAGGGAGATGGTTAAAAGATGTGAGGTAGACAGTGTTGTGATATTTCTCATTACTAAAGGTCACTGCTATGCTAGTTCATCACCATTTTTTTTGGAGAGAGCTGCAGAAGGTTGTGTCAGGGAAAAAAAGTGTTATACAGGAGACAAGAAATACTGCAAGGCATTAAGCAGACAAAGAATGCACTTAGTGATTTCAGAGGAGTTACATGCATATAACCTGGGGTAGAGTTTGGCTCTGACTGCTCTATCTGCATATCACTTCCCAGTACCCAGTGCACTAAGTGGTGGTCTTACTTACAGGGCTGTAAATCCAGAATATCTCTGCTGAAGACAACTGTCCCAAAACAAATCAAGGCAATTCAGATTGATGATGCTGTAAATGAAATCAAACTCTGACCTTAAGTACTTCCTCTGTCTCAGGCAACATTTTTTTTTCAAGTGATCCTGATAAATAATTTTTCATCACAAAATCCAGCTTCATTGCCTTTGTGGGCCCACAGTGCTGTGCTCTGACATTATTTTGTTTCTTCTGAATGATCTCCGTTTTAAAAAAGACAGTCAAAGTTGCTCTAGTCATTTTTGTAGGACGAGGGTGTCATGCAAAAAGAAGGCAAATTTATCTCCTTTCTGTCATTTCATCAGGGAATCATTCATTTTTTGCTGATCATTTATTTAAAATATTTTTGACATGTAGCTGTCTTTAAAAGGTTGACCTATTTCTCACACTTGCCTCTCCAGACAACCCTCCCAGAATCCATCTCATTCCATTGTCTCTGACGAGCTCAATTACAATGCTTGTTGGTCCAGCAAGATAAAGAATGCAGCATGTGCAGCACTGCAAGTGAACTGCTGCTGTCAGTAGTGTGGAGAGCTGAGCAGACAAAAAGCAGAATAAAATGTAACCTTTTTCTCCTTAAATATAGCTTTTGGAACTAAGTTTTAGATCACTTAAATACTGTCTCTGTAAACAAAAATTATTGACCTGTTTTCCAAGATGGTGCAAGTTAGGTAGAGCAACAGCATCTCTTATTTTGGCAGGAACAGTAACAGGTAGATCCATCAAGTCACTCTAGAAAACAAGTCAGTGGAAAGGATATCTCCACACCTGCTACTTCCATTACTAATGCTCTCAGAGTGGTTTCACCAGCTTTCAGTGCTGCCACAGCTGCTGCTTCATGTGCTAAATGTTTTAGTCTTTGGCAGCAAGAAGCCAGATGACACTACTTCTGCAATTTATATCCCTTGTGACATATACAATTAATGGCAGGCCTTCTCTCCTCCCCATTACTTTTGTTGCTCTGAAGGACTACTTCAAATCTGAAGGACCTGTTTCATGTTTATTGTTATTAATCTGAATCACAGTTACTTCAAGACAGATCAATCAGAATCCTGTTGTATTAAGTGTCCTACATAAAGAATTTGATCCCTTTCAGAGATTAAACGTAATCCTTGGATTTTGAGCCTTTTTTTAATGTAACTCTCATTTTTTACATACAGATTCTTTCAGCTTTGTTTAAATGCCAGCCATCAGCTTCACTACCGCTTGGCTGCATTCACTGAATTGGCCTTGGTGAAAAAGCTGCTAGATTGCACATCCTTCGCAGGAGTAGATTGCACATCCTTCGGAAGAGTAGATTTGCTTTTCCTCCCTGTTTATAGAGCACCAGGCATATGTGGTGTTTCAGGCTGTATCAATTACCATTGCAAAACTCTATTATATGCTGCTATATAATTAGCTGATGGATGCAGGTCATTACCCCACCGTTGACATAATAGCTCCTCTCCACTTCTCTGCTTTGCAAACGCACAGGTGGAAAATGAAAAGAAAGGGTTTTTGTATAGTTCCTAACCCACATGTCCAAATATTTATACTTTGTTATATGTTTCTCTGAAACATATAAATATATTCTTTCTTCATGAAAACAGTATTTCTATTTCCACTTTTTTACACTTGGATAAATTTCAATTCTAATCTCTTTAATCCGGTTAAGCTAATTCTTGATCACCAGGACGGCAAACTTAGTAGACCATCCTGAGTCTTCTTTTACTGGTGCCCTTGATTATTCATCATTTAAGAACAGTTTCATGCTTCTCTCTCTGGATACAAAATTCGTCCACCGACAACATTTTGTGGCAACAGTGTAGGTAGGTAGTTTTAAGGTGAGACACTGTCCTTCCCAGAGACTAGCTAGGATCTTTATGGGAATATATTAATTTCTAACTTTACAAACCTGCAGCAGGCCATTTCAATGTCTGAGATACAGACAAAATATGTACACACTGGAAAGGTTTGAGGAAAGAGACAATTCCAAAGAGCTCCCCATTTTCTTAGTAGGGAAAGAAAACACATGAGCTATTAGTCATCTGAGGCACATAAAAAATTAAGCTAAAATTACAAGGTTATTTGTATAAAGAGTTTACAACCCAAAATCATAGTATATTGGTCAAGTATTAATTAGAGTCTAAAAATTTGGATAATATGGCTGTCAACGACATACTCATGAGATCATATTTTATTTATGACATGATTTGACATAGAAACTTCATTTAAAATCATAGACTCTGCCACAGAAAATAAATTAAAAAAAATCTAAAATACTGAGATACACAGCACCATTCCATATCTCACTAATCTTAGAATAAACAAGAATTTAAAATATGCTGCTGTGTATTGCATTGAAAATCACATATGTATTGTATCAGCTTGACCCTTGCAGTATGAATCTTATCTATCTATGCAAATGAAAATGGTTTCCCTTGTGTTCATTTTATCAACATATCAACATGTTCATTATATCAGGAGTACTCTTTCTTGGTGCTTTTTATGTGCAAAATACTAAGACTCACATACTGAGGGCCTGAGAATCTAATTAGATAAGATTTTAAATGGTTTTGTATTTCTCCCACCTGCACAATTAGAGAAATGTATTAAACTGTCCTTCAATTAACTAACCTTTTAATATTTTTAGCTGTATTCTGTATAATCTTAGTAAACTTCTGCTTGGCGCAGTCCCTGGCAGCAAGACAGGTACTTTCTTATAATGTATTTTCAACAAAATGCACATCAAGACTATTTGACCCTGTAGCAGCTAACATAAAATGCAAACAGGCATCTTACATTTTTTGTAATTATATCCTTGAAAAAAACAACTTTATGTAAAAATAAATAAATTTTTAAAATTTGTTTTCTCTGTGGTCTGGGAAGCCTATTTTCCTCCTATTCAGACTGCCTAAGACACTACCTGAATATCTGATGCAAGTCTGTGTACACCTTCAAAGTAGAATTTAATCTTGCTGTAGTTTGAATGTAATAAACAGGGAATATAAATATTTTTGATCAATCACATTACTCAGTATAACTTCAGAAGTTCAGTTGAACTAGGAGTCCTATTTTTTTATTATAAGTTGATGCAAGTATAATTTCTTAAGTGAGATTTTAAAAGTCTATCTCTATGCTATATAATTACAGGTAAATATGAAGTTTAAATTTGGAATTTTATACTCCTATAAGCAGTTAGGTAAGATGAAGCTTGCTCAGCAAGCAGATTTAGGTTAGAGTTGGTCACTGGCCTGCAGTACAGATTCCGCCTTCCACCTTCCACCACAACTATAATTAAAAAGATTATAAATAGATTTTTTCCCCTTTTTTCCAATTATCCAACCTTTGAAAAATTAATTCCTAAAAAAATTATTGCCCTTGCAAGTTAGATAAAGGAGAGTACCGGGAAAACAGAAGGAGGCTTTCCTAGAGATGCAGTGTCAGGAAGAGAGGTAACAGAAACAAGTTATGACAAGGAAAATTATATTTAGGTGTAAGAGATGTTGTTAATGATAAAGGTTCTTAAATATTGGAACAGGTACCTAGAAGGGCATGAAGCCTTGTTTTGAGTGGAGGAGTCAGACTGGATGGCCTCTAAGTCTGATTCCTGATTCCTGATACTTGATCCTCTGATTCCACTTGTGCTCTTAAAAAGGAAAACATCTTCCCTTCATTAACCTTAGTATTTGTATGAATGAATATTGTTTCTTAGTTAGACCTGAGACATAAACACTGAATCTTTACTCCTTCCTATTTGTTATTTTGACTAATTCTCTGTAGTCTCACATCCCACACAAACACAACAAGGGGCATTATTGATCCTGTGATTAAAGGTAATTATAAAAATCTTACATTATATATTTCCAGAACATAAGGGACTGGGAAGAGTAGAAGTATATGGATAAGGTTTAGGCATTTGACACTATATGCCAGACCATATCTTATGCTCTGCTAGTTCAGAGGATATGGATATTCAATGGATAAAATTCCTGTTTCTATTCAGCAGTTTATTTAAAATCTGATTTTATACAGATTTGAAGCCTGTATTCAGGCTTCATATGCTGAAGAATGTCTTTTTTAATTAAAGTTTTTTGTAATTGAATTTTGAAGACTAATAATACATCTTCCTTTATATGACAAGGTTTTTCCCATCCACGAATTCCTTGTCAAAGGAAGTCTGTGGATGACATATTATCTCAACTGGTCACTGTCCTACTAACAGCTACACAAGCAGAACCCTGCAACCCCTGTGAATGTGTGGGGAATCTACATTTTTGCGCAGGGTTTAGGGCAGGATTTAGACAGTGCTAGTCCAGAAATCAGTTACTTATGCAAGATTAAGTGTGTTCTTCATTAGGCACTGGATTTTGATCAGCCCACCTCATTTGTACAATATCAAAGCAATATCAATAGCACAATATTTATGAGCATTTTCCTTACCTTCCATCACCTCCTGCCCTCAAGTAGCAATGGTATCAGCACCTGCCTTCTTACAGCTAGATTGTCTGAAGCTTGGGTTGTGTTTATTACAGACAGTGTATACTTTACTATCTCTCAAATGAGAATCCTAACTTCAGTATCCAGAGGCCTGAAATGAAGCAAGAAAACTGAACACTGGTAAGGTTGGGGTTTTTTATGATAAAAATGTCCATTTACACCCTTAAGCAAACTTGGTAATTTTTACTCCATTGGAATCACACTTTCATGTTAGACATTTTTAATAATTTCTAGAAGTTACCAGGAAATATATAAAATACGTGAGTATGTAAACAAATTTGGGAAGAAAATTGATTGTTTTTTAATTGGTAAAGCCTAGATTATTCAAATCTAATTTGTGACTCATACAAATCCATATTCTTGCTGCAGAGCTGGCCATGTGGGGCCATGTGAAGTTACATGTTTAATTTTTAAGGCAGAAACATGCAGTAGCCATTTAAAATTTCACTGAGTAAATGTTGAGTAAAAAAACCTGAAATTATTGAAATGCATCCAAGCCACAGCTTTTCCCAAGACATTTGTACTCACTGATACAGTGCATTTAGATGAAAATCAGAGTCTACTATTACTTTGACAACTGATACACAAAGATCCTTTGAAGCACATCTCTGCCAACTGGTGTCCTGTTTTTTACAACTAACTTGAGGGTTATTTCAGCATAAAGATCTTTATTTTTATGTATTCACACTATGAAGTTTCCTGATGTGGCTACCTATGAGGGTCAAATTTGTAAAACTCCTTGAGCCACCGTTTTTTGTTTTTTTCATAATTTATTTCAATTGCAAATTCCCAGAGAAAAGAAACCCTGCCTCCTGGATGAAGTTCACATCAGCTCAGTTTCCACAAATTGTAAAAAATGTTCAAGGACCAGCCCTTCAATGCTCAGTTGTGGGCTGAGTGAACACCTGCTTATTCCAGAGTTGTTCTTGGAAAGGCTTCTTGCATCTTCCTTTGCAACAGATGTAATTGGTGGTTGTCAGAATTTGGGTGCTGACTGAGATGAGCCACAACACTCATAGTTCCTGTCAATAATAGATAGCTGTTTGCTCTGGGTGTCTGCAAGCTATTGCAGGTGTAAAATAAAGAAACAGAAAAATAGAGCAGTAGATTTTATATGTTTCTACTAAGAACAATGTTAAGCAGGACAAGAGAATTTTAATTGTCCTGAAGTGACAGGAATTTTAAAAAATATTAATAGATTTTATTGTTTCTTCTCCAGACATATAAAGCAGCACATAATAAAATAAGAAACACTATCTAATATGTTTCTTTTTTTCTATCTCAGCATAGACTTGAGTCATTGCTTAGCTCATTTACCAAATATTAATAAACACATAATCAGTGTTATTAGATGAACAGATTCCAAACTTCATTATAATGAAAGGTCTATTGACAAAGGAAGAAAAAATAAGATGCAGCTCTGAAAGATATTTAAAAAAAAAAAAAAAAAAAAAAAAGTAAAGAAACAATTCAGCTAAGAAAAGAACAAGTTTAAAAGGAATCAAATCATGTAAAGTGTGTGATTGATCCTGACTTTTAACTCTCCCCTCAAAAAGAAAACTACAGTGAAGCATGCCTATAACTGTTGAATTTAGACTGATAAAACCACAAAGTCACTGTGTTTTAAAAAGTATTGGAATTACATGGCTTTCTAAAGAAGTCAAGACGTTTCTCTTTCCAAAGCAATGACAGGCACAAATAGCACAAAAGAATCAAGGAGACAAGAGGAGAAGAAATGAAGGAAGGAACAGGGGATATATTTGTTAGAAAAAGCATCCATGGAAAAACATTTTCAATGTATTGGGCTATTGTTTGAAGTAGAGTTCAAGGGACTGTGTGCAGGTAAGAAGGGGTATATGACAGCAAAGGAGAAATTCATCCATAAAAGCATGTGATAGATGCTGCAAAATCAAATACTTAGAAATACAAAATGAGAGAACTCAACAGTCTTTGCATCCCCAGTTCTTTTCCCTGGAGTATATGCATTATAATATGTAATCACACACTGTATTTTTTTCTTCACAAGACCCCTACACCATTGAGTGAACAGAATGGATGGTGACCAATTAAAAAAGAACAGCTATTCAATGTTTTGTTTTATGCTCATTGTTCATTTTGTGGACTTATGCCTTATCTACTGCACACTATTCAGAGGCTGAAATGAAGACAGAATTATTAATTTCCTCATGGGCTTTTCTCTGGCAGTCAGCTCTGTGATGCTCCACAAGCATTAATTTATCTTCACAAAGTGCAGTGTGATGTGAGAGGTTACTGTTATCCCCACACTACAGAAAGCAAGCTGAACATCAAGACAGTGGGAGACTGTTTACAGTACTCAATTGAGGATTTAGCAACTGATTTCTCAAATTACATAAAGTAACAATCTACATGTTCAAGACAATTTTCACATATACTGCATTTGTATCTGTGAATAGGCAGAATGCAGACCAACAGAATTCAGAAAAAGAGACAGCAGTGCTTAGCTGCTTCTATGGCAGCACCAAACCAAATAGCAAAAAGTCCAAATATTTGTTTTGTTCACATCCCAAACAACATCAAAAAATAGATCCTATGGAAAACACGCCAGATTCACATTCTCAGCAGGTCCAGATAATGCTCTGAATGAAGCATGGGCTCCTATGGAAGATGACCTAAGTGGCCATTGAGTCAAAGTGCCTGTGAGAATGAGAGAATTTGGAACTAAAGCTAGAGGGTAATGCGTCATTTTGTGACTTTACAATGCCTGGTTTTGCAATTACAACAATCCTTTATAAAGTAGGGCAAATAGCTCTTTCTCTGGTAGCTTCTGCACTTCAAATAATTCTAAAAGAAAGCAAACAGAAACTTTTCTACATGATGATACTATATTGTCCTTTCATAGATCTAGGAGGTCTGCATGGTCTTTGGCCAGTTCCACTCATGGTACAAGTGCTCACAGTGGAGAGATGTTGAAGTGTTGAGGGAATGAGTCAGACTTACCCTGCTTATTTATCACTGACCTGAAATCTGCCAATCTTACTGCCTCAAGCCATCCCATAACAATGAACTGATTGTATGCTCCCATAATTGTATTGAGGGTTTTTTCACACTGAATCAGTGACTTCTTTCTTTGGTTTGGTATCAACAGGATGACCTGAAGACCAGACATGATGCATCAGCTCTGGTCACCCTTAGCTCAGAATTCCTTAGAGCATCAACCTTAATTCCTGCTCAATCCCTTCAGCCTTGCCCTGGAAAATGATAATTTTGCTGTGATTATCAGATGTTCTAAGGGGGTGGACTAGACTCATTAAGAACAAACCCCTCTTAGATCTATTTCTTTGTGGGCTGTTTACCAGAGTGCAAACCAGGGTCTTCTCTTATAATAATTAATATTATTGTCACATTTCATGTAAACTGGGACCATTTCATGTAAACAGGGAAAATTTAATTTTAATTATTAAAGTCTGATGAAAAATTACAGTTGAAAAGATCTTTATGAGAAAACCATGCAGCTCTAACATTAGATATTGCTGCTTACCCTGATTTTAATACACATTCAACAGTAAAAGTAGTGATAGAAGACATTAATCCAATTTTAAATATAAGCAAAAGTGAGGTGATAGTTCTGTAAAACTTCCGAAATATGTTGTTCAAATGCTCTCTGTCCCATAAGCAAACATTATTCTAAATAGTGAATATATAGTTTTAGTATAAGCTGGATGCTAACATATTTTTTGAAATCAAATAAATAATATAATCATTATTGTACAGGCAAATTTGTATCCCCTGTGTCCTAATACCATGTTTAAAGGAAAGTTTTATCTACTCTCTCTGTGAACTAAGAAGGATGAGCCAGATCTGTACAAACACAATTTTAGAAGTGTTCTCTAATGATCAGGGCATATGTGTATGAAATTATTTCATAGTCAGCTCTCCTCTTCCACCTCTCCAAAACACATGAAAAAGAAAAAGTTGTAAAAAGTGTACTCAAAAGTAGGGTTCTATGATCAAGATGACAGAAAAAGTAAAGAAAACTACAGATAAGAGCTGGCAAAGCAAACTACAAAACCGCTATTATTAACTGCAGAACATTTGTAGTCTTATACATATAGAACACTCTTAGACAGTCTCCTTTCACTTCTCCTTATCTAAGGATGCAGAATACCCAAATTCTAAATTTTTAGGGAGCAGTACTTTTAAGTGTATCCTAGTTGGGATGATGATTATATATGAGAAGATACCATATGATAAAATCTTGCATTTCCTGCACTTGTGAAGCAAATAAATCCAGTCACATCTAACCTTACCTAGCATGCAGATGAGTAATGTGGGTATTGGATTTTTGCTCATTCTATCTTCTCCTCTACATAAGCATTTTAAGTGTGACTATTACAAAGCTGAAAATATACATAGAATTCAAATATGGTGCTAAGGATTTTTTTTTTTTTTTTAATGAATATGAAACTACATGTTGTTCTCCAGATGCAAAAGGGGGGAAAAAACAACTTAGCAATACTTTTACAATTATTTAAGAGAAGGAAGGCTCACAATACATTCAGTGGGTGTTCTCAAAGTAAATCAGTAATAAAGTCAGACTAAGAATTTTATGCTGTGCTTCTCCTATGATCATTTGCTGTGCTTCTCCTATGATCACCTGAATTTCACTGTAAAAGATCATGCATACTTTTCATACTGCCCACCTTCTACTCTGAATGTCAACTAAGCTGAGTATCAATATATTTTTAATCACATCTCAAGCTGACCAAAGCTTCCCACTTCAAAAACATCTGGGTGAAATTTAGTATAAAAAGCAATATATGAGAGCCAGGTATGCTTATAGCAGCTTTTCTTTGGATGAGTAATCTTCAGGTGAATGCATCCTGCACTTTTGTCTTTCATTGACTTTCTTGTATATGTGAATGAGATAGAAAGAGTTTAAAAACTTCTTTTCCTTTCTTAAGTACATTGCAATGTTGAAAAAGCAAGTCATAGTTCACTTACTTGTAATCAGAAGAGATTTTGGATGTGAAACTCACAGTGAGAAAGTAGAGGTTAAGTGCAATTCTCTCCTCTTCTGGCACTCGTGAATACCCAAGGAGACTCCCCCTTCAGTCTGGGGTCAAAAGTAACAAGTGTAACTCATTCGCTTAAAACTCTCTGATTTCTCACTGTAGACCATTGATCTTCAAACACTCCAGGGAAAAATCCTCACTCAAAATATAGTCTCTGAAATAACTGCTTTCCACAAAAAGAGCACCCAGAAACACTGTGTAAGTGATTTATTTTGTTAGAGAAAAAACATAACAGAATCCTCAGTATTATGAATAATACTTTCATATGCCCTATAACATTTTACAAAGCTTTTCCACACTTTTGAACAGAAAAGAATGTATATTTTGTATATTTTATGTAAGTTTTGAGATAAAACCCACAACACTTTTTTCACAACTCCTCTTCCTCACTAACTTTTGCAAATCAAGTTGTTCTTTTTTAATTGGACTCCAAATAGCAAGTACCTTGCTAAGAAATGCTCTTTTCTGCACTGTATCAACATGACATTTCTAATAGAAATTGCCGACAACCTTGTCAAATATTCTACCCCTCTGCAGTAGAACATAATACTCTGTCCCTCAATGGTTGTTGAGATAATGCACCAAATCACTCCAAATTAACCTGTGTTGAACAAGGACATTATCACTGAATTGATGTGACACAAGTAGTAGTAGACATTCTCGGAAGTACAGAAAGAATAAAATTTTGGGAAACCATTCTAAATTCTTCAAACAATTAAGAGGTTGTAGTTTAGGGGGTTCCTTTATTTTATTTTTGCAGGGATTATTAGAACAGTATGCTTTTATAAACAATTGTCTGAGTTTGTCCTGGATTCTATTTTGTTTCATTTTATAGTCATAACTTAGTCTTAACTCTCTTTTGTATTTCCTCACCTTTTAAAGTTCAATTTTTCTTTTTACTCTTGAAAAGAAGAAATTTAGCAGCAAGTAAAGCTAAAGGCCGCCTATTCTTAACCTCAGTATTATACTCTACAAAGGATGTCATGGCAAAAAATTGAAGTTGCCAAACTAAAGCAGACAGAGCACAGATTTAGGTTAGAAACTTTCCTTCTGCTTGGTACAGTGATTAACATCAACTAGAAGAAGCCCAGGTCTATATCTTACAAATGCATCATCTTACTGGCTGCTTTCATCAAGATCTACATGGGGTTTTATCTTGACCAGAAATTCTATTTTGGCTGTAAGAAATCTATTTGCAATTTATGTTTTGTTAAAAACAATTTATCAAAGCAAATGCTTGAGCAAAACTCTAATGTCAATAAATTAAAAATCAGAATAAAACATAGATTTCTATATCAGATCTCCTTTTATGAGCATCTTTAAAGCACAAAACATCACATTAACTCATTCAATCATCCATGCACATCTCTATATTTCCTTCCAGAAGGATAGTTTATGGTTTGAAGAACCTTTTCCTTCACAAAATGAACAAGGACACAAGAAACCTAATACATCTCTCATTGAAAAATAGCATTCCTACTAAGAAGATAAGTGGTGTCATTTTTGAAAACTGATCCATATTTCTCTAGTAAAAAAATAGTTAGTCCTTCAGAAGAAAGGAAGGGCCAGGTTCACTGACAGACTTTGTCCTTCCTGTCACAAATTTTGCTACCCTTTTCTCTGCCCAGTTCCAAGCAGTTGTGGTTGTGTGTAGCTGATATCAAGAGAGTATGGCATGAGCTGCTCCAAAGTCAATAGGATATCCTAAAGCACCAGAAAATGGGAGGGAAGTACATACAATAAGCATGTTGTTCTGTACGTTCCATGGCAACACTGTGCTGCTGTACAGATAAGTCAAGACACATGGCAGTTCTAATGAAGTGGGTTTTGTATCGGAGGTGTTGTGCTGTGTTTTGGGATTTTACCAGTTTTCTATATGCATCTGTATGTTTTATACCATTTCACAATGTTTTTTTCCCTGTACCCCCATGTTAAACCTCTTCTTGGTCTACCCCAGTGATTGTCCAATGTCACTCACAATTAGGAGTCTTGTCCATCACTCCACAGCCTCGCCCTAGTGTCCAGAAGGTTCTGGTGGGGAGGTCGAGTGATTGGTAAGGTCCTGGTTCTCCTCTTCCCTTTGTTTCTTGATTTGTTCTATCAGTTGTCATTTAGGCTTGGGATCATTCCCTTCCCATTCTGGATTGGTTCCAAGCTGTATCCTCCCCACTTCCCCACCGCCATATTTGAGGTGAAAACCAGTGAGTCCAGTGGGGCTTAGGCAGGCTGACTCCTGGATGGAAAGAAGTCACGTGGATATAATAAAACCCAGTTGAAGTCTCCTACTGAAGTTCCATTCCTTTATTTCTTGCACTGTTCACTCTGCTGCTGAGGCAAGAACCTACTGGGTCAAGGACGTGTTCCAGGACACTGAATTGTACCTCTACTGCAAACTCAGTGTTTGAGCTAGTCAGGGAGTGCAGGCAAAAACCCTGAGAAATGCACTGAGTGGTCGCAGGAGGCACTTTCCAAAGTCAGCTAGGAAACATTACAATATCCTCTCTAAATCTTAACTCCATTCTGTTATTGGTTTGTTGTTGCTGTTGTTTTACTTTTTGGGTTTTAATATAGAGTAATATGTAAATACTAAACTTTTTGGTTTACCGTGTTTATACACATTCCTCTTCCTTGTTGTATTCCGAACCAATTGTGTAGAATCAAATAAAAAACATACAGCTGGAAGTACAACTGCTGTTCCTCTGGTGATATTTTGATGAGAATCCAAGAGTAATTATCAATTCTTATAGAAATAAAGACCTGTGTTTTACAATACTTACCATGATCTCTTTCATGTGTGTTCATGTTTCTTTTCTTTCCACTGTGACTTTTTCCTTATATTTGGATGTTTTTCTTGTTACGATATGTAACTGTAGTCTCTAATGCTATGTATAGAAATTACTCTTCTCTAAGAACCACCATAGATAATGAAAGATTGAAATTAGATCCTTCCTTAACCTTCACTTTTCCATCCAGTTCACTCAGGCAGTCTTCTGATGTCCTAGAAGTCTTAGTAGTTCTTCTCTGGATTCATTCCAGTTTATGCATTTCTTTTTTTCACCAAAAGCCCTGAATTAGACACAATACTCTAGATTAAGCCTTCTAAATAGAGGAGAATAAATGTTTTACTTAATTTTATTCCATTCTCTTAGTAATGCAGCCCAACATGGTTACTTTTCATCAGCATAAGGTGAAACTAGTGACTTATTCTCAATTTTTGCCCCCAGTGACCCTCAGGACCTTTTCTGCAGAGATATATTCTATCAAGCCATTGGCACACCTGTGTTAGTGTAAGGCATTTATTTTATCACAGGTACTGGGCTCTTTGATATTTTTTCCTTTCTGAATCTTGTACAGTTCCTGCCAGCCCATCCTCCATTCTCCATCTTGTCCAGGGCCATCTGACAGCCTTTCCCTCCAGAAAATCAATGGCTCCCCTTAGTGTGGTGCATCTGTGGACATGCCTCCCACGATCTACATCATTACTGAATGTGTTAGATATTAGTGACCTGGTACCATGCTTTGAGGAACCCTCATAAAGAGATGTCAGTCAGACTTTGAATCATTGATCACTCTTTTCTGAGTGAAATAATGCAGGAAATTACCTCATTAAAGGGGTAATAGTTCAAATGGTTCTAGGATTTTCTATGACATGCAGGGAGAAGTGTATTTTCAGATAGTGTAAAACTGATTCTGGCAGGTTTGAGGGAGATTGTGGTGATGTGGAAATCTCCTGATGTGAAGTTTCCCAATGGTGGGTATGGGAAGGATCAAGAGGACTGAGAAGGAACAAACAGGGAAAAAAGGGGTTATATAGAAGCCAGTCAAGGATGAACAAGCTGCCTGTCAGTATTCTTTTCTGTCTAAACCATGTATTTATCATATTCCCATTAAATCATGTTTCTAAATATTTTCTCTGATTGTACTCCATGTTCCAAGTGAGTAAATGTGAATGATACAAACTTCTAGCTGAGTGGGAAAAAAAGAAGTGGCCTTACTACAAGCAACTGAAGTGGAAATACAAAGTCCAGGAGCTTGTAGATCCAAGTACCAGCAACTAAAGACCTGGGACTTAGGAGTTACCCATTTATCCAGTGGGTATCTCAGGTCAGCTGCTGGAGAGATCTAAACTGTGTGTGTGATATCTGACTACCTGCACTTAAGAGCCAGACTGCAGTTTCCAGGGACTCATAGTTCCAGAGGGGACCAGGAGACTTAGGAATCAGTATACCTGAAGTCTGCAAGACCATATACTTCAGTAATAGATAGCAGCTGTCTATAAATCTCACTCATGACTTCAGTGTTAATCCATCAGAGTGGACAGGGATCAGGCCTTCCACAGTGTTCATGTTTGTGTGATGGCTGTGAACATTTATGTGTGTGCTGGTGAAGGCAATGTTCAGGCTGTTACACTGCATGGCTGCTGTGTCAGTGTGTTGGTTGTGTGTATGTACATGCTTTTGGAAGACACATGCTCAGACATGCTACTAGGTGGACACAGAGCTGCTGGTGACACAGTACTGCTGCAGCTTCATGTCTGTCAGGCTGTATGATTCAGCACCTTTCTACAGTACTAGCATTTGGCTGACCAGTCTGTCCCCTCCATCTTCCTCCTTGTCTTTCTTGGAGGATGACATAAAAGTCTCCTTTCCAATTATTTGGGAACCCTCTGAGTGTTTATGACCCTTCAGAGTTGTAAGAGAGGCCTCCCAATGATTTCAGCCAGCTCTACCAGCCCACTACAAGGCATGCAGTTTGAGCCCCATCTTAGCATTGAAACACATAATCACAGAATGATTATATGCAGGTGATTTTGTTGAAGAGCTCTGGGAATCAGGGGTGCAGAGTACAGACCCAAATCTGACTTCGACATGGATTCGAGATGGACATGTTTTTATACCTTTTGTTACATAACTATATGTATTAGTTATTAAACTTATACTGTTCTATTGAATACATTGATCTTATCCAAGCATGAATTCTTGTAGTTTTCATCAGGCCCCCCAAATATCATTTCTCATGATTCTCAGACATTAACCATATTCAATTACCAAACAATCATTACATTTAACAATCATATCATTTATCATTTGATGATTACGCAGGTGCAGTTTCACATGATCTAGTAAAGACAAAGCCTAACATTTGTTCCTAAGGCCTACATAGTTTTGGTTCCCTTTCCCTGGCCTATCCAGGCCCAAGCTTTCTTTCCACCTCCCCTGAATCTATTGTATACAATTCCCACAATTTTTAGAAACCTTTTAACCCTATGCTATCACCAAGGGCTTGTATACGTTCAAATAGACATGACACTGTACACCTTCTTCCCCACTGCAAGTAGTATGCTCTCCTCAAACTCTGTAACAGGATGCAGAGACTTGGGAGGCCTGAAAAAAAACCTTGTCAGTAAAGACCAAATAAAAGAAGGCAGTAGATGGATTTCTCTTTGGCATTACACCACCAAAACGATTTAGGGGCAAACCCACATTTTGGTTGATCTTTCCCCTGGTGCACTGTACATGTAAGTTCTTCTAGCCACCCCTCACACACTAGATTGTGCTCTGCTTTTTTGCAAGCAGAATTTTTAAAATAGATTGATAGTCTTCCTTTATAGGTAACAATGTAAATGTTTGAAATAGCAAAAGCTCAAATACAGTTTTAAGTTCAACTACACTGCTTCTTTGTACTGTTGGTTTCTTTTAATTTTGCCAAGAGATGTTCAATTTTTCTGTCCAGAGGGCAATGAAAATGGTCAAACCCAATTATTTTCTTACATGCAAAGAAGTAAGATAGGGCCCTTCATGATGATGTCATCGAGTTAACCCAGCCAGGAATGAAACAGAGTCAAGTGATATTATGGTTCAAAAGAAGAACTGAATGAGTATTTGCAAGACAGATATTTTAAAAGTTACTAAAAGAGTCTAATAGCTGTAGACTCTGCAAATAACTGTGTGCTGAGAACAGTTAGAGAGAAGCCACCATGTATGTTTTCTCTCTTCTTATTTCTTCTCAGCTTCTACTTACGAATACTACTGGGATACTGAACTGGACAGATTCTGGATATGAACTTGTGCATATTTCTTTACATTGCAGGTCTACAAAAATTCATCCCTAGAATTATATTCAATTGTTTGCCTACCAACAGTGAGCAACTCTTAGCATCCTGGAACACTAACCTAGAAATAATTCCCCATTCAGTAATTAATTTTCACAGTTCTGATTACATTCATCCTCTTTTAATCATCCTGACTGTATAGGACAGAATGGAAAAGATGAATGAAGGAAAAAATATGCAATCTGATTTTGAATATATGCAAAAATCCGATGTTTAGAGTAAAAATATGCAGAGTTTGGATAATGTTTTCAGATTTTCGGATTCAGAAGATTGCATTTCTAAGAATAAAAATGTGTCAAAAGGATACTAAACCTATAATTAGTGTTTATAGAAAAATCTGATTACTTAACAGATTATGCATCAAATGCTTTTTAAAAGGCCTATACTTCTCTCTATATATGTGCTTTCTTTGGTATTGTCTTCTACTTAAGTTCTTGAAATATTTGTTTTATTTTTTGATTAATGAAGATGGTCTCATGAAACAAATGCTTCTTTATACAGGGAAAGACTTTCAATGTTCAGGAGTTTCTGAATAAAAATGCTAAAAAATTCATGAACTATTCAAACTAGTGTTTGCAAATATATTAGTAATGAGTTCTGACGTAATGCACTCTCAATCTGATTAAGGCAATCTGGAATTCTTTCCAGTGATCTCAGTTTACCATTGGATTACAAGAGCTTTTGAACACTGATTCCTTGAATCTGTTATTTGCAAATTCTAATTTATCTTTGGCTATTAAAATAGACAAGCTGAACTAAGAGAAGTATGTGTCTCTTATCAGTTTAGAATGACATAAGCACCTCTCTTTACATAGGAGGTTAAGCTGTTGAATTCTAAAGGATTTGTAGGTGAACCTTCTTTAAGCAGTAGATAAAGAAAATTAAAGTAATCTATGTGTAAACGAGAAAAATATTCTGAGAACATATGGAGATTAAATCCATCCAATATATAGCCTGTATTGAAATGAGATCATGGGAAGTACTTATGTCTTACTATTTTTCCCTATAGCTGTCCTTAGTTCAGGAAACAATTCTTTGTTTTTCGCACTTCTGTGTATAGTGAAGATCCATATCTTCCAGTCTTTAAGAGAGCTCTATGTACACTTCTAGGGCTTCAACATGAGCAAAAATAGCAAACACATTCAAAATTGTAACACTTTCAATTGTCTAGGAATAGAAAAGGTGTCTTGGGAAATACAATTGAAAACACCATTTCACAGTTCTGATATCAATGTGTGTGCTACTTTGCATGCAGTCTCACACAATTTGGGGATTCACAGCAAGATTGTGCTCTGCTTATTTGCAAGCAGAATATTTAAAATAGGTTGACAGTCATACTTTGTAGGTAACAATGTAAAT
Organism: Sylvia atricapilla; assembly: GCF_009819655.1. Classification (NCBI taxonomy): domain Eukaryota; kingdom Metazoa; phylum Chordata; class Aves; order Passeriformes; family Sylviidae; genus Sylvia; species Sylvia atricapilla. Next base: position 26,809,555 of record NC_089140.1, read on the forward strand.
GTTTGTAATAGAAAAAGCCCAAGTACATGCCTGTACTTTATCTCACAATGGCAAAGATCAGAGCATGCTGATGTATGCATTTAAAATATTCTTTCATTGTGCCAGTTCCTGATGCTGAGTGATTCACTGCAGAGAGAGAAAAAAAAAATTAAGAAACAGCACCACACTATCCCAAATTCACAGACCTTGGACATATCATGTCTTGGCAGTCATAGTAGTAAATTTGCAGCAAATGACACAAATGCTGTCTTACAAGCAATCTATGGGTGTTTATTATGCCTTGAATCAGAATTAAATGCCACTTGCTGTAATCTAATACACCTCAGAAAAAAAAGCCTCTTAGGAAGTATCTCCATGAGCCAGAGATAAAAGATATCATTAGATGCAGGCTGTATCAACCTTCAGTTAAAAGAATAGACTTTCCTAAAAGCAGAGATTACTTTCCCTTCAGCCCTTTTTAAAAATCCTTATCATGGTTAGGCATATATCAAAATTACCACAGAATCCTTTCCACAGAGTTGAGGATATGTTAAAGAAATAGCAGGCTGCAAAATTTCATGGATTTAAGTCTCACGAAGGGTAGTTAAAATCTGTGTTTGTCTATCTGAAAAAAGAATAAATAAAATAAAACCCCCAGCAACAAGAAGACATTTATATCTCAATAATAGCTTTCAAGTGATCAAGACCTCTATCTTTATGTTCACATCATTTTGAAACAGAAGCAGAGATTGAGTTCCATTATTCACTACAAAAAAAAAAAAAAACAAAAAAAAAAAGGAATGTTGTCTGTGCTGGATCAGTCTTGCACTGAACACTGTGCTATTGAGTTTAATTTATCTTAGATCAATAGTTTCATTTGAACTTTCTCAAAGGCTGCAGCTCTTTTCTCTGTGTTTTTGTGCGAACCTGTTTCTAAACTAATTATGTAGGACATCTGGCCACAATCCTAAAATAAGGTCTCTTGGAATCAAGGCCAGGATCTGGGTGTAGTCTCGTGGCTGTTACCTTTCTTGTTCTACAAGCAATCAAATATGATTCAGATTTATATTTATCTTATAGGAAACTTACTAAAGAAGGGCCAGCTAAATGTACAAGAAAAGCCTGCTGTGACAGTTCTAGCTTATTTGGTTAGCATCTATGAATAAATAAACAGCTGAGCTGGTGTCACCTTTTATAGCTATTCTTTTTCTCAGCTGGATGTTAAAAGATTATCTCTTTTCCCAGAGCTTTTCTTTTTTATGTGCTCTAGACCTGAATTAACAGGTCTTTATTTCATGGGGTTTTTTTAAGGCTGATGTTACAATGCAGTAATCACGCAGACCAGCATACACATTTCAAGGCTTTTATTTTGGGTATTTTCAGAGAGAAACAACCTTGATTGTGATGTGACATTAGTGCAATATTACTATAAATAAAAGTGCAGAGCCATTACTGATAAATGAAACAATGTGGGTGATGCAGACTTTGAAAAGAGACATAAAGTGGCCATTGTTTATTGTTCCATCGGAATGCCCTCTAATCTGAGTTTAACAACTGAGGTTTCAGTAGACACCAATCAGTAAGGCTTCTGCTTAGCTTCCACATTTATCAGTGATACATGAACTCCATCTAAACAGTTGTAATTTGTCAGAAATTCTTTTACAAAACAAAAATCAGAACAAAATAAGCAAGACAGAGGATGAGAACATTGGGCCTTAAGGGTAAAGCCTATATTAATTAATTTTAACTGTGTTTCTAAGTATAATTATTGGTATTAAGGTCTCCTGCTCATCAGTAAAACAAAAATAGCAATTATCACTAAAGACATTTCATGATTATAAATGCTGAGTCAGGGAATTTCCCTTAAAACTGAGTGAACAAATTGTGCAGAATGAAACCAGACTCAGTGTAATCCTTGAGTTCAAACTGGGACTGCTAGTAGGCCAAAATGAAACAGAACCATTCCTATCAAGTATTCCCCCAAAGCTTCCACAGGACTTAGGATCCAACAGGCTTTTATCCCATTTTAATTTTAGGTCAATAAGAAAGCTGATGTTTATGAAGAAACTAGAAATGGGGTGGAGGGGAAAGGGTTGGTTGGTTGGTTAGGGATTTTTTCATTTGTTTTGTTTTTTGTTGGGGTTTTTTTTAGTTGGTTGGTTTTGGGGGTTTTTGTTTGGGTTTTTTTTTTTGGTGTTTTTTTTTGTTTGGGGTCATTTTTTGTTGTTTTTGGGGGGACTGGTTTTGGGGGAGTTTGTTTTTTTTGAGGGGGTTGGTTTTGGGGTTTTTTTGTGGCTGGTTTTTTGGTTTTTGTTTTTTTGCATTTTGTTGGGGTTTTTTTGTTTGTTTGTTTTTGGGGTTTTTTTGTGGGTCGGGGGAAATACTGCTTGGGAGACAGATATGAAGAGCAGCTTTAGGGCAACAACATCCCAAACACTGTTACTACATCTCCTCCAGTACTGAAAGGCCTATGAATTTTGGATACAAAAGGAGGTCTCTGTAAGCTTTCTTCAGGAATGATAACAAGTTGAGGAATGCTAAAAATTCATGAGGGAAGGTGGCAGTAGGCCAGATAGCTAAAATATGATTATTTTATTCAGTATCCCTAATATTTCCAGTAATCCTTTCTGTCAAGTTTTCACACGTACTAGATCCACAGTGAAAGAAATATATTCACTGAAAGAAATGTTAATCATTGATACTTATATTGATTTAGTACTTCTTAAAAGTAGTCAATAATAGTAATATTTCCAGCTGGACTGTATACAACAGTTTTTATTGTAGCTCTGCACCTCTGTTTGGGATTTTTAATGGCTTTTACCTAGGGTTGATTAATACAGCCCTATTCCAGAAAAAGTGAAAGAGTACAGATATTTCTGGATTTTCTGGGCTCATTTACAGGTACCAGAGCCTAGGGATGAGTCCTTCAACTCAAACTTCAACTGTGGGCTAGGCAGATAAAAGAGAAAGAAACACATACCCTCACTTTTTAGTAACACTTTTGGTTTGGCTGATGTGAACTACTGAATCTATTCACAGTAGTTTGTGAAATCACTTCTCACTGAATATGAACATCTATGACACTTGCTGAAGCAGTTTTGGAAAGAAACCTTAATTCCCATTAATTCTCTTTGGGTGACAAGTATCTTTCTTTGAAATTGGGATTGCTTTAATGAATTTGGAACTGTACCCAAATGTATCTTCATGTGAAATAAAGAATTTACATGTTTTTATCTAAAATAATTTTTTGCTTTTACAATAATGATCTATTAATTTTAGTAGGTATAATAAGTGTAATGACAAGTACAAAAGTAATGTGTACAAAATGACAAAAATAATGGTTTGGAGAAACAAAAGTAGCATATTAATAACAGAGTTGGAACAGAGAAAGTATATTTTACTTATTATGGAAAACTTAGAGATTTCATAATTACTTTTTTTAATACTGAAGAAGAAAAGACTAAAACAAGATTTTCAACAATTGCCAAAGAGCTAGAAGAAAAGAAATACCAATTCTCTTTTGGCCTCCTGCTTATCATTGGAAAAAAATATGCACCAAGGATCAAGTTGAGTAAAAGACATTACACAGACAGTCCTGATAATTGCTTTAACCTGAGTAGATTTATTTTTTTTTTTATCTTATGATTTTGGCTTATTAAAAAGTCTTACTTGACTACTGCCACTAACACTATATCCAAAGACAGGTTGAACTATGCTAAGGTTGTTATAGGTATGAAAAGAAGATGAAATTATTTCTTTTTAAGCTGTCAATAATGCACCAGATCTTCTCAAAAATGTCATCACTCCACTGCCTACATACCCTGGAGACTATTTAACACTGCAGGGAGGAGAAAGTAACAGAATATTGCATTAATTGTTCTTGCTGTTATTCAACCATGAGGAAGTCTGAAACACCTGAAAAGATATGACTGATCCCAGTTGGATAATACTGTAGTTTTACTAGTAAGAGCTGAGGCAAGGAGCCAAAAAGATTCTGATTTGAGCATTCTCAAATCAGAAGCATCTAAAATTGAAATTAGAGAGGAGACAAAAAGAAGGCTAGCAGCCAGAAGCTGGCACAGAACTGCTTCCAGGTCCTGTACAATCACATTATGTCTGTTATATATTATATAACTTTTATTTAATCTCAACAGTCTTTTGATGGTAAAATTATCCTGTTGAAAAATAATTAAGATGAAATATCAAAAAACCTTGCTTAATTTAAGTCTTCTTTTAAGGTTTTGTCAGTCTTGCATGAAGGCAAGGATGCACTTATTTACCTGTCAAACTGCAGGAGCTGGTTTGCAACAAGAGAGACTTGAACAACAAGAAGCAATTGATGAAGGGAAAAGGTCAGTTTCTTTATAAGTATTATCAACAGACAGAAGCAACTACAAAGAAAATTAAGCTTATGTCCCATTAGCAAATAAAACTTCAAAGTGAACATTTTAATATAAAGCTAGCAAAAATAAAAGGGTATATTAATGTGTTTTTAACTTTATTTTCTGTGTCATTATTTCTAAGGCACAGCAGTACTTGAAAATTGTGTTTGAGGTAGTGGCCTACAACATTTGACCACACTTAGAGTACAAGTGTAAAATCAATTTTCTGCACTCCCATTTATCTCAGGACTGATTTTAGCTGGCTCTCTAACAGAATGACTCTACTGGAGAGGTTATTTTACTTCAGAGTGGCATTTCAGAAGCCTTAAATGGTCTGAAGAGATGGCATGTGACCTTTAGAAATATTTTTAACTCTGCTTTCCTCTGAAGAAGAATTATTTAACCCTGTGTGGTTATATGAATATAAGCCCCTGATTCTTCCCTTTGTGTAGCTCAAAATATGTCCGGCATTGACTTGTTCCAGCATGACTGTTGACCATACTGAATTTTCTTACTGAATACTGAAGCTGAGGATAAAAACTAGATTGAAGGTACTTATCTGCTGCTTTTTGGGGGGAACATTTTGAGAAGATCAATTTGTTTCATTTATAATTGTGTAAGTGACATCTCTGGCTTTTCAAATTTTATGGATTTTTATCACTGTTACAAATAAAGTGCTGGTGACTGACCAAATGAAATTAAAACAGAGGTCTTGAATTGCAGAGGTCTCTGATTAGGAACTCTAGTTTAGAACAAAAAGGAAGAAATTAGAAATTCTTGACTATACTATATCAATCAAAGAATCACCACCCCTTTAGAATACCTATCCAGACAAATAAGTGGCTCAAAAATAAATTCAGATCATGAAAAATGTCTTAAAGCACCTGATAACACTGGAGATCAATATCTAATTAACCCTGAGCAATGTTCAATTACAAAATTGGCTACCTAGCAAAATATAATGGACAGCAAAACAAAAAGAAATATAAGCACGTAGTGGGTGCATATGACTAATTGAGAGAAATATAAAGGAAGAAAATATGTCATCATGTACAAAGTTTGTTAATAACTGGATTAACAATCCACAAAAGTTTTGACAAAAGGAAGTCGAAGATTCAAAAGCAATGTAGAACCTGACAACAACCATGTGACAATTCCTAAGAATTCCTTAAAAGCACTCCCTCTGTTCCTTTTGATACAGAAGAAATGAAAACTCTGTAACAAATACAATAGCTATAGAAAATTCTTTCTCTTTTCAGCAGTGTAACTATAGAACTAATAGGTTTTAGTATAAATAGCTCCTAGTTGAATTCTCAGTTTTATCAGACTACAGCAAATTTCGTAGATGCTCTGAGGTGATAGAACACAAAGATACTAAATGTATTATCATTCATAGTTGAGAGGTTTTGTGGTCTAGTCCTCACTTATCTAATGTAATATTTAAATTTTCACCTGGCTGAACAATTCAGATTTCAGATTTTTAAAGAACTAATACAGGCCCTGAATTAGGACACTCAATTCTATCCATAGCAAGTGTAAAAGAAGGACTGCTCCAAGGGCTAACTCAGGAGTTTAACTACTCTTGTGAAGAACTGTTCTCCAGGGTTTCCCCTAGGCACCTGGGTACAAGGCAGGGTCCCTGAGAGGCAGCTGAGTGACATCCCAGTAGCTATGCCTTACAAATATCTTTACCAGTTTTGACCAAAGCCTGAATTGAACTACGTCAAATTTCCAAGGTGATAGTTTATTTTGAATTTATTTTCTTATCATACAGAGCACAAATTTTCATTTTCCTAAAGGGAGAGAAATCTCCAGCCATAAATGTTGCTGAGCTGGTCCTGTATGCAGGAATTTTCCTTAATTGATGTAGTGCCTTCAGACCTACATCTCAAGTTCATAAGATAACTTCTGTAAGTAAAACCTCTTTTAAGGAAAATATGTAGCACAGGACTGCCACATCAAAACTACTCTCATGCTAATGGATTTTTTTCAGAATATACTCAGGACCCACTCTAATACCATTAGTCTTCATTTAATTTCCTCTCCTGTTAGAAATATGTCACAGAGCATCACATTGATGTTTAGAAACTAAAGGCAAATTTAAACACTTTCATGGATAGTTTTCTCATTACTTCTCTTGTCAACACTATCCTTTTATGCCACAAGGTCTCTTCTATCTAATAAAAAAATTAAATTCTCAGCATATGCTTTTTCAAATGTGGTAAATTCCATAATTTTCTTCCTCTTAGCCATCCAACCTTTTTCTTCTCTTCTCAACATCATCATCTTATGTGAAAGAAAAGCTTTTTTTTTTTTCATTTATTGCTATATCTTAATTGTCTTCAGTCTTGATCTTATAATTTGTGCAACACCTGCAATTCTTACATTTAATTTTTTATATTTCTTATATTTCTACAAATTTATAATAAAAAGCTTTTGATCTCTGATTTATTTGCCATTTTCATATTACAATTCTACTTTTGTTTATCTAGACTGCACTTTTCTGTGTTGATGTACTTTTTTTTTTAGTCCTCACAAGCTCTTTTGAGTTAAGCATATATTTGCTATACATCTCTATTAGTCAAAAAAAAAAAGTACAAATTGTTATGAGACATCAAAATGTGTTAAATGACACCTGACAAGGTACTTCTAAATTCCAGGAAGAAGCAGGAATGCAATCATATTATGAAGATCTGTGTCTTATCCTACAAGTCTATGACATTTTGGTAAGTAATAGACATTTTTGCCATTACACATTTATATCTATTTTAAAGTGATCCATGAAGCTCAGCTTTGGTCAAGGAATATCTGACATTATACAGGGCAGCCTAAAGGAAGTTCAGAAAATTTTAGTGAGATTGCTCACCTTAAAGATTAGTTTTTCATTTATGAATCTTGCTGAATAGCAATTGATTGCAAGAATTTAAAACAAAGGTCTCACTAGTCCAGAAACCACTTTCTATCAGCATAAAAATGTGACTGCCCAAGAAAGACTATAAAAATTGGTTATCAATATAAAGTATTTCCTCTTAAGTGTTTTCTCTATCACCGAGCACCTGCAATATAGTGGTTGCCTAAGCAAGAAGTAGCCAGTAGGCCTTTTTTAACCCTCTGTGTTCACCTGTGCACTTGTACAGTTTCTCTTCAAGCAATATAATAATTTTGCATTTTATAATTATTTTATAATAGTAAGTATTTACAACATATTCTGGTAAAGAATTCCCTGTCACCAATATATGACTTAAATTACCCCTACTACTGCCACGATATCCAAATTTGCTTTGAATCTGAAATCCAGATCTTAGTGACTTGCCAAGCATCCTGAAAGTTTGTTTTAGAAGGTTCCTGGTTTTTGAGGCATGGACATTAATTTATCTATGTTGCTGTCTGTCAGACTACAACCATTATGACTTGACAAGGTGTTGGGGGTTAGGTTTGTTCCTTTTTACTGTAGGGAATTTTTTCCCCATAAATTACCAAGGAGACTAAGTGTCGTACTTAAGACTATTTAACAAAAAACAAAGGGATGGTAAAAGCTTGGAGAGAAAGATAAAGCAAGTTTTGAGGCAGGTAAAGGACAGAGCTTGAGGCAGCTTGGCACGCTGGTTTTTTCAGCGTTCAGAGGGAGAGAGAACACGAACACGGCTGAGTTGCTGCTCTCTGCTAGAAGAGCTCACTCTCTCTGGAGGAGTCCAGTCCTGGAAAATCTACCATCATCTGCTCACCCTGGGATTCTGAGCTTCTTTGCCGCCCTGCGAGAGCTGGGCCAGCCCTGCCCTGCAGTCGTGATTCCATTCAGTTAGATTTCTGACCTGAAAAATTTTAAGTTCCAGATGTCAGTTCTTTTAGTTAGTAGAAGCCAGAAAGAAAAAAACTATTTTCAATAGAAAAAAAACTTATTTGTAGGTGTTGGAGAATGTGGCAATAGATGTTTTAGGCTAGCCTTGGAGCTTGGTGAGTCATAGATGCAAACTTTTAAAATGGTGGCCCAAAATACTAATTCAGCACACCTAAATAAATATACCTAGAGCTAAATTAACCTAAACCCCTGCCCTAAACCTAATCTCTAAACTCCTTAGTTAACTATCAACCTCTGGACACGCCTAAACTAAGGCAATCCACATTTTCTTTAATATCCCGCTGGAGAATTATGTACCTATCTCCTAACTCACTCCATTTCAATCCAGAGTTCAGATATCAGAGAGGCAACATCTTTTTGCTTAACAGCCCAGGGTTTGTTTCAGCTCTCACATTTCTGGTCTTAGGGACAGCCCCTCCTCACAGGAAGGTTAAAATCTCACTGGTGGCAGAAGATCAGAGGTCAACAGACGGAGAAGGAGTCCTAATATTTTCTTACAAGTTAAAGCTGAACATCCGCAGAAGCAACAGTTAGTTATAAAAGGTCAGATGGAGAGCAAGCAAGCAAACACTAATATTAGTCTAGGAGGATGGGCAAGCGAAAAGGAGAAGTTCCAGATCTGTGACTATTACCAGGAATTGGTCTTTCTTTTATCTAGTGACTGTGAATTCAAATATAGAAACATGTTGGCACTCCTATGGCACAAATCTAACCCTCATGACACTAAGTCATAGTTAAATACATGTTTTGTACACCATTAATCACAGTATGTTTTTTGTGTCTGCAAAAATCACTTTGCAGCTCAGAAATCATTATTCTGGAAATGACTATATGGTAAACTAACCTCATTTTCTGTCTCTCAGTCACGCTAGGTCAGGCTGTCTTTCATATAAAGTCATATGACAGAGCCTAGCAAAGTAATGAAATATTTTGGGAAATATTTCTCTTGAGCCTAACTGGATTTGGTTCCTCCCTCTCATAAAACAAGAATGACAGGAAATTAATCGATATTAATAACAATGATATCAGCTATACTTACAAAAAGATGTCAAGCTCTTTGTACATCTACTTTATTAAAAAAATTCAGATCTAGACATAATTGCCTAAATAATTCTACACACCTGAAAAAACTCTTCTAGAATTAATGCTAGCTTTGTTTGATGGTAGAAATATAGCTATTGGGCTTTTTTTTTGCACTACATACGTAAGTATGCATCTCTATTAGGCAGAAAAAAACTACAAACTGTCATGATACATCAGGATGTGTTAAATGATACATGATAAGGTACTTCTAAATTCTGGGAAGAAGCAGGAATGTGATCATATTATAAAATAGTTTTCATATATGAAACAGTTTGCAACAGTTGAAGAAAGTCATTAGCATTTTTCATTTCCTTTGCTTTTTCCATGTATTGTAGTCACACATTTTTAAGCACAAATAATTCTGAATAACTGAAATTACCTAAAAAATGGCTAAGTCAATTGTGTGAACTAAAGAATTGTTCAATTTAGCATATATTTTTATTTAGGCTCTTCAATCAATAAGATATCTGTGAGAAAAAGAAAAAGAAAAAGAAAAAGAAAAAGAAAAAGAAAAAGAAAAAGAAAAAGAAAAAGAAAAAGAAAAAGAAAAAGAAAAAGAAAAAGAAAAAGAAAAAGAAAAAGAAAAGAAAAAGAAAAAGAAAAAGAAAAAGAAAAAGAAAAAGAAAAAGAAAAAGAAAAAGAAAAAGAAAAAGAAAAAAAAAGAAAAAGAAAAAGAAAAAGTCATCTACCTCACAGGTAATGAAAACACAAGTCCTACTAGGCATGTCTAGAGTCATATTATCAGGGTCATCAAGAAATCTATTTTACTTATGCAATAACCTGGAAATATTTTATTTGGCACCTTTCAGCTGTTCATTGTTTTTCAAACAAAATAAACAAAGACCTTTAAGGTCCCCATTCAGAAAAATCTGGCATTGTCAGTAGGTATGGACTTACCTTAAAAATTGTCTTAATTTGGGCTATGTGTTAGATTGGGTTTCCTTTATTGTAAAAATCAAAATGTTAATTTCCCCAGTTGGTGCGGAAAGAAAGAGAGGTTCTCCAAATAATAATAATAAGAGAGGTTCAGAGAAATAATCTTGGGACAGATTCAGTTCCTTGTGAAGATGTCTACTTTCTACTGAATCGTGGAAAATTGAGGCTGGAAGAGACCACTGAGTCTAAATTTTGACCAAACCACCACTGTAAACTATCACCTAAATCATAGCACATCCAGTTGTTTCTTGACCACTTTGAGGAATGGTAGCTCCACCACTGTCCTGGGCAGTCTATTCCAATGCTTGACAACCCTTTCAGGGAAGAAATTCTTTCGGAATTGACTATGATTGATTATAGAGGAAACCTAAATAGCTGGCTTAACTTAAATGTCCAGCTTGGCAAATTTTAGAGGTAGGAGAGGTGAGTCTCAGTTCAGGTATGAGACTGAGGGTCCTCATTTTACATCCTGCCCCATTAGCCCTTTTCTCCAACAGGAATTATACTGGCACTATATTGGTACTGATCAGAATGAGTTAGGAGATCAGAATTTGGGCTGAAGGGTTTAAAAATTGCTGCAGAGGAGTCCTTGGGAAAATTCCAGTTTTGTACAGGTCAGTAGCAATTCTTGCCAGATAGCTCCAAGAGGCAATGCAGAGTTATGCTGTCCATAACCCTACTCTGTGTCTAAGCAGTGCATTTCAGCCCCTGGGTAGTAACAATAGCAGATGCTTATTATATTTAATTATTAACCATCAGCTCTTTGAACTTATCACCTTAGTCTCTCAGCACCTGCATGATGGATGGCAAAATTCCCATAATTTCAACTTCCATCAGTCATTAAGTAAAAGGTGAGCATCTGCTAGTGCTCGCCAACCCCTCAGGATATATTCGGCTATCATTATGATTGCTCCTAATGGTGCTTTACACAAAATAAGTTAGGGTGAAAAAGGCATGCTAGGTTATTTTACACATATAAAATGTCAAAGTATTTATTGCCCTGCATATGGAAAATTTTAAATATAAATAGATAATACCAGTAGTACATTTATTATTAAATTTAATATGTATGCAGTGACATAAATTTACATGTCCCTTTAAATGCTTCTGTATTTTAGAATTGATCAGAAGCTTTAGTTAAAGAAAGGAAGGAAAAGTTGGGAAGCTGCAAGGAAGCTGTACTTTACCCTGTCTGCCTTTGGGGTTTTTTGCACTTAAAGGTATGTCCATACTACAAAGTGAAGAAATTCATCTTTGAAACTGTAAGCAAACCAGGTAAGTTCTCATTATTCTATTAAGAAAACTGGTAAATTCTGCTCAGACGTAAGACTCTGAATGAAATGAATCCATGAACACGGATATGTTGCCTTCAGGACTCAGGTTGCTAGTACAGCTCTATTGGCATCTAATGCATATTCTCTGTGTTAGTGCATCCCCTTAGGCCAGAGTACCTTCACCTTCCCTCACTGTGCCACAAGGATGAGTTTGAAAGGTGTTTACAGCAGCAGTCAAAGTCTCTTCCAGCCACCTCTTCTGTGGAGCTGAGTCACAGGGGAAATTTGACTATTATGTGCAGTGCATTAGCAATTTTATAATTTAAAATCTGATTTTCTCTCAAAGTATTTTCATAAATTAGTCCAGAATAATGAAACAGTTTGCTTCAGAGTCCTCTGGGAAACTTTCAAGGCAACTACTGCCACATTCTCTCCCAAGGCTACACCCCTAAAGAGATCTCATTGCTGAGAGAATACCATATTCCCCTTGCTTCATACATGATGTGAAAATTATCTAGAAAGTCTTGTAGGACTCGATAATAGAGCTTGGAATTCATGTGAGACCAGTGCAAAATGTCGATGCAATAGCACACCAATAAACAAAAAGTGTTCCAAACATCTGGTGAACTGTGAAGAATCCCTCCCCTTCACACCTGGCAAAATGGAAATAAAATGGCCACCTAAAATTTGAGCAATAACCTTTGACTATTTCACAGAGGTCACGGCTGGGTATAGAACAGAACTGTGTCATCTATTCCTGGTGCACAGCTGGCATACAGGCAGGGGTGCAAACACACACACATTACAGATCAAGGCTGAAGGCAAATTTTGGTAAGACAGAAGTGCAGTATAAGCAAAGCAATTTCACACGCAAAGAAATTTCTATGGCTGCCCACCAGACACGTTATGTACAATTTATATTGAAAATTTATTATTGTTGAAGAGCAGACTTTACATTTTTAAATGCTTTCATAAGTATATTGCTAAATGCCCAGATGTATATGGAAAACATTATATTCATAAGCATATGAAAAAAGTATTTTTCTAATTTATTAATTGGGAATTATTCTAAATGATAAAACTGTTTATGACTTTTTATACCCATTATAAACAAAAAAAAATTACATATTCAGAAACTGAGGAGACAGCATATGTATTTTTTGAAGTGCTTAGAAGATGTCTGGAAACCAGTTAATAATAAAAGTTGTGACTATGGCAAGGACCTTCTTCAGAGAGGCAACAGGAAATCTCAGTGTTTGAGAGACTCCTACATTCCCTGGTTTTTGGGGCCAGCCTCCTCCTTCGATTTTAGGAAGAGCTGAATGAGTCTCCAGTGGAGACTCTCTCCCTTTCAAGGGTACCTTAGCAAGTCAGGGGGCCTTTTGCAGAATAGTCCCCCTGAGAGATCCCTGGCTGTGAAATTTCTGGTCTGTGTCTTGATAATTGTGAATTTCCTCATCTCTAACAATTTTTTTTCAACAGCCACTGAAACAGAAAAAGAGGATGTTCCAAAGCCTTTGTTGACATTTTAGAAGGTGCCTACTAGTTACAGCTTAATTAGCTTTATGACAATGTTTAAGTTTGATATTGTATTTATTATATGGTCTTTGAGGGTAATTTCAATTGTTTGCATGAATGTCTCAGGCAAGACAGGCAATTAAAATAGAGATTGTACCACAACAATAAAGTTACATAACAGAGGTCTTCTGAATATGTGATAGGGTTATTTTTATCAGATATATCTTCTGAAACTCCATAAAAGATGTTCATTTACTCTACTTGATTACCTCACATTTAAGCCAAATATGAAAGTCCCCTGTAAAAGTATTACATGCTGCAAAACCCCTGACAAATCTTATATGATAAAGACATCCAAATCTTAAATTAATTTCATTTAAAACAATAGAAGTGATAATGAGATTTTTTCAAATTCACTTTGCTATTTGTTACAGTAAAATCAAAAATGTTTTCTTCTTCTACAGCATTTCAGTCACTCTTTGTCTTGCTTCTTACAAAAGAAACTGAATGCAAATGTTGATTTTGGTGGTCTAAGATGTCGTCCATGCATTTTAGAACCCCAGATCTGGGAGTTTTCAGAATATGCTAATTTATTTTTCCTGTGCTGTTTAGTTCTCCGAAGATCCCCAAGCAATCCAACTGTAATCTCCAAATGAAGGACAGTGAATCCAAATTTTTCCACAGTACTATTTTATCCTGGTAGATATTTCACACTAACCAACAGTATATAGATAGATTTGCAGTTTAAAATTTAATAGATTTTTTTCAGGGCCAGTCTGTATGATTTAAAATGATCATTTTTTTCCAGCAGTTTTTCTACTCATCTTTCCCAGCTACTGCTGAGTCAGAGAGTTCAGACTGTTTAATTGAATATGGAATGACAAGTCTTTACAGCTGGATCCAAAACCAAAAAGAGTAATCGAAAGCCATCCTTTGACTTAATTTAGAAAGCCATTTCAAAAGCTTTATGTATATTCAAAGCATATTTATTAACATAATTTAAAACTCCCTCCCAAATCCTGCTATCACACAATCTTTGCTGAGCATAGAGATAGAGTGTTTTAGCCTATTTTGCCTAATTATTCTTCTTTTCCCTTGGGTTTGCTGACCTTATTTTTAGAAAAATAATTATTTTATGTTAAGAAACATTTGCCTTTATTAAAAAAACCTCCAACTTATTTAAAGTGGCAATAAAGTAGCAGCACACTAGTGCTGGGAGTCATGCAAGAATTGAAATTTAGTCCTTCCTCAGCCAGCTGCCGTCCACATTTTCCTTTTTCAAAGCCTGCAGCCTCGGAGCATCCCTGCTCCTGCACTGCCCATTTAGCAGGTCACCACTGAACTGCAGAATGCCCCAAGTGCTCTCTGTGTGTACTGCCAAGCCCTCACTGCCATCCAGTCAGGACACCTGGGCGTCAGGCCCTTGAGAAGAGTCTAAATTAGGCAGTCTGAAGGACCTACCACACTGGTACAGTCAGCAGAGATGGTGTTTAGTATCTTTCTAACACTGTGATCAAGGATTCAACTGAGACCATGAAAAGGGTGAAGACTCTTTAGTGTGTAAGAAACAAAGAAAGAGAAAGGTTGGAGTTGGAGGAAATTGAAGCCAGATTTCCCTTCATTTACAAGAAAAGTCTTCTCCATACAGATTATTTTGACCTCAACATCTGAGAACTGACAGAAAGTCAAGACATCCTTGTCCTATTTTCAAACAGTAGAGCTAGATGACAATGTAACAAAATAAATAAATCAAATGTCATTAACAGTATTAACTGCTATTTTTTTAAAGGTGTGGCCCTTTGTGTTATAGCAATACAGCTGTGGCCACTCTAGTCAACAACAATGTAGATGTGCTTTCCTGTGGATAAATTTTGCACTTATCAAATTCTTATCTGACATCTGTTCCTTTATGAAATAATATAAAAAAAAGAGGAAAGATGAAGAGAAAAGAGGAGAAATTGTATTTTTGTGTACAGTCTATATACAGTAGAGCATTGCCTTTATGATTCTATGGTTTCTTCTAATGCAAAACCCTGAGGCATCTTAGCAGCTAGAATGAAAAAAACATGTTTTCCTGAGTTTGCTTATGAGTACTACAGGACTTCACTAATTTGTAGCCATGCAAGGGAAGACATAAGAAACAATAGAATAAATAAACACTTTGTAGACCAGAATTCTATTCATTTATTTTCTAATTGTCATTTGTTTTCATTTATTTGCAACAATACATCTTATGCTGTTGCTGTTATTTATCTTGATACTGCTGCCAGCTTAGCAAAAATCATTTTTGAATAAAACCCCAAAACTAAAGTACTATTCTCATTAAAGTGGTATATTGGTGCCTAGAAATAGATAAAGATTAAGTGAAGGAATCCTTTCTAGAGCACAGGTCACTTTTGCAAAGTCATTAGGAAAATGAATGTTCAAAAGTATGTTGTTCAGATATCAAACACACTAATAAATGCTTTGGAGAATGCCATGTAAAGTGGTTCCATAATAATGATATTGAGTCCTAATAAGTCCCTGTTTCTAAATCCTTACTGGGATGTAAGAAAGTGATGGGTAATGTTTTAGGTTGCAAGCGCACTTCTTCAAAACACAATTTATTTTAAGCAGTATCTACTCTTATATGTACTCAATCAGTGAAATATTATAGTGGTTCCCAACTGTTCAACCAACAGCTAGCACATCCAGTTGACAATATTTGAAGTTTTGCAAAAATTTTTTTAGGCACTGAATCCTTTTGCTCAGTGATTATAGATTTTGCACCCAAATTTGTTTCGCAGTCACTTTTACATGAAGCAGAAAGAGTTAACCATAGTGCCAATTCCCCAAACTGCTCTGAGTGACATGAGCAATTTAAGTTCATCTTGGCTCTTAGAGTGAGTCCATATTACTGTACAATCTATGTCCAGAAAATTTGAGAGACCTGCTCTTCTCTGCTCTATTAGCACAGGTTACCATCATTGTTCCCTGCAGTGAAATCTGACATGCACTCCTATAATTTGGAGTGGTTTAAAAAGTGATGTATGTTTGCCATTTTTATCTCTTGTATGGGCACAGTTTCCTCTGTCCATTTGAGGGCAATAACCTCTTTATCATTTCACCAGTGGCTAACTGAAGGTTTTATACCCTTAAGTATACAAGTCCAGAAAAATTCTTTCACTATAGCTTACTAGCTCACTTAAAATAAATGTAACTGGTCCATATGCTTGAAAATTATACATATTTTATGCATTCTATTTAATCATGTCTGAAGGGCATTGAAAGCTGAAAAATCCTTCAGCAAAGCATTTTATTCAACACAAGCTACACTTTTTCAGATTCTCCCATAAGCCAGAGAACTTGGACAGCATAACTTCTGTAAAGAGATTTAGTAGGCCTTGAAAATTATTTTTCCTTTTTTCTTTTTTTTAGTCAGACAGCTCAAATGAAAGCAAGTTCTGTAAAGACTGAGTACTTTATGACTTTAATAATGACAAAGAGAAATATCATCTCAAGGAAAAAATATCAGTTTTATTTTGAAATCAGTTCAAGTTCATATTTACATCTTTAGAGTGAACTTCAAAAGACTTTAAGTTCCAGAAATCAGATTGATTTTCAAAACTGTTACAGTCAGCAATCAAGAATTTCCTTGACTGAAGAAGGCATAAATTAAATCCACTTTACTGAAGTGCAAGCAAGAACTCTAAATAATATATTGTATGAAGACTGTCTATATTTTATCTTTCAGACACTCTCATAGACACATCAAAACTTTACAGCACTTAAAGTCCAAATGCTTAGTCCTGGACCATTCTTCATTCTCTACAATTCTTTTTTAAATTCAGCTATAAAATTTAAAACCAAAAGGAAAACAAGATCATTTAGTCAACTGCAGGATATCAAAGGTCATCGAATATACAGAATTTGATCTAACATTGATTGTAATAATTTGCATTTGTCTAAAATTTAACTTCTGTCTTTAGGATATGTTCTAATAAATGTACATTCAGTCTGAATTGAATGACATCTTGTCATGGTTTAACCCCAGAGGGCAGCTCAGCCCCACACAGCCACTCCTTCACTCTTCAGGGGGATGGGGAAGAGAATCACGAGCAAAAGTGAGAAAATTCATGCGTTGAGATACAGAGAGTTTAATAGTAAAGCAAAAGACACATGCACAAGCAAAGCAAAACAAGAAGTTAATTAGCCAGTTCCTGTGGGAAGGCAGGTGTTCAGCCATCTCCAGGAGACAAAGGCACCTTTATCTGTGGTGATTAGCTGGGGAGACAAACACCATCACTACAAAAATCCTTCCCTTCCTACTTCCCCATAGTTTAGATGCTGAGCATGACCCATATGGTATGGAATATCCCCTTGGTCTTAGGGGTCAGGTGCCCTGATTGTGCCCCTTTCCAACTCCTTGTGCACCTCCAGACTCCTTGCTGGTGGGATGGGGTGAGGAGCAGAAAAGGCTTTGGCTCTGTGTGATCACTGCTCAGGAGTAACAAAAACATAGCTGGGTTATCAACACTGTTTCCAGCACAAATCCAAAGCACAGCCCCATAGTAGCTACTCTGAAGGAAATGCATCTTATCCCAGCCAAAACCAGCATACACTTACAGATGGAGAATCTGCTTGGCAGTTTCCTCCCATGATTAATGCTCTATGTTTTACTTCTTAGCATCTGCCTGGCACTGTGAACCATTGGTTCTTGTCACATACCTGCTTTCTGAATGTCATATTTTCTCCCTTGGAGGACTGTTATCCACCATAGCATCTTTCCTGTGATAAATTATTAAGTGAAAACTCTAAAGTTCATATGATGGGGGCTTTTCCAGTTTTCAAATCAATTCTGTGGCTCTTTCTAAATCCTTGCTAATTTTTAAAGCTGTCTAGAAGCATCCAGTCTTAGCTGCCTCAGTGCATGTGAGCTATCTATTAGCCAGCTGCTTATGCATTTTGGAACCATTCCTTTACTGTGGCGGTGCCCTTGGGAATTAGGAAATCATAATCTGCTCCAAGATCACCTCTTCACTAGACTCACCTAACTTCCTTCTCCTTCAAGATGTAATTTTAAAGACAAACTTCTGTATTTTTTGAGTTCACTAGAATAACAGTGTACCTGGTTTACCAGTCATTGAATGACCTGCTCTTACCATTATTTCTCTTCTCACCATACCCTTTACAATTAGCACTAATATAGTAGCACACCACTTCCAAAGAGGTATTTCACACTGACACTTCTTTTCAAAGACCTATTGCACATGTAGTAAACCCATATCTTATTGACACCTTATATTGTGTCAGGTTCTTTAGATAAAAGGAGGTAGATGCTTTTACACTTTATCAGGATAAGCATATAGACCATTTTCATACACAGTTAAAATTACATAAATATTTTTCTTTTATGAGACCAATTATGTAATCCATAATGTTGGCTATTATTTATGTTCTTAGTTTTAAATACTTTTGAGCTACTTCATTTACTTCCTACTTCATCTTTTCCATTATTGTTCTGCACATGGTGACACACAAAATTTTGCATTCACACAGTATCAACAATCTCAGATATTCAAAATCTTACAAGGATTCCTATATTTAATAAATATTAATACTGTCAGTCCTCAGACATTCTTAGAAGTCCAGACATTTTTAAAATACTCCTTTGAAATGAAAGAGCCTGAAAACAAGTCAGCTATAATGTACTTTTTTCATTACAGACATTCAGATTTATTGAACACCTATGTCTTCTCTGTCTCCCTACCAGTAATTTTGTCATTTAGTTTAAGAATAGGATACATGTTTGCTTCTTCCTCTTGAACAGCTTCTTTCTTTCCCTGTTGCTGCTGTGGAGCCCTGTATTCATGATATATATTTTCGACCTTGACTGTGGTTATTTCATTTAGAAAAGCTATTTCTTCAGTGTCTTTATCTTCCTTCATTAATTTTCTCCATAAATTTTCACATTTTCTGTATAATATCACTCTTTTGGACTATAATCTCTTCAGATAGTACAAAGAGATTATATAGAAATTTATATCTGCTCCTATTAGCCAATGAGTGGCTCTCATATTAACCACTTCCTCTCATTACTCCAACCATCATTGGTGAAAAGAAAGGAAGTGACAAAGCCTTTGTAGGACTGGTTGTGTGTCCTCACAGCTGCGAGCAATTATCAGACATGGAACAAAAGATGTAGAGACAAGAAGCAACATTTTTCTTTTTTATCCACTTCCTTCACATGCATACTTTTCTCTGAGTCCAGGCGAGAACTTCCCAAGGAACCAGATTCCTCTGGAGTTTTGAACTTTTCAGGCAGCTCCCTGTAGTCCTAGAGAAACTTCTCTTTCCTTCTTCATTAGAGGCTGTCATCTTTTTCTTCCTGAGTTTAATACACCACTTACTTGAGTTGTCAAGCTGAAATTTTCTGAACTCCAAAACCAAATCAAGTGCAACTGTGGCTCATACGTTTTATAGCAAAAAAATATTCTACCAGAGTTCAGAAGTCCAACAGGACATTTCCATAAAAAGCTTGTAGTTCAATCACATGGATAAATTATCATTTTTTTTCATCTGCATGAAGCTGAAATTCAGTCCAAGTCTCTCCCATTTCATCTACTACACCAGAGAACTTTTGTTTTCCTTCATAGCTGGAAATCTCACAATAATAATGGTTAAATTCAGTGTAAGCAGTGTTTTCAAAGCATTTAAATACTTATAGGATAATGAGAAAAGAATTCAAACATTTATAAATATATTTTTTTAATTTGCTATCCCTTTTGACAAAAAGAATTGATGTTTTCCTCACACAATAGATGCTCTGAATAATATTAATAATATATTTCATGATTTCTACTTGTGAACATTGGTATTTGTTCAAGATAAGGGTTCAAGAACCACCATATATTCTGAATAAATATTCAATTTGTCTAGAGCTGTCAGATATACTGTTTTATAACATCTGTCTAAATACTGATCCAAATTTCTAAATTTGAAGATTGCCAATCACTGGAAAAAGTCCTGTTTAAAATGGGAAAGTACTAAAATAATTTCAAAGAATCATAACTTGAGGTCTTCATGACATTACATAAAATCATATCTGGATAATATTTTATAGTAGCTATATTGGAATATTCTGACTGTGTGCATAACTCAGTACTATAATATGACATACAACATGTAGGCACACAGCCATCGTAAATTATTCTTGACATTCACTACTGTTATTCAGTCTCTCCCTCCCACATCTATCCTGGCTTTGGCAGGTTCTACTTTGTTGCTACAAAAAACTTGGAGATTGGTAGGATGCAGCAAATTCAGAACATCACCAGATTGTCTTAGCTAAGGACATGTTAGTGTGGAGCACAGGGTGAAATATGTATAGTATAGAGTACAAAAAAGCCTGCATATATCCTCACTGAATTTAGAAAACTTAACACACTTGAAACACTCCATCTATAAGGTCTTGCATGTCCATGACTCTATAAAGGCTTCTCAAGTGAATGTTCTGCATATGCTGCCCCAATCTGATACGGCAGAAGGCAGTAATATTAAAGTGCTTGGTTTAAATTTAGTTACATAGGCCTTTTAAATTACTCTTCATTTGCACTAAGAAACAATTACCATTTCTTTTAGTGAATTTCCTCCTTAGCTGGCATTGCAATGAAGGATGGAAGCCTCGAGGTATTTTGACGTAGAGGCTGTTGTTTTAAGTTTTTTGACAGCCAGTCTTAGCATTTTAGTGACACTGACTGGAGTTAGATATAAACTTCAGTGGGAATGTCAGAGGCAAAATCCCTCCTAATATTGGTTCTCTACTGATGACCTCTATCAAGGCTTTTACTCACTGCTTTCTGCTCCAGCTGAGGTAATTTTTGAGAGCTGGAATTCAAGAGACAAATTTATTTCTACAACTACATTATTTTTTGAGAGTTTTTATTTTACTGATGCAATGAACACAAAAATAAAGGTAAAAATTTGCTAATTACCAGAATAAAAGAGCATCAATTCCCATTGTTTGGTCAGTGAGTTTACAGAGGACTCAAAATGTCTTTCCAGACTTTTTTTAATTGAAAATATTTCAGCCAACCATAAACCACTAATTTCTGTAGTTTCGTCGCCCATTTTGTAAGTATCTATCTTTGATGCAATGCCTTATACTTTTATGCCTTATAAAAATTGTAAGCACCCTGGGGCACAAATAAGTCTGTTTAATTTGTCTATATAGCACCATTCTTTCCTAAGGCATTGAATGAATAATATATGGTAATTTATAATGAAGGTATTTGCAAGTCAGAGGGCTTAACAGCAAGCCAGTGAAATGAAAAGCAAGCAAAGTTAAATAAACCTTTTAAACAGGGTGGTCTTAGTGGCCAAGATACATTTTTTGTTTGTAAATATTTGGTATGAGAACTCTGTCCCTTGGCAAAGTACTTGTTCCAAAGATAGGAAAACTGGCTGCACTGTCTGAGCATACGTGGAGCTTCCTGCATGCACTGTAGAGCACAACTAGGCTAACTAGACCAGCAAGTGCATTCCTCAGAATACCATCTAAAACTGTGTCACCTTTAAGCTCCAGAACTGGAAAGAGGCCAGAAACAAGAGAATGGTCACAAATATTTTTGCTTACCTTTGCTAGGAGAAATTGTAGGATCAGAGAGAGGCCTAGGTTAGAAGGGACTTTAAAGATTATCTTGTTCCAAGCCCTCTGTCATGGGCAGAAACACCTTCCACTAAAAGGTTGCTCAGAGATCCATCCAGTCTGGTCTTGAACATTTTCTGGAATGGGGCATCCAAAACTTCCTTGCATAACCTGTTCCACTGCCTCCTCATCCTTGCAGTAAAGAATTTTTTCCTAATATCTAATCTAAGTTTACTTTCAGTCTAAAATCATTCCCTCTTGTCCTGTCACTACATGTCCTTGTAAATGGTCTATCTGCACCTTTCTCATGGGCTCCCTCCAGGTACTGGAAGGCTGTGATTAGTTCATCCTGAAGACTTCTCTTTTCCAGGCTAAACAACCCCATTCTCCCAGACTTTTCTCTTAAGAGAAGTGCTCTTTCCCTCTGATCAGCCTGGTGGCTGACTCAGTCTGACAGATCTTTGTCCTTCCTCTGCTGGGACCCCAGAGCTGATGCAGCAATGCAGGTGAGGTCTCACCAGAGCAGAGCAGAGGCAGAATCCCCTCCCTCTGCCTGTTGCCCACACTCCTTTTGGTGCAGGCAGGACACATTTGGCTTTCTGGGCTGTGAGTGCACAATGCTGGGTTATGACCAGCCTCTCCTCCACCATCAGCCCCAAGTCCTTCTTGGCAGGGCTGGTCTCTATCTGTTAATCCCCCAAGCTGTAACATTTACACAGATAATGTGACACATATTAAACACTACTTGAGCACTTATTTATCAAACCTGTGTTGCAAACAATCTACTAAAATACATTTACTCAGCAGCAAATCAATATTAACATTGCTCTTTCAGACTTTCTTCCTATTCTTCTGACTCAATTTCAATGGACAACTTCTGTTTTAAAACATGACAAGATAAAGTTCCAGACTTTCCATTGAAAAAGCACTAGATTTCTTGCAGAGGCCCTGTGTACAGTTCATGCTTAAAAACTCCCATGTATCCGGAAAGCATGTCCCACAGAACTGATGAGCCATGTGAAGGGGTAATTTGTCCTGGATTTTCGGACACCAAATAGCCTAGTCAGACCCATAAATTTTGATTTTAAGTACTTTAGGGCAAAAATCTGTCAGTTTAATTTGTTGAGAAACCACCATTCTTTCCTAAGGCAGGGTGTGAATAATACATGACAATTTAAAAAGGAGCTGTTTGCTACTGTTACTACTCCAGCAAAACCTCTAGATTCTCAGACAAATGACAGAAGTATTCTTAATGCACTCAGGCTATATTTTTAGATGCAAGAAGAGGATATATACTTTAAAATCTGAACTTAGTACATATTCAGTGTTACCAACTGAAAATGCATTCTCAATGTATTTGATACTCTATTTAAAGTTATGGCTTCTGTGGGCAAAGAGTTGCAGTGCCTAAATCCTACTGAAAGCAAGCTGTTATGTATCTAAGTGTTCCCATAATGAATTTTCCTAGTTAGAAAAAAAACCCTGAAAAAACAGCTTAAAAAACCCCAAAAACCAACAACCCCAACAACAACGAACAACAAAAACAAAATCCCCAACCCTGAAAATAAGAATTACATTAAGTTAATTGATTAAAAACTAGAATAGTATGTATGCTGGCTTCTTAAATTTCTTCAATTTTCATATTTCTTCAGAAACCATCGCATTATTATGTGAAAGTATATTGCCAAACGAAGGCTTTAATGTGGCATGTTGTAGAAATTTTCATAATGCACCAATGCTGTAACTTGTTGATATTGGTAAAAACAAGGTAACAAGTTATTAGAGCAAGATTTATCTGTGGGTTTTTATATATGTGTTTCTTCTGGAACACTGCTGTTTTTTAAAAATGAGGTATTTCTTATTATTATTATTATTGTTGTTGTTGTTACTACAATGATGATGTTAATAATTACTCATTATTAATAATATGGATGTAATGTGGAATTGCAGAATAAGGAGTACTCCATATTTGAATATGTACAAAAATAGATACAAACAGACCCCAGAAGCAGTAGAAAGAAATCACTGCCATTAACATCATTCCCATTCTGGCAAAAAGGAGGAAGAACCCCCAGCAATTAACCTAGTTCTCCTGGTGAAGTGATTTAAGTACTGATTGTTCATAATGAAATTTTCTTTTCTTTTTCTTAAGGAGCACGGGAAGAACAACAGAACACTACCAGAGAAAGAGACAGTTATTGGGAAGGTTTTGTGCATCAGTTTTAGTTGTATTACTGCATTAATGACCACAGAAATAGGATAATTCAGTTTGTTTGTGCTAATACCATCACACTTAGGATAAGAATAAAATTTTGACTAACTACTAAAGCTTTAAGTTATGATTTCATATAGGCAGTGCCTTCCTTTAAACCCAAATAAATTGCACAGATGTCTGTATTTACTGTTAAATATGGATGTGTCAATGTTCACAACATCTCTGTTTATGAATATTACCTGATTTCATTATAACCACCATAAAGTCTCAGATATTTTGTTTAATGCTTGGGGTTCTTAACAATATTCTGAGGTTTTACAACATCAGTATTTCTTATAAAACACTTTAGTAAAATGAGGATCCATTTAATGAAGATACTTCTTTATTTATCATTGTTTTAGAAGTGGACTCTGAGACATCCATTTTCTGCGTGTTCCAATCCAACCCTTTGTAAACTTTCCATTGAATCACGAAAAGATAATAAATCTATTGTTCAGACAAATAAAAAAAAAAAAAAGTAGTGCTTTAATTACTTCATACCATTCTCCAGAAGATTCAAAGCACAGAGCTTCTAGACAAAAAGACATGTCTATCTCCATTTTTAAAAAGCAGTATCTCCAGTTATACCAGTCTGCACCCATGTCCTGGTTTCAGCTTGGGCTAGAGTTCGTTTTCTCTCTAGTAAGTGGTACACTGCTGTATTTTGTGGATTTCGTTGTTGCTAGGTCAAGGACTTCTCAGTTTCCCATGTGCTGTCCAAAGCAGGTGCACAAGAGCCTGAGGAGGAGCACTGCCTGTACAGGTGACCCAAACTGGCCATTAGAGGTATTCCATAATGAAAAGCATCATGTCCAGGCATATTAATTGGGGGCAGCTGGCTATGAGAGACTGATTGCTGCTGAGGAGCAGACTGGGCATTGGTCAGCAAGTGGTGAGGAGTTGCATTTTACCTCAATTGTCTTTCTTGGGCTTTATTTCTCTCTTTTAGTTGTCTTTGTTCTTATTATACTTATTTTTGTTATTATATTTTACTTTATTTTAATTATTAAACTTTTCTTATCTCAGCCAACAGGTTTGGGGGATTTTAAATCCAATTCTCCTCCACATTTCACAGAGGTGGGTAATAAGTGAGTGACTTTATAGCACTTAGCGGCCAGCTGGTGTTAAGTCACTACAACCAAGAATACTTGAAATAGCAGTGATCTGAAGAACACAGGTCGTAAGAAAATTGAAGAGGATTGAAAAGCAAGCTTACTTTTAGGTAATATTTTAAGTTTGGAAAAGATATAGAAATTGTGGGTTACTACTCTTCCTCTGTACTCTTTTATACAAGACAGCACATATGAAAGGTGATTTGTCAGGGTTTTTTTAAGCAGCAGTTGACAGCAGCAGGACAAAATGAGGAGCAAGATAGAATGTACCAGCCTGTTAAATAAAGTTCAAATCACCCTGGCTAGGTCAAACAGTGGAGCCTCTGAAACGGACCAAAAAACCCTTGCAAGAGATGGCACACAGGCCTACCCACCGCCACAGCTCACTCTCACAGCCAGAAAAGCAGGAAAAGGGAAAGCAATGTGGATAATAAATGTGCTAACTTGGATAACACCAGTAGGCTGAACACCAAGTTTGCAGACTGTTACCAAAATCACTGTCAAGAGAATGCTTTAACATGGTTCCTAGTAATTCCTGAGTTATCTAACCAAACGCCCCTCCTTAACAGGGATTTCCTTTCTTCTTGTGAAGATTCAAGAATTATGACTGGACAAATAAGGCAAATGTCTAAGGAGGATGTTCAGTATTTTTGGGTAGAGACTTGATGACTCTTAGTTGCTTGCCAACCATAAACATTGTTGATAAAAAATGAGTTACAGTTTGAAGGTATTCCAACATGAAATTGAAATATAAGCATCTGATACAGAAGTTTATATTTCAATTTCACAATTGGGCTATAGCAGTATATTAACATTTTTATTAAAGTTCTGTATTTTCACACACATATATACATATATATATACACACCTAGGTGGAAAGCTCTGCTCTTTTACTCAGATTTCTTACACTCAAAGGCAAATATTTTTAATTTATTTTATTTTTTGTAAATGTGAGCAAAATCAGCTCATTTCCTTTACCTGTGCAAGGATTAAAAAATGCTCAACATGAAGGGGTTATATGCTCAGTGTATGCAGAAAGCATCTGAACTTTAAAAGCTGAAACTTAGCAGGTTGATACAGAGGATTAGTCTCCAGGCCAATATGCAAAAATCAAATATTCACACAATAAGAGTAAAAATGTACTAAAATCAATTATGCAGTGTGTTACTTTCCTACTTGTAGCAAATCAATGTATTAATTCTGACTTTCCCAATTAGTTTATAATTGTGTTGCTCTTTATTTGCATTCAGAATCACATGTGTGACACTGATCTTGCATAGCAGTGAAAGTCTCCTTGATGCATAATTTCAGTGAAGTGTTTTCTGCTTCATAGTAATGGTACATGTTCCTAAATAAGCTATAATTCCAGCAATAGAGTTTGTGTTCTAACTTTAATTATCTTTCCTCTTTGAGAAGAGAAAATCTGAGATTTGGAAGGCTTTGCATCCCTTAGAGCAGGTAGGCAGTTACTTCCGGGCACAACTGTGGCCTTTAATCATAAGTAGAGTTATTAGATTCCACCACACCACTGTGGGCTTGGGAAACTGTAAAAATCTAAAGAACTATCATAGTGCAGGAGGAAAAATGTCTTCTTACTCAAATGGGAAAGTAAGGATTTAAAAGAGATGATTCTCACCATCTTCCCTAAATACAGAATAAGACACAAAGCAGAGTGGTCTCATCTGAAATACTGAGATTCTTTTGTTGTCACTGGACCACAGAATTTTGACATATATAGTTAGAACAGATGAATTACAGACAGACAGAGAGCACTTTGTCCAACATCAACTTGTGTAAGGACATGTCCAATGTGATGCCTGGAGCAGAGGCTAGACAGTGCTAAAGGAGTGAAGTAGGTATTTATTAAAAGGCCTTCAAAGGATGCACCTTGAGCAGTACAAGAGCCCGGCCACAGCTCCACCAGAGATGGATGCCAGGTCACGAGTTTTCACACTTTTATAAGTTTGGGTCCATTTACATATTGGGGTTAATTGTCCAATCACAGCTTCAGGTTATGAAGTCTCATCCTCCCAGATTGCTCTCCTCAATTTGCTGTTTATACCTTTGGGCCTGAAGCTGTAATGGTGCCCTTGGTTCTTGGGCTGGAAAAGGATTGTTTTGTCTAATTAAACTGTGAGGAGAACTTGCTAACACTTTATATGAAGTTCAGAGTTATGTTCCAATGCAGTACAGAGTCTGGATAATATGAAAGATGAAACTTTAGGCACCAAATTATGTATAAGATGTTTGTGGCCGCCAAAACTCTGAGCTCCTGCGGTTTAGTCTAAGGATTTTTCTTTTTCCTCCTACCCTAAGCACTGGCTTTTTTTCCAGTTTTATAAGACATCCATGTAGACTGCCTTTCCTTCCCCATAAGATTTATATTAACCATGGCCTCAGGCAGGTGGACCTTTCCCTCACTATGAAAAGGGTATTCTCACCTTCTGTTCTCTTCCTTTACACTTCCCATTTTTTTGAAATAGAAACCTCTGAAGGTTTCCTGCAGGTACTGGTCTTCTATGCAGAAGTCTTGTGCATGCTGGGTTGTTTCTTATGTAATATCCGATGTATGCTATATGTTGGCTGTTAAACCATTCTTAAAATATCATCTATGACTATGTCTCCACATAAAAAATTTCTTGCCTGCAATGTACACATTATCCCTAACATTATCCCTTCAGCTCTGGCCTTTTACAGGAGAGGTCTTTACAGGATTGAGTGAACAAACTTACTAGCGAAAAAGGCTAGTGTTAGGAAATAAACTGAGCTGTGCAGCAGGTGTCCATTTTGACACATGAACAAGGAAACAAGTCTATGCTTGTGTCAACATTGCAAAGCAAGTTTTAGGTGCTTCTAAAAATCACCCCACCATTTCTTCCAAAACTGTCCTGGCTCGTAATCATCTGTTAATTCAGTCTTGAGTATCTTCATTTCATTTATATAACACAGGCCTTGTCACAGTGTGATGTTCCCTAAAATAGTTATTGTGTCTTTGGGAAGGGAAAAAAAAAAAAAAAAAAAAAAAAAAAAAAAAAAAAAAAAAAAAAAAAAAGCCAGACAGTAGCAAAAAGAAAAAACTGTAAGCATTTAGTTCTCCCGTTGAGATAGAGATTATATGTCTGGTTTCCTAAATATTCAAATTGAGACTACACTAAAGCAATGATATTTTGAGACCTTCCTAATTTTGCTTGATGCCTTCCAACTTACTTGCCTGATATCAATACCGAGTTTACCTCATTGGGTTTAATTTCACTCACTGTCACCTTTCGTGGTGGAAGTAGGCTGAAGCATTCTCATTCTTGACTCTGTTTCTGACTTGCTGATCCTTCCAAGGATATGCATTACAAGTGGTTTCAGAGGAGTTTTTGAATTCTGCATGCTGATTTGAATTCTGCATGGTTTCATGTTGTTTGTACAATGGTCTGCACAGAGATGCATGAAATTCAGCCCACCTATAATTCTATAACTATATACTACACATAAAAATAATAAGAAAGATATTAACACTTAAGATAAAACTGGCTTTACTCATTCTCTTTTCCCAGAAGAGAGGTCTAACAAGTCTTGCATTTTTAACAAAGGTATTTCAATACTTAAGTAACTAAGGTTTGAAAGATGCAGTGAGTTCCCTGTATTTTTATGTGTCCTGTTGGCTTACTTCTCATAGAGGCCAGTATTGCCATTAGCTGTATGTTCTGCCAATTGCCAACAGACAGGCAGACAAAAGAACTGTGGTAGATACAAAACCTGTACTGGGAAGTCTGGAACAACAAAACTTACTGAAGTAAATAGTCCAGAGAGAGGGATGGGAAGGGAAGAAGACTAAACTGCTGATGAGACAAGAGATAAGCTCATCCTCTTTCACTCTACAGATGGACGTTTTCTCCACCACCTTTCTCCTCTTGCTTGCCATTTTTCTCTGAGATTTATTGGAACATTTTATACCCCTTTTCTTCAACCTACTGCCTCAGAATGCCATCAGGGTCCATTTTGGGGAGCTAAGTAGGATGCTATTACTTAGACTCACTGGCACTTAAATCCCGACTTTGCCACTTGCTTACTGGGAAGGCTGTTTTTCTTTCCTAGGCCGTATTCATCTAGGCCAAATCCAAAGCTCATTGAAGTCACTGGCAATCTATCCCTTGCTTACAGAGGTTTAGGCCTCTCTGCACTGCGAGGTGTTGCTAAAAATACTTCAGTAGTGCCTGTAGAACCCTCTGAGAGAAAAAAAAGAAAAATCAACCACCAGAAATAAAATGTTATCCAAGGAGAAAACCAGCATTACAATTTTCTGGAGACCTGATTGAAGATTTGGGCTTTTTGTCACCAAACTAGGCATGCAACTGCAATGCCAGTGCAGAACCTTACCCCAGTCCCAAGGCTGTGGAGGAAGAGCTTTGATCTAGTTTCAATTAACAGAGTGTACAATTTGTTTCATCAAAAGTACCTTGACAAATGCATTACTGTTTATGGACCACTGATTACATGTCCCAGAGTAGACAAGACAGGTAGTAAGACAGGGTTTATCTCTCAGCACATACTAATGAGGCTGTTCTGCCTGCAGCTCCCTCTGGCCAGATGCTGTACATGAATGGAGTCCCACTGGGATTCTTTGGGTGCAGTCACAAATAGTCAGTTGCAAAAACCATAGTTTAACCATCATTGCCTAAGAAAACCAGGAGTGAATATCAAAGTTAAATGATACATACTTTGCTAATAAACTAGAACTCTGCATCTCCCTCTAGCTTTTGCCAAGTCTAAATATTTGACATTTTAGGTAAAAGTACACAGTAAGGTATTTTCAACTACCTCAAAAAGCAGTTGCAAAAGGTTACTGAGACTGCAAAATTTCAGGGATCATGCCCACATACTTATGGCTACAGGAGGCATCACAGCAGGGTCTTAGATCTGTCTTAGCCAATAGACTTCATTCATATAGGATCAACACTGCCTCTCTCTGCAAAACACACATGAGCACTGCATTGAACTTGTGCCACTCCTTGAAACGTTTTAAAGGCTGTCAGGAAGCAGACTGACAGGGATGTTACCTGTCCATTTGCCCAGGAAAGTGAGCAGCATGGGTTCCCCTGCAGGTTCGGACTTGTCCAGAGAAAGGACAAGTGATCATCACCTCCTCAAATGCTTCAAACATTATAGCATGGATTACTCAGTCTCAGCAGACTTCAAATAGCCTTTTTCATCCATCAGAAGTGGCTTCGTCCTTCCCTGTGTGCCAAGCAGTGCCGTTGTTTTGTAATGAACAACTTCCATCAGAGCGCACAATTTCTCATCCTGTCTGACTCTGCTGATCATTCTTGTAATTAAGTCTCTTTTGATTCTCTTTGGCAGCACACCATCTGCACAAGAAGGCACACCTGGAAAGCAGTTTTCCTCTGGTTTTTCTATCCTTGATTAAACTCTGTTTTAAAGCAGAGGACCTTAATCAAAAGAAGTGCCTGTGTGGAGGTATCTGTGCCTGTCTCGCTTTTGTCACAGATTCCCTCTGAAGTCTTCAGGATTTGGATTTGCATAACAATTTCCAAAAAGGTGTCCACAGTAGAGGGGTAGCATTTTCAGAGAAAAAATCCAATGGTATGAATTGTACAGGAAAATAACAGGGCACCATAGGCATTTAATTGGTGTTATTATTAATTACTATAAATTCCTGTTGAATCTATTATAAGAAAACCTTTACTATATGTACTGTTATTTTATGACTCACAAGTATCTCATTTCTGAGTGAGGTCAAGAAAATGTGAAAGAAAATATTATTCTTTTAATGAAAAACAAGTTTAAAGTTATTCTACCCCCATAACTTTAGGAACCAGAGACCAGGTCAGTGCTGCATCTCATATGAGGCACAAAGTAGCTAGGCAGCATGAGAAAAAAAAAAGAGAAAGATATCTTTTGATCTGTTGTATTTGGCAGGTGTTGGGGCCTGGGGAGAGGGAGGGTGAAGATCAACAAAACTTTTACGTTGTTTATTCTGTATTGAATCAAATGTCAAAAGGAAGATCTACGTGGACTGGGATGTATGCATGAAAACACACATGTATATTCCAAACAGGTGCCAGTACATTCTTCCTGTCTATTCCTGAACAAAACTACACCTCATTGCCAGCCTAAAATCAAGCCCCATGCTGGTGCTCCTAGCTTATTACAGTTCTCTAATGGCTTCTGGTAGAGTGTAACAAAGCTCTGAGCCCCTG
This sequence comes from Sylvia atricapilla, assembly GCF_009819655.1. Taxonomy (NCBI): domain Eukaryota; kingdom Metazoa; phylum Chordata; class Aves; order Passeriformes; family Sylviidae; genus Sylvia; species Sylvia atricapilla. The sequence goes on from NC_089140.1 coordinate 26,840,787, forward strand.
TACCTGCTAAAAAAGTGATAAGCTGCTTCCTGTCTTTGATCTCCCATCATGACCTCTGCACCATGCAGAAAAGACAGGAAACTTTATCTTTTTCATGAGAAAACTTTTTCCCTGGTCATTTACTGCATTCAAAAGCAACTAGATGGAAAGGATGAGACAGGAGCCAACAGGAATAAAAATAAAAGCTGAAAAAACCCACCCTAGTTTCTGAAGTGAGCAAATTGCATTAGAAAGGGTGTATTCTAAGTTTGCACATGGTTGGTGCCAACAAATTTGAGCTGCTTAACAGCAGTGACACAGCTTTAAAAAGCAACAGTAAAAAGGCACTTAGTTTACTAAATAATGCACTTTTTTACCCTCAATGAAAGGCTGCTTCTTACCACACACATATCAAGGCAAGCCACCTAATGGCACTAATTTCAAACCCTGCTGCTGCAATGTTTAGTGCATAAGACACAAATTACAGTGGGTTCAAAACAGTAGTGGTAAGTACAATTGATGAATAATAATGAAATTTCATTTTATTAGCTTCTGAAATATGTGTGTGAATTTTCATAAAATGTCTGCTAAGAACTAGCTCTAGCACTGATAGCTGGGGCTTTGCAAAGCTTAAAAATAAAAGCAAGTGCTTGAAAGACTTGTCACATTCTCAGTGGGAGTTATGCTGTTTACAGGGCTTGTAGTTCACATTTATAGAAGTGTGGGTTGCTCTTTATTTCTCTCATTTTACATCTTTTCACTGCACTCATTCAGCAAACATGTTTCAACCGAAGCTTCCTTGACCTGATTTGTATCTTAGAAAATGCACCTGTAATAAGCACAACTGAATGCTCAATTCACACTGACACTATTCTTCCCTTCACTTTTCCTGGCCAAGTCTCAGTACAAGTACAAGTCTTTCTCTTACAAACTCACATAAGCAGATTGACATTCTCACTAATAAATGGCTTTTTGTAGCATCTTGTTCCTGGGAATGTAAGGAATTAAGTACAGATCAGAATGATATGTGTACTAATAAATTTCCTTTTTTAATATCTTTCTTCTGTAGACAAAAAAGAAACTAAATACAGATCCACTGCTTTCCAAACACTGACTCACACAGCTATTCTTTTTTGCTAGGACCAGCACAAGCTGAGTAAGTTCTGCAATGTGTCTGTACCCAAATCTTCACATTGACAATTCTAGTACCACATCTTCTAAATCTGCTATGAAACTGGGTGGTACTCAAAAGACCAATTCTTTTTCCATGGTATCATTGTTGTGCAAACAACTGTGCTATGGTGTCAGGAAAAAATGTGGCAGGCACATTTATTTTACCTGAAGATAATGGAAAATATTTCATGTGCCTACAGCTGTTACAAATCTTTCACGGAAAATTGTTTAAGGATTTAAGTAAGCTGTATAAAAATGGTCTCTTCATTTGGTTTACTTACTATAGCAGGAATGCTTATAAACAGCTATTTGGAGCTTTTTGTTTGCATGCATTGCTACATAGCAACTCTGAAAATCATCCCGTATAAATCAGAATTTACATAGGGTATTTCATTGGAACATAAATAATAGAGCAAACAGAAATCAGTTTCTGGAAGATCTTTCACTGAAAGGAAAAATGTTGCTAAAATGGCCATATCCTGAGAGTTTTTCTCCCCAACAGAATGCTTCAGCCAGCGTGGGACACATGCTTAGAAATATGTTTCTATCTGTAACCCAGCAGTCTTTACTTTATAACAGAGGAATGAGATCTAGAAATTACATTCGTGAGTTCTGGATAACAGTCAGTTCACTCTCAGGTAGTCAGCAAGTTCTCCATTCAGTTGCTGAGTTCATTGTGCTGTCTGACATGTCCTAAGATAGGGAGATGCAAGTGGGGATAGCAGATGTAAGGAGTTAATATGCTTCTGACACATTGAGGCTCCCCTGGAGATCAGTGTGCTGAGCTCCCCCATACCATGCTTCTTGTTATGCCATTCATTTGTGGAATAGATTCAGAGAACAGAAGACACACAAGCACTCTGTTCACCTGCACAATAATGCATTTGAAACAAACAGGAGTATGTTGTCTCAAGTTTGCCTGTTTTTCACTTTTTTGCATTTTGTTCTCACGCAGCTTCAAGTAAACTATGTATATTATTAGAATTGTTTACATTCTTCCTCTCTAGGAGGAGAATGATGATTGATGGTGATGGTCACCAACGAAGTCGAAGAGGTGGCTACCTGTGTAGCCAATCTTGGCCTGTCTGTAAATTTGTATATATATGTAGGGTCAAAAAAATAAAGTAGAAGCTTTCCTGCTTGACCTCCTGCTGGCCTGCATCGTCCTTTCGTGCTCCTAACAGCAGCCGCAAGTGTGACCCTCCGTCACAGGAGTAAAGAGTTGTAATTGATCCCTATATAAAAACAGGCATGTGTCAAAGGAAGCAGTTGAACAGCGTAGTTTTACCTGAAAATTCATTGAACATTATTTTCCTTTGTTCAACTTTTATTTTCATAGCATATTAATTCTCAACTTGACATTTGCTGCATGATCATTTGATTCAGAGTTAAGAAAACTGCTTTACAAGAAGAGATATGCAAAATTAAAGGTTATTTATATCATCACTGGCAAAGACACTTAGATGCTCAAATGACTGTTAAAACTGATCTGAATCTCAAAACTTTTTAATGCTACAATCAAAAATATGGCTAGACTGTTGCTTCATTAAAGAAGCATGACTTACTTGAGGAATATAAAGCCTGAAAAAAACAGCAAATAAAGTTGCTGTTGGCAGGGGAAAGAAGGGAGGGCAGAAAATATTTAAGTATTTCAGAAGCTCCTGATCCTACAGTGCAGCCAGGGAACCCAATCACAGACACAGTGCAGAGGAAACCCATCTTACTAAGTCTCTTTGCTCTACTGCAGCAAACGACACTAGAAGTGATTCTCTCCTTCCAATATTACCTGCTAATCATATTGGGATGAACTGAAGATCATCAGCTGTGGAAGTACTAAGGTACCAGTGGGAACACACCAGAGGGTTAACTTCTTCCTTCTGCATGAAATCAGATTATCAGGCAAGGATAATATGAATTAAACAATATGGCACAGAGCACCATTAGAGAAATACAGATATGGGAATACTAACCCTGCCATGCTTTTTGTCCAAGTGAAGTGTCACATGACAAGGGCAGAAAATGAAAAATGAACATATTATTCCCAAAGCAGGACTATTAGCACAATGAATTAAGGGAGAAAAGGTTTAGATATCCAGATACATATTTAAAATTGTGAAAATTTATCCCAAAGCTATGAACATTAGGAAGATTTATGTCAATATAAAGCAACATCAGACTTTTCAGAAGAATATTATCATTAATAGGCTGCACTGTGGCAGTCAAATCAGGAGCTTTTTTAACTTTCTCCTATTGATGTGACATAGATGAGTGGCTGACCCACAAGCTGAAGACTATGCCCTTCAAAACATGCTTGGTCTCACCCTTATACAGAAGGAAAGAGTGGAACATTGGTGATTAAACTGCACTTTTTTTTGCCCTGAGGTACTGATCCAGTAATGCTAGAACCAAATGTTTTCTAATACATAATGCTCAGACTTTTTAAAAGGTTAATCTTAATGGTAGTGGCCACTTAATTGGCCTAGCTTACCTGCTGTGTCCACTGTCATTCTAATAAAAGACATGAGAACTAACTGTGCCCTGCAGTCAAATGGCCAGGCAAGATATAAAACAATTTCCAGCAAATAGCCATTTCTGCTGAAGAGAAAATGAGAGAAAAGCTAGGAAGACAGACTGACAGCTCAAAGGCTCATCGGAGAATGGACTTTAGGCGTATGGCAAGAAGCTGAAGGAGTCCGTGAGGTAAAATAGTAAAGATGGCTATCAGTTCAGAGGCAGCTTTAACATATTTTGTTGTTGCTGCTGTTATTTCCTACAGTAAATAGAAGCTGATGTTTTCTTCTTGGCAGATTTCACCTTCATTGGTGTTTCAATGTAAGTAACGACATAAAGCCATAATTTGAAACAAAGCCAATATGCATTAATGGTTTAAACATCAAAAAAGATCATTAATAACCTAAGTAATCCTTGAATTAATGAGCTGGAGTCTGCAGACACTTTTTGCTGTTTCTTGTCCTGTTCCTTAACGCTGAATTGTTGGACAAGAAAGATTTGTTTTCTAAATGCAAATCACATCAAATGACTTTATCATGCTTCATCCTCCCTGGCGTAGTTGAGGGTAACATCTTCTTCCACATTCTGCATTTATTTGATAGGAAAAAATTGCACAAGAGCTGAAAATACCATCTAAATATATATTTAATGTTAAAATTATTTAATTATAAATCTATTTACCGTGAAGTAAAGAAATGCAATTAAAATATTTTTAAACAAGGTTTTCAATATGAAGGTAGGAAGGTTTTCAATACGAAGGAGAGTAATTCCAGCTAAATTTCAGTAATTATATAGTTCGTGTAACAGCATCCTTAAAGCCATCCTGTAACAATGGGGTAGCCAAAATAATTAATACGTTACTTTAAACTTCAAGTTGCATCAGATGGTGATGTCATCAAAGACATGAGATTAGAGTCATATTCTTTTTACGGAATAATTATACTGCAGAAAACATACATCTATGAAAGAATTAAAACTGAAAATGTCATGAACCCCACTATTTTGTTGGCAAGTCTCAGTTTTGCTATTTGTCCTTTAGATACAACATATATTTTTCAATTTTTCTTTTGTAATCTGAAAAAAAAAAGAAAAAAAGGAAGGGATATCTTTTTTCATTTAAGAATTATCTAACAAGACACAAATAGAATTCATGCAAAAGAATGTAAAAAGATTAATTTTTGTTGATCTGATTAAGAATATGGTTTTCTCCCTTGTCTTCAAAGAAATTCAGAAGGAAGTATTCACTGCAACTGCTCAGAAAGTGAAAACATTTTTCCCTCACTGCAGCAGATCCCACCTTTTCAACCTAACAGTGAGAACAGCACTGAAGCTGCAGGTTTGATGCCTTGAGACTCCTGAATGGACAGAGTAAATTGACTCGATATGGTTTATTAGCAGCAGTGAAGCAGATAAGTTTTTTGCACTTATTTGGTGGACACATTATTTAAATCTCTCACTTAGAGTGGCTATTCTGGCAGTGACAATAAATGTTTTTGTGGGAAATTCCAAATACTTGAACAGGGATGAAATACTGGCAGGGTATATAAAGAATTTAAGCATCAGGTCAGGGATATTCCAACATATATTCATTTGGGGTTCATACTGAAGCAAGTAATCCGACATGCTACAATTTTTACTGTGGCTTTTTTGTTCTTTGTGACAAGTATGCAGAGAAATAAGCAGGATATTGGCAATATATCTCAGTATTCAGAGGAACAGCTAGTCCTTTCTACTCTCATTAAAATTTGACTTTGGTGAGGTTACATTGATTTATGCCAACTGATGATACAGTCCTTTAGACTTGAACAGTTGTTACAGATGTACATTTGCAAGCTAGAAACTGCCAGTGCTGGTTGGCTGGACATGGATCGGTGGCATTTCTTAACACTCCATGGATTTTTTGACGAGTCCTGTATTTTTTCCTTAAAGTAAAAGTACACTTTGATGTTTTTCTTAGGGCTTGTTTAGTACTGCTATACTGATTGCAGCTCAGTAAACAAAGATGGAAAAAGGACAAAGTGAGCATTAGCTATGTTGTGACAAAGTATGACAGAAGCATTTTTTGTTTATATGTTTCTACGGACTGGAGATGATTGCAAAACTGCTGTTCTGTCCTCTCATCTGTGTCACTGTTTCCCAACACTGCAAGATTAATATTTTGGAGTTTCTTGAAAATTTTTGTATTTTCTTGTGTTACCACTATGAAATTATGAAATTCCCAACCAAATTTTCAGTTGTCAGAATATGAAATCCGAGAATGTTTTGACACACCAGAAAATTTTTACAGGGATAAATTGCTTTGTTCTCAATTTGAATCAAGATATAAAGCCACTTTGTAATTTATGCATATGTGGGCGTACTATGGATCTGTGTTCATGTCTGCTTGTATATATATATGCATACATAGAAAACATCTGACTATTTGTGACACAAAAATGGTGGTAAACAAGACAGCACAGTTGCAAACAAACAGTAGGAAATACCATGTTAAATTATGTATCTGGATTCATAATCAAAAATCCATGGAAAAAACATGGAATCATTCAGTGGAAATAAACCTCATAAGGCCATCAGGTCCAGCTCTTCTACTCCAAGCTTGAAAGTTAGATGGAGCTTCAAATATTAGATGAGGTTTGTCCAAGTTAAACTCTCTTAACAGCATGTATTGGAATACAAAAATGAACATGGCAAAAGATTAGCTCTACCGTTTCAGGTCCATGTTTCTCACAGGTTTTTGGAGAATATCCATTAAAAAGATTTCTGTTGCTCGTCTACCAGTTTTTAAATATTTGACTTGCCATACACTTAGAATGGAAAAAATTCTGTTGCTCAAAATTTGGATTTAGAGCTTTAGCTTAAAGCTCTTTTGTTTAAAGCTTTGTTGCCTTATTCTTATTCTTTCCCACACTAGAAACAGCTTAAGAAATTCATGCTGTCACCCTTAAACAGATCTTAGTTGTACTATTTTCAGTAGTGATCCAAAAGTTGCCTCTGTAGGCTATTTACAGGGGCAGCTCAACAACAGTAACTTGAAAATCCAGCTGCAGAAATACCAGAAATAATGCTATTTTCTGAACTCAGGAATTGTTTTTCTGTAGATGAAAATCATCTACATTTTTGTTATAACTTGTAATATTCACCAAAGCTGCCAGTTGGCCATTGATTCAAGAATTCCAGAAAGAGCAGCTGAAAGACTAGAAGAAGAGTTAAAGATTACATTTACCTCTATGATTCTTCCTTCTTATTTATAAAGGACAGAGATAATCCTAAAGAGTAGCCAGTACACATCTTAGAGCATAAAAAGGGCTGCAATAGAGTCTGGTAAATGGTTTTCAGCTCTGAATCAAACATTTTTTGTTTTAGATCCTAAACAAGAATAGTGGAGCCATTAAATGAAAAATTTTTAAAAACCAAACCAGACAGTTCATTAAAAAAATTAAAATAAAATTTGGGTAAATCTTAGAAATTACAAAAAAAATATTTGGAAATAGAAGACTAAAAAGGTATAACAACAAGAGGATTTTTATTGTCTAACATTGCGTTTTGCTGTCTGAAGAAAAATTTCGTGCTACTGTCTATTCAGCCAGTAATTAAAGTGTAACAGCTCCACCTTTTAGTAGCTTACAACAGGGTTACTCTGTTAGTTACATGCAAGCACCTGTTTTCTACATGTAGAAACCAAATTATTATGGCCCTGTAAGTTTTCTAAATCTTATTACATGAATAGCAGAAGATGGATTTTAAAGTCTCATTAAAAAAAAGTTAAGTCAGTATGGTATGAAAACGTATCTCAAAAACCAGAAATAATTCCTCCCTTCACCTACCCAAAGTAATAATTACCAATCCAAATGTTTTCTGTAACAGTGAATTCTATCTTTTAAAACAAAAAATATATTTTTTAAAAAATCACCTAGAATTTATTTGTAGTTTTTATACAAAACACTTGGTCTCTTATTGGACCTGTTCTAGGACTTTGCCAACATGTATTCTTCTTTATATCTTAAACTGATCTTAATGTTTCAACAATCCCCCAATAAAACTTTCCTTTGCCATCTGTCAGTTGAATCCACAGATCTTAAGTGCTATGACTCCCAAACATCTTCATATTCCTAATGCCAAAATAGGAGTAGAGTCCTTCTGCTCCAGCATTGACACCCTTTTCCTCACTGAATTATGTCACAGCCTGTTTTACAGACAGTCCTCAGCTCTGAGGACTGTGATAACAGATTTCATTCTAAGGAAAACTGCAGTAAGAGGCTAAGCAAGATGGCCCCCAAACTACAGTACATTCCCCAGCCTTTGCAGATTGTGCAGAAACTTCCTCCAGTTTTGTTTGAGAGTGAAAGTGGTGCAGAATTCTATCACAAATAAAGATGATGTGTCTCTCACAAATGATCAGAAGTAGGCCTTGCATTCTCCCCACTACCTTTCAGCACCAGAAGAGGATCCACACCTTAATTCCTTGGCTTTCACACAAAGACTGTTAATACACTGGAGTTCGTTGGTGCCCCACCATCTACTCCCAACACATATAAACACACACAACTTAGAGAAATCCTCAGGTCAGCCTTCCACTGCGTATCAAACAGAAAGGCTTTTCACAGGGTCTGTATCCTCTCAAGGATTTCAGGCTCCATAGGTGAGAGTTTGAAGGTCATATTCCTTTCAGAGCTTTTTCAGTGTTTTCTACTCTGTAGCTCATCCACTGAAGCTTTGTGCTGTGCTGTTACTCCCTCACCTGCTCTTTCAGTTCATTGCAGGTTGCTCATTTCTTAACACCTCCTGGTTAAACCAGGCTCTGTCTACCAACAAAAGCTGAATGCATTCACATTCCTGTAACCACAAAAAACAATCCAAACTACTTCTAAATCATACATGAACATTCTATCTGGAGTTTTAAAGGAAAAAATGGGTTATTAATGAAGATTTCAGAAGAATCAGAAGCATGTTGAGCAGATGTCTGCTGCTTATAAAAAGATTAACATGTAAAGATGTTTGAAAATATTTGAGTTGCCTTAAGTAGCTTTTAAAAATCCAGAAAGCATTTTTTAAATATTCTTAGATTTCTAAGAAATAATGAAATATCAAAGACAGTTTAGGTGTTTCATTGGGTTTCTTTGGAAACAAACAAAAAAAAGAGCTTAAAAAAAAGGCAGAGAAAATTTCAAAGACTTTATTCTCCAGTTTTTGTAAACAAATTTAATGGAAATTAAAGTAATTTCTGAAAGGTTTATCCATAAGAAACCAGGTGCTCACATTTTTTAAATGTATATTTTTAATTATCATATGTATTACCATATTACATTTATTCATAAAATCACTGCATGATCTGAGGAATGAAAGCTGCTTAGCCCTTTGAAGAGTTTCAAGTAATAAGATATTTAATGAAAAAGCAAAGTATCAGCAGTTTGACATTCAGTGCAAACACATACCAGACATATACTATCCTCCAAGGCATATTTGGGTTGAAGGGACCCTAAAATATTACAGCAGTTCTTTGCCAGTTACATTAATACAAAGTGAGGTAATATTTATTTTGGATATCTCACACTAGAAACAAATGTTTTGTGATTTTCCTGAAATGGTGTTTTACCAGTAGCACAATAACACCACACCACTGAAAGCAAGACTGGAGTTAGCTCAGATTGCAAATGTTATTAAAAGCTGCACTTTTGTTCCTTAATCCTGTATTCAGGGAATACTGCAAGTTCTGATAATCAGTCTGCTATTTCCTCAGACTTTGTTGTTATAAATGTATTAACTTTTTCATAAAGCAATCTGTATTTGCAATTAATCAAGTGAGTTGTCTCTTTAAGATAGTAGCCTAGCAACTTCCCTGAAGCCAGGGGAAGTCCCAGTTGGTGCTGCAGACCAACAAAGTTATTATCACAAGGATAATCTAACTCATCAGAATGTTTTAAAGCATCTCTCTGATTAAAAGTGAGGAGAGAAAAAGTGGTGAAAGCTCAAATAAAGTTACATGTAGGTGAGTATTCTTTACGTAAATGTGAGCTAAAGAATTTTTTCAGGGGACAAATGATGCTTTTATTTGTCTAGAAATTAATACAATTATTTTTCTCAAAAATTAATGCACATTTCCAAACAGGCCCAGTGATGAAAAGAGTAGGGATTTTTCATGATTTTTTGTTTCCTCTCCAAACTAACCACTTATTTAAGTGGAGCAAAACTATGATTTTGGAAACATCAAAATACACTTCTTAGATGAGCTGAACTGAGTGTGAACCTACCCAAGTGGATTATATTGAATTCATCACAATTCCATGTAAGACAAAAGACCTGATAATTTTGGTTTTGATTTAGCCTTTCACAGCTTCATGGCATAGAGTCCGGAAATACTGTGTTTCTGCGACTCCAAGGCTCTTCAATGTCATTCCTCAATCTGAGCTGCAGACTTTGGTTTTGGCTGAAAATGGCAATGGGGCCACCCTTGTAACAATCACAGACAGACCTTTGAAAAGGACCAAAGGAAACCACAGGGACAGAGCTTTATCACAATTATAATATTTGTAATGTCTTCTGTCAAATCTAAAACAAATTTCTTCCTTTCCCCTTTGTAGCAACAGGAATAGGAAGAAGTAAATATGCTTTATTCTTTTGGGTAAATAATTCCTGCTACCAGGCAGTGGGCAACAACTTACAAGACAGGCCTCTGCCTGTGCCTTCTCTGAATCTGAGTCTAAAGCCTCTTGACACATTCAACAAGATGGACATAATCTATGTCTGTACAGACAACTCAAAGGACCACAGTGCAAAAAAGATTTCCTAATTGTTCTATTTGCTTTCTGTGAACATCTTACAATGATCAAAAATCTCAAGCTATGCAGGGCTAATTTCAAACCTTCAATTTAACTTCAGTTTACAGGGACTAACCTGAAGACAAGTTCGTCCCTCGTGTAGCTACATTTTTGTTGTTCCCCTGAATATTCAATCAAGCAGCAGCTGTAAGTCTTTTTCCAAAATCTCCTTGTATTCATTACCAAAGAAGCAGAACTGTTCTGATTCAAATTGCTGAAAGGATTTCACTTAAATCAATATATACTGCTTTGGGGCTTTCTGTATGGGATCGGGGATGAAGACTATTGCAAGCAATAGTGCTTGCAATAGCAAATAGCAAATAGCACTCTATCAAAGACAGACCCACTGAATGTTGAGAAGCCTAGACAACTGGCTTGTAAAATCACCTAAATTTACATAGTTATTATGAAGATGAGTATGTTTTTCTTCTTTCAGTTCAACTTGCTTATAAAAGTGTCCTCCTACTACTACACAACCTTTTGAACTTACTCAATTTCAAAGGCAGTAAATGACCAAGTGCTAACACCATTCTTGGAAGTAATTAAGTTACAATTATTTCTCGAGAAAACTACTCCTTTTATTAACTTTTTGAAGGACTATTTAAACATTTGAATTCATTTAATCCCAGTTTGACCATTTGTGGATTTATATCATTGCTACATCTTGCTGCTTAACTCCTAGTGTGTTCTCTCCACCTTCCGATATGTTTTACTACAATGGACTGTTAACTGAGACAAAAAAGCAGATATTTTGTGTAATTTTTAAAATGTTTCCTCAGAAAAAGTGGATAAGAGTCAGTGTTATCTTTGCACAGCAATCACAGACAATTCTCTCAAACTGCAAACAGTAAACTGATAGAGGTCCTAAACCATGAAGTTTTATAAGGGAGAGGAATCAATAGGATACAGTTGAGTTAAGTGGGAGTAATAAGAAGTGAGTTAAACTTAAGGGACAGAGGGAGGCTACAGAGGATATTTGCCTGCTGATGTCTTCGCTTTTGCAATTCACTTCTCAGCCTAGACCTAAAGAGATCTACAGTCAAAAGGCTTTTAGGCTTGTACTCAGATTTATGGGACGTCAGGAATGAGCATACATGATGTAGAAGAACCTGGTCTATCTTGGAATATTTAGCTTATTATTTTTTTATATGCTGTAGGAAAAGATGAAATTTATTCCAGAGAATTAAACTAAATACTAAAGAAAAGCATGGTCTACTGAATATAACCAAACGAAAGGCAGATATTGGGACTTTAATATAAATTTCTATTAGTTCCTAAACATCACCCTAGTCTGGGAATCTCAATGAGGCCTACTAGAAGCTACTGTGCTCCTGTGAGTAGAATAAGTTAAATATGCTTCATGGGTATGAACAGGGAAGAATTTTGTTTCATCAGTTTTGAGTGCCTGTCATCTAACTGCGCTCTATGAACTATTTACAGTTTTGTTTTCTAAGACAGGAAATACAGTAGCTTTAAGAGAACAAAGGAACTCATCCCTATGCTATGAATAGCACCTTTGAATTGAGTCATCAGAGCAACAAGACAGCTGCTTTCTTTGCTGGCTGAGATATCCCAACAATTTCTGCATAGTTGCTCTGTTTAACGGCAACTTTCTCCAGGAGACCAAGGGGCTGTGTCCTATATTGGTATCATCTGCTGCGACATGTGACAGAAATTTTCTTATCTTTTTACACAAGGTGATAAGCTGCCGATTTCCAGATATACAGCAGGCCCACTGCCATGAGTCTGGAAATCTCAAACAAGTAAATAAAGTGAGTTAAGTCATCACTACTCTGTGATGACTTGATCACAAGAAGTAAACTCTCTTTACAAAAGCTTCTAAGGGATGTTATCTTAACAATGCTACCGTAAGAAGATACTGTCATTATAGGAACATAATTTTCATTACTTGGATGACAATAGTAAAATATCACATACTGAAGAATAGCCAAAAATTGTAAGCTATGTGGCTATTTATTGTTTTGGAAAGAAGTATCAGCCTAATTTAGCTACTCTTTTTCCTAAATTAATTAGAGAAACCAATGATTAAAAGAGTGTTAGGAAGGATTGGTTGGATATGGCTTGCAATGCTATTCTAAGAAGTCCATTAATAGTACACCTATAATATTTACAATTAAAATTTTGATAATTAAAAATTTACAACTGTTTCAAGAACTAGCAGTGAGCCATGGCTCCTTGCCTGTAGTTCCAGTTGTGAAATCACTAGTTTGGAAACTGAGATAACCTGTGATGTAGAAGTAATGCTTTTCAGATTAGGTTTAAAACCTTGATAGGTCAGCAACTGTATGTTTTCACCACCTATTCTACAGACAATTAGAAGAGTTCCATCTGATGAGGGATGACATTTTAGCACTTTATGAGAACACCATGTTCTACAGATGTACTTCTAACAAGCTGTCTAACATTCTAAGTGCAGTGTTAAGAGCAAAGCATGTTCTTTGGGCTGTCAGGAGGAGAAATGTTCTAACCTAATGTATGGCTGGGCTAATAAAGAATTTTTCAAATCTACAGCATCTGGATTTTTATTATTTCCTTTTTTTCTTCCTTTTTTAATTTCAGAAGTAAAATACTGTTGAATCATAATAAAAATAAGTATACACTTGTGTTCTTGCATCTACTGACTCCAGCAGTGATAACAGTTGTTTAATGGAGTTGGTACTGGTATCGATTGCTCATTGCTTAAAAAGGAACTTGCAGGTTAATCAGATCTGCAAGTGTCTCTCTCATTATTTACATTGCTGAAGAGATTAAATATTAGGGGGAAAGACGAAGGTTTGCTCTGCCAGATAAATAAAAATCAATTTGTTGTTGTTAGCAAAAGTGTTAAATGTAGCAAGGTAACAAATCCTGCAGCCCTCCAGAGGGTGATTTTTCAAGACAGAATAGCCTCTAAAAGGCAGTAAAGGCATGGTGGTGAACATGGTACTATGTAGGAGGTATTGCTCACTCCCTATTCTGGTTAATTCTTCTGTTAACCTCATTTCAAAATCTGATTTTTCATGTAATGTGTGATATTAATCTCCACAGGGGATGGACAATTACACACAGCTGTTTCTTCTTTTAATCTTGTTTCCAATTCATAGCTTGAACATTTCTCATGCAAATTGTTTATGTTCGTGACATTCAGGTCCTCCAACAGATCTGGAGACAGCTAATGAGGCTGGAAGTAGATCTTGATGTGTTTCTGTAATGCAGAACACCTTCACCACATATTGTTTTGCAGCTGTACTTGCAAATTCCATATCCTTGAGTCTTTCCTTCCCTCTGAATACTTGCAATACAAGGTGTGCTGCAGAAAGCCAAGGCTCTTGGCAATCTCTTTTGCTAAGTTCCAACAGATATGGTACCAAGTACCTTGTTCTGCAGTCATGTCTTCTGTATTTGCATCAGGCTACAAATTACATGGATTCATAGATTAAGGAGTTGAACTTGATGTAATCAAAAGTTATAAGAAAAATTATTTTTAAGTCTGCTTTCTGTCCTAGTAGTTATGCTGGAAATATTTCCTCTGAAAGTGTGTGTTCCCAGACTGGAAGATTGTGGATAGGCATGATTTGTATGAGGGTATGTTGTTCTTTGTCACATAGTCGAGTCTAGTTCTGCAGTGAGTGGTATATCGTGTGTAACAGTAGAACAGGTTCTTATCTCCTTCAATTGCCTGACAGACAATGCAAGTCAGAGAGCATACCTTATCAGTGTTATGTTTGTTTACTTCTGTGTGTCCATATACTATATAAATCTCTAAGCCATTTGGATGAGATTAGAATGGAAGAATTGACAAAGCGGCATGGGTGAAATGCACTTTACACTTTGATTGCGTGTGGAATAGGCTTCATTTTTAAGTATCTGAATAAACTAGATTGCAAGGAGGAAAAAAAGAGTGCTTATTCTGCAGTTTGTGAGCTCAATTAATTTCCCAAACTGGAAGCAGTAAGAGGATTCACCTTTTTTTATTGGTAAAAATTAAGCAAAAACTGTAGGGCTACAGCACTGAGACAGCTGAATTGAGTTGTAGCAAACAGCTTCATGCCATAGTGACAGAGGGATATTCAGTACTTTGTCATCACCCTTGCCACTCAGCTCTCCTTTCCTTGGGGAGTAGATGGTCCTGATGTTCCTGGATGCATATCTTTAAGGACAGAAGGTCTTGAATCAGCATTTTGAAATACTCTAAAGCTAGAGCTGATTTGATGAACAGCTTTCGATTAAGTTTCTCTTAGGCACCTGTCTACTTATGTCTAATTTGTGAATATTAATCCTTTTATCTTAAAAATTGACTAGTTAACCATCTACCTACTGTGCACACTACCATGGGGTAATTGCAGATGAGCCTGCAGTATTGACAGCAAAGTCCCACCAAGAGCTGCTTTTAACATATCAGACCAATTTCCTCTGTTAAAATTCAAGAGAAAAACAATTAATCAGCAGTGGATATTTTGCTGACATCTTGTGATTTATGAAAATATATTGCACCTGTCTAGCAGAAATTAAATATACTTTAATTTTATGAATTCAATTAAAAGACTTCATAGTCTATCATTGGTTGTGTACTGTAATTCTTTGTATAAAAATAAGATGCTAACACTGCAGTTCCTCCTGCAAGCTTTCTCTGATCCCTTACTTTCATTCTGGGCAGGACATTGGTACTATCTGATATTTTCAAACAAGTGTTTTCTGCCTCAGCCCCTTAAACAGCTTCTCATTAAAATGGCTCCCATCATCTCCTTCTTCCTGCAAGTACTTTAGCTCTGCCTGAAGCTTTCACAGGTCACAGCAAGGGCAGGAGATATCTTATTGCTTCTAGGTACTTCTGAATGTAATGATTTTCAAATTTCTTGTAATTACTTACGGTAAACACAGTGTCTCACTAATTCCCCTTGTAGTGCTAGAGTAGCCAGTGGGAAATCCACCTATTCTGGTCATCCTCACAAAGTCACAATTCACAGTGTGTTATTGTGACACCAAAGGCTAACAGCATAAGGAGCTGTATTAATTTGTAAGAACACAATCACCAGGATTAAGGTATTATTTACTTCAATTCAGCCCTGGGAAGATTAAATCTGGAGCCTTGTATCTGGATTTGGACCTTGTCAGTGGAAATGCAACATCAACAGGAGAGAAGAGAGTCAATCGAGGATCATTCCTATGATAGGAGGGTTGGAGTTCACAGAAGTATAGGGACAGAAGTTCTGCTCAGCCTCACGAGGACACCATAGAAGGTGAATTATTGCTGCTGTGCTGAAAAAAGAAGAAGCTTGGGGAAAATCTCATCCTGAGTCCTTCTCACCAGCAAAAAGTAATAATCCTAAAGTCTCTGTGGTTGCTTTATTTCATGAGTGATGAAAAAACAGTTAAAAATTTAGCTTTGGTTTCCTGTTAGCAATAATAATTATTGCTGTCATTTATCTTCATATATAAATGCATTTTCTAACACTTTATGTATACTTCCAAGAAAAAGCACTGGAAAGTGATGTTCTTATTTCAAATAGCAAGTGGTAGAACTATTAATGGTAGAACTGGTAGAAGATGCCACAAAGAGTTGCAGGTTTTGAGAAAGCATGGCATTTACAAAAGTAAGAACTCCATAGAGCTTTTGTACACAGCGCAGTACAACGAAGCACAGAATAACAAATGGGTACTAAGTTCAGTCTCAGAAACAGAGGAGTTATTTCAGTTCAGGCAGTACAGACTCATAGCACAGTAGAGCTCAGCCAGTGCAGATACAAGTACATTTTTTCAAATTAAAAATAAAATTTCCTGGTAAAATTTTCTTGATCTAGTGAGTATATTATTCATCATCACATAATCTGCCACTGTATATTTCCACAGATAGATTTTGCCAAAAGTTGTGCAACAGAAATGCAGAACAGTATGTCCCCATGGAAATTATTAGAATGAAGATCAATACCATACTTAAAAAAAAAAAAAAAAAAAAAAAAAAAAGCTACTATTGTACTGACATGAGAGTGGAGTGATGCATCTGTTATTTTTAACCTGTTTGGAATTTGCATCTTCAAAATTATGAAGAGAATTTTTTTTCTTTCTTGACCTACCTGAAACCAGTGGTCTTCATAACAGAAGGTAAGTCATATTATATGATTGTGGCATATGTGCCAGATGTGGCATTTTCCTACAGAGTATCACTCTGCATGGCTTCTCCAAACAGAATTTGTAGGTACAGATTGAAGTCTAGCAGCGATGAATCTGGACACAATACAATAACCAAAGCTTTTCCTCATCCTTGACAACCTGTTGGGTTTCCTCCTAAGAAATGCACATGACACATGTTCCTACTCTCCAGATCCTTCATGACAGCTGCTACAGTGACTCCTTCAGCATTCCTCAGGACTGTGCATAACACTTGAAAACTAAATAGGTTTCAGAAGGCATCATGCCCACTTCTGTGCCTTAAGGTTTTTTCACTTGAAGATAAAAAAATTTCCCCCACTCAGCTGTGTTCTGAGATGCTGAGAAATTGCAGAGATTCTAATACTCCTACTGTTCTGCTAAAAGACTAGAGGTAAAAGGAGAGAATAAAAATCTGCTCAATTTTGTAGATATACATGACATAAAAATTTTTGTGAATCAGGTTCAGCATGAAGGGGAAGGAGCAGAGTGTGTTCTGTCCTGG
Source organism: Sylvia atricapilla (assembly GCF_009819655.1). Lineage (NCBI taxonomy): Eukaryota > Metazoa > Chordata > Aves > Passeriformes > Sylviidae > Sylvia > Sylvia atricapilla. The sequence goes on from NC_089140.1 coordinate 26,857,917, forward strand.
ACATGGGTCAGTGATTAAATGACTGGCAGTAAACAGCAATTCCTGCTACTAAATTCCAGTCTTCTTGAGTAGGGCTTCCTGCATTTTGGTTTATTTCTTTTTAATTCACAGCACATTTCTGTTCTGCCTCTGGTTCAAGGATACAATCACTGCAGGTATGCTCTAGCACAGTAACTGTTGGGTAGACAAGCTGATTTATAGACCAGATTTCCTTTTCTTTTCTCTCTGCTTGTAAGGTAATATAAAAGGAAATAAAAATGGAGTCATAAAATAATTGATTAACTGACATATACTAGCAAATGAACTCACAGTTCAAAAAAGGCAGGGGAGCAGAACAGATGATTGTCACACCTAACAGTGACAAATGCCACTTAGCTCTTATGAAATGAAGTTACTACTTAGTGTTACTTTCACAGCAGACAAAAAATGCCAATGTGTTGCCCTCTTGTGAATGTGTTAATCCGTTTCCTCCCTTTTCGCTGACATTTTGTTTTGAGCTAATGGGCAAAAACTGATTCTAAAATTCATATTTCATGGTGGTGGTGGTTTGGATTTTTCTTAAACAAAGAAAGATCCCATTGATCATTTTCAGAGGTTCAGCCCTCCCCATGGCTCTGTCATTTCAGCGCTTGCATAGTAGGAAGTACATGGCTTTAGAATCTACAAGTTACAAAATGCACTGGATGGTTTTCAGGTTTAATCCACCAGATTATGTTTTATAGCGCTGTCTGAGATTGCAGGCATAGAATACTATTTAAACCAAATTATGGATAATTAACAAATTCTCAGAAGAAATTAATCAGACCACTGGATTTTGGGATCAGCAACAACTTCCACTAGGTCCCCCATCATCTGAGTCAAATTGTCATCTTCATTCCAAGTCTGAATTATTTCAGAAATCTGAAGACAACAAACAGATGCTATACTTTTCTAGCAGTCCTCCTTTAATGCCACCTGGAATAGCCTGGCTATTGATAACATAAGATTCCAGTGGGCTTCCTTGTCTATAGCTTTCTCTTGAAGGGAACTTCAGCAATCATTTGTGTTTTGTTCATCAAACAGTACTTCACCTTACACAAAGGGTGCAATTCCCAGTTGCAGCTGCCCCTATATAGAAAAAAAAGTCATTAATAGAACCACATGCTTACTTTAAAAGCACAAGTGTGAAAAGGAACAAGTACAAAGTAGCTTGGAAGATCTAAAATAAGTTTTTCTTATCTTGCAAACAAATATAACCATGATGATCTTAACTGGTGGTATATAATCACTAGATAGTTCACTGCAAAATATAAAAAATGCAAACTTATTGCTTAGTTCAAATGAAGCTGCTGGTCCTAGATGGGACAAACTGCCTTTTCTTGATACTTCTGAACTCTACTACTGTTTCTAATGGTTGTCTCATTTTTTAGTTATTTAATCAAATCACAACATGGAGTTTCTTAATATCACCATCTTGCAAAAAATGACATCATGCTTAGCTGCGCATTCTGGCCTAAACTCAAATTAGAGCTGCCTGCTCAAACTGGTAAGTATATCATATGTCTTACAAATTTAACCTGATACTGCAAGCTGCTCCATGTGGACATAGTATCTATCTGTACTGAACAGTCTTCAGGATCAGGACCCTTTATGAGTTAAAAAACAGCTACAAATATTTAATATATTCTTCTGTTGTATCAATAATTAATTTTTAACAAAGCTTTCTGTCTTCAAATAGTGGTCTAGATCCATTTTGACTAATTAACTGTAAATGGACGAGTCAATGTCCACTTCCTATTTTCCTGTCTTTGGAAGATGTGTGGAAAGATAATAAATTACTGCTATTATGATGAGATCATCCACTTACTTTAAAAAATTAATTAATATAACTATGTAAGCAGCAATTTCTGAAGTTTATCAAGAAAAGCAAAGTTTGAGAGAAATCACTATAGAGTAATATAAGCCTATAAATATTTATAAGTAACAAAACACATCAGTCGGAGGATCAGTGAAGTAAAAAAATCCTTTCTTAAAAGTTTTTTTTCTTTTGACATATTTGAAAAGCTTGTAAGAAGTCCATTTCAATTTAAAATTGACATCTGCGTTCTGTTTTTATTCTCCATAACCATCATTGCACTTAGATTTCAGCATATACTAGGGTCATCGGTAATTAAACTTTTTTAATAAAATAAAAGGTTTTGGTAATTTGTACACATTTAGAGAATTACTATGAATTTCTGTGTAAAATTGCAGCAGAATTTGAAGATTTTATTTCTTATGCACTGTTCCTCTGGTCAAACTCCATTTCTGAAAATCTGACCTTGAAAGCATGACTCAGTATTTCTGACTTCTGATCTAGACCTTGGTCTATTAAAACTGGGCAGAGTTTTGTTCTGTTTTTTCCCAAGAATCAGTTGGTACTGTGATGCGTCTAGTAGTTCCCAACCGAGATCCAAAATCATTTCTACTGATATGCTTTCATTAATGTTAGTATGTGCAAAGGTAGATGAAGGTAGATATAGATAGATAGAGACAGATACAAATATAGATGATAGATAGATAAAGATTAGATATAGATATAGATATAGATATAGATATAGATATAGATATAGATAGATATAGATAGATATAGATAGATATAGATATAGATAGATATAGATAGATAGATATAGATACTTGGGGAATATATTCTCTGATTTTTTTGCTGTCACACCTTTCTTCCAGTTTCTATTTTTAGGAGCTTCTACAGGGAATATTCACTAGGCTATCTTAGTGTTTTCAATACAGAACACTGAGACCAATTTCAAAACTCATCTAGATCCTTAAGATGTAAAATGTCAATAGCCAGAGATAAGAGTTGACTTCTGGCCAACCTGCTCTGCAAACAGAACACATAAGATGTAGATCAATGTACAATAAATGTCTCCTTGTCCTAATACATAGTCAGTGGCCTCCCTGTCCACAAACCAAGGCCCTGTGTTAGTGTCCTGATCTCACCTGTTTCACTTTAGGCAGAATGAGAGAGTCGAATGTGTATGATACTACTCCAATCTTCATTATTTTTTCTCCTGCATGATATTTCATGTCTAAGCACATGACAAGGAATTGTGAAATAGAATTGCAAGGTTTCTTAAAACAGTATCCTTCAAAGTCTGGCCATCGGTTAATGGCTGGCAGCTCGATCAATAAGAGATTGCATCAAGAACCTATTTCCTGCAGGAGGTCACTGGAAATGTCTGCTCTGAATGGCTAACTAAAAACTTCTACTTATCTCATTACGCACAGAAACACACTAACTATGGTTTTATATCTTCTCCTGACTGGTGGAGTGATGATCAAAACACTAATTGTACAGGCTCAGAACTGCCAGCTACAACTTATTTCTCCCTTACACATGCACACATTTTTTTTGTTTTTGCTTTCTGCCACAGCAGAGACAGCATAGTGGCTTTTAAAGCTAGCATTTAATCTTCAGATGGTCACTGTCAGTTCATACACATACTGGGATAATCAGGATTTAGCTAATGTAAAAGAGGCCTGATCCAGCTCTCCCAAAAAATCAATATGAGGCTCACTGATCTCACTGGAAGCTAGATGAAGCCTCACATCCACTGGGGGAGATATTTTCTGAAGCATAAAAGGATAGTGAGACATAAAAGTCTCAATTTCTGTTCATTACCAAGAAAACCTCTTCTAATACTTCTTTTCCTGATGTGAAATAAAAATATAGACCAGGAAATGTAAAAAACCTGTTGCATCTCTGGACATAGAAAATTCCTGTCTTGGTTTTCATCTTGACCTGAAGTTGTTATAAAAGTACTTTGAAAATTTCTACTGTCCCATTTAACCTATCTGGAACTCAGACTTTCTTTTAAGGGATTTGGCAGAAAAGACAAATCAGACCTAAAGCAAAAATTTCTGTGAGAGGGGCATTTTTAAGAGCTACCAAAGCCATATAGTTTGGTTGCACACCATCCTTTCACAGCAGGCTCTCTCCAATTATGCAAAGGTTTATTTATGTATAAATTCAGTAGATTGAGTTATTGAGGAAAAAACAGAAAAATATATTTCTGATTATCATAAAATCACTTTTTCACTCTTTTTGATTGTTTCCACACCTCTAATTACTGCTTGGCTTTATAGTAAGAGTAAAAATTCATCTTTGCCCTCAATAGATTATGACACTGTAGCTTAATAATAAAAGGCAAGCTCTTTTTCTTAACAGCTAAAGTTCTGGGTCTTTGGTTTAGAAGGTCATTTGTCTTTTCTACAGTAAAAAGAAGAGAGGATAATCTCAGTTTGTTTAATTAGGTTTACTGCTTCATCTTGCCTCTGAGCAAATATTTGTTACAAAGGAAATATGGGCATTCATTGTGCCATCAAGGACCATAATTTTGTACCATAGAATTATTAATCTGCAGGAAGTGAGCTCTCAAAGATTTTTGTTCTTCAATTACATGCTTAGAGAAAAAAATCCACAAGATCAAATATAGTTATTCCGAGGCCCCATAAGGATCTCCTAATGATTTTCTGTTTCTTGGAGAAATCTACATGTTTAAAAAATTCAGAAATTTAGTAGTACATTTGTAATGGCTCTTTGGAATGTTTGATGTTCCAGTGGATTTAGATGACAAGAAATGATCCAGCAGCAGTATAATGCTTATGAAACAATGGAGATGTCCTTTGGATATTAAGTCTAGAGGTGATAAAGGGATAACAATTACAAAACTTTAAGGCTATCTCTAGTAGGATTTAAGCATTTAATCTTTAGTAGGATTCATCTTGCTGAACTGTAGACATTTACCATATAGATGTCTGCATCTGAATTACTTTTAGACTCTATAGATAAATAATCAGTTCTCAGTATAATTAATATTGTACTCTTGTGGGCATCTAAAACAGGTCAAATGAACTGTGCTTTACAAGTGGCTATTCCTCTTGGCTAACAGCAGTTTAACTACTGCCGTACACATAAATGTCTTATTATAAATACCTAGGGACCTAGGATCTTATCTGTTACCCTCAGGATATAATTTAAAAGACGAACTTTTGGCCAGTTACGTATTCTTTGCTCTTCCAAGTTCCTTCTCAGGGAGGGAGGAAACAGCAGAGAACTGTTTTAAACTCCTCACCACTACAGGAACAATAACAGCAGTCTTTCTGTCTAAGAGCTAAATCTTTTCTGCCCTGTCTCCATAGAGGCTAAAGATTTGGAATAACTTCGGAATGGTAGAGCTTTTATACTCATGAATATGCTAGAACAATACAAGTTGTTCTCTTAGAAAAACAGGTACAATGGAATAAAGTTTCCCTACACAGTGGTCACAATGATAGCATGCATTCATATGTAGTATTCAAATGGAACATTCTCAAACCTTTTGGTTTGATAAATATTTCTGTCACACAATAAAATATTTTTATGGCTAATCTTGAAGCAACATGACATAATCAAGACTATATATATATATATGCTTGATTATACAGTATATATATATATATATATATATATATATATAAAGTACAAGTTATTTATCAGAATGGATTGTACATGTGGGAATATTATTAAGGCTGCCCTACATTATCCAGCCATACATCTTACTTTCAAAACCATAACTCCAAAGAAAACCCCAGGCAAACTTTCTTTGTGTTTGCTGTTTTTGTTCAGTGTTCACAAATGATGGGAAAAATCTTGCCTGGAGAGAAATTAGTGTTTTGCCATTGATATCTATGGCAATAACATTTTGCCTAATACTTCTACATTTCAGTAGTATGCCAAGCATATATGTCTTTTGCTAGGATGGAAAGGAAGTGCCATTGTTCCTGGTCTTTCTCTTTCATGCCTTTTACTCATATTCTTGCCATTTAAGAAAACCCTTAAAAGTAAAGTAACTTTTATTTCTAATTTCTTTCCCTGATAATCTTTTATGTCATAATGCATGAGGAACATATACCTCAATATTGTTCGCTTATGAGCACTTGAGGAAAAATATCTGCAACTTTGTTTAAATAAAATTATTTTGGAGGAATATCTAGTTTTGTATTTATAACTATATAAGTGAAAAAAGAGGTTCTTAGTCTATCATCTAAGTCAAAATCTTATTTATTTAATTGTTGAACATTTATAGTTGTAATATGTAAGTGTTCTCTTTTACTATCTTTCTGCATGTAAACAGCAAATAAACAGTAATTAATAACAGTAAATATATATGACAATACAGGTTGTAAGTTAACAGACAGCTTAGGGAGATTTGAGTTTTAAACAACTGACCAACACCTAGAATCAAAACACAAATCTCCAGAGTTCTAGTATACTGTTTTAACATCCTTCCCTAACAAACAAACAAACAAACAAAAACCAAAACAAAACAAACAAAACCCACCAGAACTCCCAAAAAACAACAGGGAGCAACCATCAAACAAAAACTCCAACTGAAAGAAAAGCAAGAATTCCCAAAATACACATTTATATGACACCTGATCATCTGATAGATTAGAGCATAGACTTATAATTAGCAAAAAGCTAAGTATTGTTTTGACAACTGTCTGGTTTTTTTAATAGTAATTTTTTACTAAACTGTAGTGAATAAATAACAATAAAGCGAGGCCTTGGGAAGATATTTCTGAGCACAAGCCAGGTATCATGTGAGAAGAGGAGATTTCCTCAAACCTTTAGTGTTTGACTAGTCTGTCCAGCACCCTGTGAAAGCTGAGACCCTCATGCCTGACCAGTTTCCTCCTTTTCATCCCACTTAGCATTTGCTTAAAATTTTAGATTGTGTTCATGGGGGATCATTGTGGAATAGATTTTTGGGCAAGTTCATTGCATTTCATCCAGGGAATAGCAACTGCATCTAGTCCTATAACTTCCATAGGGTTATAACTTCTGTTAGCATGTGAATATAACTTGCCAGTTTCCTCTGACTTTATACCCAGCCATCTTTCCACTGTCAGGGTACAGAATATCTTCAATATTTTGTAAAAATATTGCTTGAAAAGCAATCTTTTCCAAGGCAACTATGATCTAATCAGTTTCCCTTAGTAGCAAGGAGTCACAAAATAAAGAGCCAGATCATAACTGAAGCCGTGGAAGTAAAAGAACAGGACAATGCCTGGGAGTCATAAGCACGGATGCGAAGTGATCAAATAATACAGGTGACTGAAGCAATGCAGCACTGAGACCTGAATAGGACTGGCTTTAGCAGACAACAGAGTGTAAATCTAGCATGAAACAATCTCATATGTGGTGGAAAGACAAAGGAGATAGGAGCAAGATAAGGAAATCCCTACAAAGAATGAGAGCAAAAAGGGGAGTTGCGCCACATTGACACACTTGAACCTGCTGCTATCTTAACCACAGTGAATCCCCCTCTCCTTCAGGGGATAAAAGAGACTGCTTTAATTTAGTTGCTATACACTTAAGGTAGCCATGGCAAGTTAGCAACTTCCAGCAATTCCTTCTTCAGATAAACTGTAAATTAGTGGGGTTAAAGTACATCCCTCACTCCATAGCAGAAAGAAATAAGGAAAAGACATTTTAAGTCCAAGGGACTCTTCTGAAAAACTACCATGAATTCTAAGAACTCTCTCAAGTTCATTGACCTAACTGTTTCTCCTTGTATCAGTGTTAATATAAGACATTCAACAAAGTGATATCATTCTGCTTCACTAATAAAGCCATGACTGTGTGAACTCTGTTAGATAGGAATAGCAGTAATTCTGAGTAACATTTTTCAGGCAATTATTCCATTCAGTATTTAAATTAAAGGAGGAATTCAGTGATTATGGTGCAGATGTAACAAAATGCACTTCATTTTACTCTCAATCAACCCTTAATTAGCAGAGGATGCAGAAGATAGGAAATAATTGAACTTATTACTTTGCTTCTCTGTTTTCCATTAATGTTATTGTAATAATTCTATTAATGGGATATTTAAATTTTTACTTTAAAAAACATCAAATATGCTGTTAAAATCCAAGCATAAGATCTATTTATTGCTGTGTTAAAGATATTGTGGAGCAACAGAACTATAATATGCTTTTCTGAATTAATTTTGTATCATTCAGAAATCCTTCAAGACCAGTCCAAAACTGAGCCAGCCAGATGCATCTGTAAATGACACTTAGGAACTTTGCTCTGTAATAAGTCTGTGACTTGCTTGGGCTCTGTATCTTGTGAAAACAGAACTTCTCCTTTGCTAAAACAAGTTCTGGAAGTGAGAAAGGATCAAATCAAAGCTGAGGAAATATGGATTTTACACTGTAATATAGAACATCAAACCATACAGTTCTGATCTGCCTTTCAGGACAGTTATCTTCTGGATAACTAGCATAAAATCACAGCTTCTGAAAATGACATGTTTTTCATACTGAATACAAACAGATGGAATCACACTGACTTCAGAACACTGGTTCTCTCTGTATATATCTGGGTGCTCTTTTTTTGGAATAGACAGTTTTTGACAATAGGAAGCTGCGACTCTTGACTTTAGGATCACTGATTTACCACAGTTAAATTAGCATTTTACTCAATGTCTCAGTGCAGTAACACATTCCCAATAAAAATATCTTCCAACGCATAGACAAGAGCTCTGAGCACATTTTTTCTTTTTCATACCAGAGGTTTATACAATTATCAGCTTAAGCTTTAATTGGATTTAACTAATTGGTAAACAAGATTTTTATTAATTAGTTTTATACATGTATCAGTTCCTCATTTAAGGTTTAATTTAAATTCAGTATAAGCAACTGGATGGCTGAGATATGTAAAAAAGAAAAAAACAGTGAAAACCTTGATGAGGCCCAAACATTTCTTCACTTTGCCATTCTTAAAAATTCCTATTTTTAAATCTGATTGCTTTTACATACATATGTAATAATATTATATAAAATATACATTTCTAAGAGGTCATCCTATGGATTTTGGTATCAACATGAAGAGAAAAGCAAAAGCCCTTTAGTTTAATGTTTATCAAATTTGACATATATTCCACACAAACCTGAGAAAAGAAACACACCAATTTTAAAATGTGTTTATATTTTAAAAATGAAAGCGTAAAAATTGTATTGTTTATTGGTATAAACTAGTTCCATGGTTTTACAAAAGAATATTGAAGGGTGTTTAAATACTGTAGGAATTTAAAAGAATAATTATTACTATGAATAAATGATCAGTCACAAAGCATCGGTTAACATCCTGCTACAGAAGTACTGCTATTAGAGATATGGGATATTGAACTGTGAACTGAGCCCACAAATTTCCCTAAAACCCACAGATAATGTTGCAGTGCTTGAGTATTAATTTAACAGTCTTTTCAGGTTTGTCTTCACTGTATTCATAATGCGGGGTAGTGGAAAATAAAGGATGAAAATAAAGGTGATACACTCTCTTTTTTACATTCTAAGACCTTCCTGTGCATCTTAGCAAGATTCTGGCTGTTATCACAGATGTTCTGATCATACCCCTCTCTGTGCCTTTTGTTAAAGCGTACATGCATTAGCAGAAAATACCTTTTGCTGTAATGGATTAACAGCAATTTAAATTGTCCAGCCTTTCCCACTTGTCTTTTTCCTGCAATGAAACAGTACCAAGAAACATTCCCCTTACAATAAATCCGTCTATAAATGAACAAGAGTGGATACTGATTCCATTCTACCATATGTACCTATATGTGATGAAACCTCATGGCCACAACATAAGGTTGGAAACTGCCAAATTTTGAGATACACATAAAAATTATGGCAAGAAAAGAAAAAAAATAAGAAAAATGCACACTTGAATATAGGAGAAAAGGTTGGCCTAAAGTGGCTAAAGCAAAGATAGGAGAGATAAAACACATGTAAAGAAGGAAAGTTAACACAAACTGATAGAGGCATTGAAGAAAACCACAGAAAAGCAGAAACACTCAAAAAACCTTGAAGACTATATTTTTTAAACCCATTCAACCATTTTAGGAAACATACAGAATATTTTCACTGGTATCCAATAAAAATGAACACATTTTTCATTTGGAAGATGTCCAAATTTTTGTGTTCAATCATATGTTCTCCGTTACAGGTGTCACAGCAAATGAAGTGCTGGGAAGGAAAAGAGGGGTTTGACTACTGTAAATTTTGTTTCCCTTAATTTTTGTCTTTGTGCAATGATATTGGCTATATGTAACCTGTAACTCAAAAATTTCTACATGCTTTTCACAGAAATGAGAGACCTTTTAGACACTTACCCAGTCAATTTTACTGGGATATCAAGGATGTGAGGAAAAGGCTAGAACAAATGAAGCTCAGATTTCCCATCTCTTTTCTTTTAGGGTTCTATAACTAACTTGTCCTTTAGTCAATTGTTCCTAATCCTGAAGTATATAGAAATTCATTCTTAGTGTTTTCTGATGGACTTCCCTGTTAAACACCACTTAATCCCTGTAAAATTCTTATGAATAATTAGGCTTCTATTCACAAGGTTATTGCTGATGAGGTCTTAGATTTTGCTCAAACCCAAGTCTTCATCTCCACTTAGTTCTTTTAAAAAATATTTCCAATTGCATACGTTTTTAGCATTTCTTTAGCTTACTTTGTTTTGGTATGATAGTCTTCTCTGCAGAGCAGACCTTTCAGGAAAGATACTTTAATATGGTCAAGACAGTGATAATGTTCATCTTTATCACTTGATGAAAATTCTATGAGCTCCTGTCATGTTCTCTTCTTGTGCAAGTCCATTGACAGTCATTTCACTACCCATTTCATTCCACTACCTACTTATAGCAGGAATCCCTGCCATAAGTAGCTGTTAGAACTATGGTTTAAATAGGAAGGGACACATTCTGCTTAAATGTTACACTAGTTTAAATCCCAAGTAATTCGACAGAAGTCACTGGATTTGCTCTGGATTTAATCCATCCTTACTGAAAGCAGAATTTGGCCCTTTGATTCCTGCTGCAGCTCAATTGTTGTGAGATTTACTATATGGGGAGTGCTCTGTACAACTAACATGCTGCTGCATAGTTGTTGATCTACTTACCAGCAGCCTAAGCGCTTTATAGCTGAAACTTCTGAGTAAAAATAAATTGGAGAAAATTCCCAGCTCAGCTTTAATATCAATTTTCAGGAAGCAAAAATAGAGCTTTCCACTAAACTGGACTAGTTGAAATGGAGGTAGGTTAGTGCACAATGCTTTCTAGTATACTGTATATTCTGTCTGCAGTGCTCCACATGGATAGCATGATGATTTGATAGCAAACCTAAAACTTACTTTTCTTAATGGGAAAATGGGTAAAAAATCCAAATACTGTTGGGTGCTGTGCAGCAGAAATTCATCAGCAGAATTAACAGCCAAAAGCCATTCATTCTTTTTGACTTCCACAGGTTTCCATAGGACAGGAATTTGAAGGGAGATGAGAGGAGAAAATACTTACCTAATATTCTATTTTAAAAATGTATTAAAGTTGACAAATTACTTGACAGGCTTTATGAATTAATAAATAGTGAGACAAATGGGGATCTTATATGAAAAATAGAGTAGGACAGTATAAAATATTAGAACAGTAGAAAATCTTGATAATCACAACAACAAAAAGATTGGTGAAAATCCATAAAGAAAAGGAATTAACATAGTCTGGGATTAAATTTTCTACAGTCTAAACTGTTTTCATCAAGTTTGCATATGTGTACCAGTCTTCAAATATAGAAAATCGGGATTTATTTCAATTATATGGGGGTTTTTTTACAATATTTAAATATTCTAATCAGCAGAAAAGAAAATTATGTGAAAATATTGAATATACTCTTGACTTTTATTAATAAAAGCCACAGGAATTCACAAGTGATTCAGGAGACAACTGCGAAAGGTCTACCATTATGTTAAAATAAAAGCAAGCATATATCACATATATTTTTTCATAACCTTTAGTTTGGATGTGGATCTCAACAGAAAAAAAATTGAGACAGAAATTCTGTAGTGAATTTTAAAATTTTGGAGCGTGAATGTGTGTATATGAGTGTGTGTGTCTATCCACACGTACACATGTATATATTTGTATGTATATGCAATCTCCAGCCTCTATTTTGTATTTACTATTATGCAAAATCTCCACTTTGCTCCCTCAGCAGTATTTCTGCTCTTTAAAACCCTAACTCTGTTCTGAAGCTGTTTCATGTTTGTTTTCAAAGACTACTTGTAAGATATTGGTGGGTTATGGGGATTTTTTTGACAGTAAAAATAAGAAACTACCTTTCCATTTGGGTAAGAACTGAGATGAAATGAGGAATGGCTGCCACCAAGCAGAAAATTTTCTCACTTTATGTGTGCCAGTTAATTACGACACTTCAGAGGCGCTTCTGAAAGGATAAGGCAAGCTGCATAAATTTAGCTGTAATCCAGGCAGGCAAAACTAATTTGCAGGGGATGGCCTTATCTAGCTGCTGCAGCTTTCTCAGAAAATTAACCTTGGATATTTGGGCCCAATTCAGAAAGTGTTTGATTTTTTTCCCTTTCCTGATCTGCATAAGAGAATTTTAAATTCAATACAATACCTGACTTTTAAGAGGCACTGTGAATGCTGTAGGCAGTTCAGAGTTATTACTGACAAGCAAAAAAATATATTTATACATGTACATATATATGATTGTCCTTCAGGCCCATTATCCTGCCTTCTTGCTTGTGCATCAGAGGGTTTATCGCCATATGTATGGGTGGGGGGATCTTTGGATTAACAGAAGATGCAGCTCATTTTAATGTACTTAGAAAAATTCATCAAAGTTCATTGCAGAATAAGTCATGCATACTGACTTGTTCATTCCAGTGGAAATGAAGAAATCCCCATAAAAATAGAAGTTTAATGAAGTGTTTGAGCAGAGTCTTGCTTGTCATTCCAATTACCAATGATTTAGAATTTTTCTTGATACACCACTATTAATTGCTCTTACTCAGCACAATCAAAAGTTTACCGTAGATTTCACAAGCTTCACCAATTCATGGATGAAAGATGTAGTTAATAAATGTTGCCAAATCCACCTTAAAATCTTCAAGCATAATACAAAGTTCTTAAGAATTGTTACTAACTCCTTAGCATTTTGGAACTTACTTCGTTAAGACTCCTTTTTATTTTACCTAACAACACTGAGTTCACAGTCTCACCCCCACAGTATTTCCCAGGCAATATTCAATATAGGAAAGCATGAAAGCATAACCCACAAAATATTTTGGTTCTATAATTTAGCTGTTTTAAAGCCACTGGATGTTTTGTGCACAAAACATTATCATATTTGTTTGATCAAATCTGATCATCCAAAAACATTCCTAAGATTATTTGGAAGAAAAATTCTTTCACTATTTTTAGATGGTTAAATCTTGCTTTCTCTGTTTTCAGAGAGGTAGATACCTCCTTTACAGACACTCATTCCCATCTAAGCTTGATGACTAAAAATAGGACCACAGAAGGGTAATAAATACCTTTTAGGTCACTTCACTGCCTTCTGTCTTCACTGACAAGTCTTGTGAATTTAAGACAGCCAAATTCATACCAGCTTAAGCTAACCGGCTAGTTAAAGCCCATTAACTCTGTTGATGTTCAGCAGTACATTAATCATGACAATATCTTTTAAATACATGCTCACTTGTCATTCTACTTTGATTAGGCCCTTGAAAATACAGCTAGCTTTCAAAAGGATCTACAGATGTTGTGCATATAATGCTGAATATTTCTATCCAATGTAGAAAATTGCATAGCAATGCAATCTTCATACTTGCTCTGAATTTTGCCAGGTTTTAACAACCAAGGGATATTTATGGTGAATGAAACACAAGCTAATTTAGCACTGTCCTTCTCTTTCAGCTTCAGTGTGCCCCAAGATACCTTTTTATTCTTGCATCATGTCAGTACAATTTTATACTAATGTCAAGATAATGAGTAGCTGTCAACTGATCCTGATTTTGGCCTTCAAGTCAATAGTAGGACTTCATGCAAATATCAATGACAACATAACCAGTCTATAAGAAAAGATTTTTCCTTTCATTATTGTAATTATCACTGTCACTATTATTTTTATTACTATTTAATTATTACCACCACAAAAATTTGCAATGTGCTAGCTACTACCCACTCACATAGATAAGTCCAATAGCTTGTGTTGAAAGAGATACACATTACATGAAAGACAGAAGGGAGGCAGTTAAATGTACAGGTAAATACAAACCTTTTCTTAGGGAGTAGAAAGATGTTCAGATCTAAATGTTCACTCTTCATGAACAAGTAAAAATGAAAAGTGATAAAGCTAGGGTATGAAAAAATGCTAAAAAAACCTATCAACAACAAGCATAAAATGAAAATTGACCAAGGTGTCTGACCATCAAAGCATAGCCAACCTCCTCCTTCAAAAAGAGTATTTTTTGAGTTGTATTCTTAAAGTGGATCTTAAATTGCTTCAATTTCTGAAAGTATTCCTCCTCTCTGAAGTTTTATATTATGTTAGTCAGTACATCCCTTGAATGGAAGGATATTCCACTCAGGGAAAATAAAAATCAGGGCCAAGCTGCTAGAGATAGAAAGATATTGATCTTCAGAATTTTGTTGCTTCAGTCTTTACCAGATACTCAGTCAGATAACTTAGTTTGCTATTTTTTTTTTTTTTTATATTGGACACACAAAAATTGGAGCCAGGTACTCAAAGTGTAAATACTACTATCAACATACAACAAAATGACGTGGCTGGTTCATCACACATGCCTGAACATGTCAAGACAATTGTCAGCGATTTCTGATATTTTACCCCTTTCTTGTGTAATGAGTATTCAGGGCTTGTAAAAGAGTTTTCAATACATAGATTGTGACTATTATGTATAGGAGCCCTAGGTAAGTATTTCCAGATTTCTAGACTTTTGTAGAAGTTAAAATCAGAACCTACACAAATGTCTGTATTCAGAACTAGATTGCATGAGCTTTCTTAGAGTGGAAATTCCTGTTCTGCATAACCTTGAAAAATTGCCTCATGTTGCTAAACATTGCACATAAAATTCAGTTAAATACTGCCAGGCACCTCCTAAGTTACATATATAGTCTTACAGAACACTCAAAGGAAAGAAAGAAGCATCTCCACTGATATGTGCTCACTGAGATATAAATATGATATCAGGCTTATTGAATGATTCATCTTTTTTTCACCACTAGGAAAAAAAATCTGGAATATAAATTTATCATGTAAATAACTGAAATCAAGCATGCTGAATCACAGCCTAAACACTCTTTGCATTTTGTTATATGTCAATATCTGAAGTGTTATTTATTTTTCTGTTAGTTGAGGAAAGGCCAGGGATAGAACCACTAAAAGCACTTGGAATGATCAATACTCATGGAACTGAATGAAAAAATTCAAACATGTATTTTGAATATTTACCTAGTCTAACATGATCGCAACTGATTATGGGCCTTCATAATGAGAATCTTCAAGATAGGACACAATAATACATGAGATCCACTGTAACTGGACTAGCATTAACATTTGTCACTACTGCAAATGGGTCCATCTGTGCTGATAAAAAATGCATGGTAGAGTCTGAAATCACCAACACAGCATTTATCAATCTCTGAGTGAGGAGAATAACTACAAAAGCGTATATTTATTAATCTCTAAGCGCATGTTGCCATGTCATTTGGCAAATAAAAAATGTTGTAAAAAACACAGTAAAGTGTACTTAATATGAGGAAAATTTCTCTTAGTGGTCACTGCACAGAGAACATTAGGCTTGGGTATTTCCATTTTGTTGGGATATTCACTCTCTTGGGGTTGTAGACAGAAGATTTTAATTCCAATATTCATTGCATTGTTTATACACACATTCAAAAATCCAGGTGAAATGAGGATCTTTATAAATGGCTCCTATTTGAAACATTCAGGGCTTTTCTAAAAGGCAGAACAGGGATTAAAGTAAAAAAAAAAAAAAAAAAAAACAACACACTAAGGAGCAAAGAAGAACTTCAGCAACCTAACAATGGAATACATGATGAACTGTGTTGTAATAAAATGAGTAGTAGTTGAAGTTATAGATGGAACACAGTCCATCAGACTTGGAACACAAGTAAATTAAATTTGATGTAAGACATCATTACAAATAACTCAAGATGCTTTTCAAGGAAGAAGCCAGACAATAGAAACAAATTTCCAAACTGTTACAAAACATTTGGAAATTAGGGATAGTCTCAGAAAAATCAAGAGTCTACATCTACAGCTTGTGCAAATTATTTTTATTGTATTGCTTGTATGTACTTTTTATTTTTTTAATTCAGTTGTGCAAATTCCCTGTCTGTACCCCTTGGCCACATGGATCTGCTACAAAGTAAAGAAGATGTGAATATGTATCTTGAGCATATTGAACCAATAAACCAGAAAATAACAATTGATTTTATTCTTCATGCCTAAAATTTTGTCTGATGGAAATAAGAAAAAAAAAATACTAAATATGTTTTCTTCTTTACTCTAATTTTCCTTCTAACATTTCTTTTTCCACATTGCATTATTGAGAGCTGCCAATTGTATATTAATTTCCTGAATAAATGATTTATCAGTGTTTCTCAGAAAGAATATGAAAAATCATATTATTTTTCACTCAAATAATTGCAAATGTACCCATCTTTTCCAATTATTTTCCTTTCAGATTAGGTTTATTCTATCTTCCAGTAAATCCTTTACACTCACAGTTAGAATTCATTCTTTTCTATCATTCAGACTAATCTGTGGTAAAGGCAGCTTTGCTAATGAAATGTCAAAACACTAAATGGTTACTTTTTAATTTAGCCCAAGGTAGACTGTTGTAGTTTAGAGCCACTGACCCATTCCTAAATTCAATTTCCCAACTGTTTAATTAATTTATGTATACAATTTAATGATATTTAAATTTTAATTTGATATACGTGTTCAAGATACAATGTGCATTTCTAAATCTTTAATTGCTAAAAATTACTAAAACCATCTTTTTATTCTATGGGGTTAATCTATAATTTTTTTGTTTTAATTTTGTAATTTTATCCATTGGATTGTGTTTTCCAGATAACCTAAATTTCTATGAGAAACAAGGGAATATAATAGCCTTTTAACCTTTTTGTTGTTGTTGTTTTGTTTTGTTTTGTTTTGTTTTGTTTTGTTTTGTTTTGTTTTGTTTTGTTTTTTTTGTTTGAGGGGGCAGGGGAGGAGGGTAATGGGGTTTTACTTTGGCTTGATATATTGCATGTTGTGGTCATGAAAAAGAATCATCAGGATGTTGGGAAAACAACAGAAAGCAATCTTTGTGCTCATTGTATTAGGCAGAAAGGCATTCCAAGGATAAATATTTTCTCTGTTACAGTCTCATGAAGAGCTTTTGTTCTGTGCTCTAGGACCATGAAGGAAAAGGCATGTTTTTCTATGGGCTTAATCACAAGTAAAATAGTAAATAATGGAATTTTGCTCTAATCTGTATGTTAGAAAAAAAAATTCCATGAAGTTGTAAATGTAACAAAAGAATCAGAGAAGGTCTGATTTTATGGGTAAACAATATTTGTTACATCCTAGGAGTACCATGAAGTATACTTCATTATACTAAAGGCTCTTCCCAAACTCATAACTCCCATGTTGTGCATGCACCTTGCAGTAGACAGTTTGTAAAAAGACTATACTTTTTGAGTCGATACAGAGACCAGTGGAAGAAACAAACAAATCATGTTTCTCACTCTGACTGTAGTGAGAAATAAGATTAAGCCTCGGCAAGGTTGCAGTCTAATACTTTACTTACTATATTCTGCTTTCCCTTTTCCAGAAAAGGAGGTTAGCATTCCAAGGGAGCAACCTGGAATTGTGATTTTTACAGTTTCTCTGAGTATATGATGAAGAATTAGAAATATCCAAGAGGGAAATTCTGAATGGTACAGCTAGGGATGCAACATTACAGGCTATTTAATGCAAACCCAGACCCTCACAACACTTTAATAGCCACCAAGAAGAGCACATTTCATCCAGAAACCCTCTTATGAGGTAAGAGGCTTTACAAGCCACAGAGTCTTTGCCAAGTTCTACACTAAAAATGTTGGCTGAAAACATTTACAGAGTCAATTACCACATTATTCTTTGCTCTTTGGTGAACACTGGGTATCTCCATTGCAACATTCCTTAGGGATTTTTGGTTACTAATGGCCACTCCACTGTTGAATGCAGGAGCAAGGTAAGATCTGAAGTGGAATTCACCTCACCTACCTTTAGACATTTAAAAGCTAGACATCTAAGTCTGAACTGGAGAGAAAGAGGCACCTCTAGAGGGCAATTCATTTGACCTGTCTCAGATGCCTATTTTAGTCAGAGATGAATCACCCTCTAGAGATGCCTAGATTTCTCTATTGACTATAAAGGAAGCCTAGGGCAAGCAGTTCAGTGCTAGACTTCTGACTTACTTTCAGACGTAATTTAGAAGAGCTATCTCCTGCTAACTGTTGTGATGAGGTTCAGTTTCCACACTTAATCACTCATGCTGTTTCCAGTTTCATAAAACACCCAAGAACTCATCTCTAAGTATTCCTCATTCGCTCTTTTTAATTTCTATTTTGGGTTGTTTCTCTCTTCCTGAGCACTTACTGGTTTTATTTTCACTCATTTTCTCACTGAAAATATTCATTTATAGCAAATTCATTGTAATCTCCTTGTATTTCACCTTCCAAAACAGATGTCTCAGCAATAACAGCCAGGGTGCATAATAAAATTACTATGCTTCACCCAGCTGTTATTCTTTCTTAAGATTTTCTTTTTGCATCTGAGGTGCCTGAAGCCTCACTTTTTAGGTCTCTATAATGGAAATAAATTATTGTCTTTCTCTATTTAGTCACTGGTTTAATAAGATTATTTATTCAGCACTGTACATGATATGAATTAAATCCTTATAACTGATGCCAAGCATTTAGAAACCAGAATTAGTGCTTGAATTGGATTTAAGTTTCTTCTGATCTAGAGGCCTGACATTCTCAAACCAATTTTCTACTAGTGCAACTCCAATGAATTCAGTAAAATCTTTACAAATGTAGAAAAAAATGAGAGAAAAATTAACCACAGACTTCTGCTAGACAGTAAATTACTGCAGTTATTTCTATTAATTATTTAAATTCATATTCCCCATTAAAATACTTGTTTTATTAAAAAACATTTATGTTTGGCCAAAAAGGTAGAAATTTCCACTGTAATTTGTTAATAATAACACAGATTTGCCGTGGGTTTTTTCTTTGACCATTGGAAAAAGCCTTTGTTAGTCAACTGTTTCACAGAGCAGTTAATTGATATAAACAGCAGCTTATGTTTCCTCAGGATCTAAATTCAAGTATTTTAAAGAATTATCCAGCACATGTTGTACTTTTACTCGAATCAAGAGTTCTTTTGTTAAAATACATAACCATATGTTTTAACATCCTTTAAGTTATTGGAAACATTTAAACACAGTATTCCCAACGTATAAGTCTTATAACACAGACTAAGTGCAATCAGCATAAAAATAATTTGACAGCCTTCCACACTGCTGAGTAAATGAGGCGTAAGCTTAAATATGGAACTTAGAGGCCAGTGATTTCTTTAGACTATATTAGAGAATTTATGACACTTCCTTTGGGAGAGGAATATTTTTCATGAAAGTTTATCCCATCTCCCATAGGCACAGCAATTTTTTCCTAAATATTCTTAGATTATCGGCATGAGCAGGTGTTTTTCATTCTCTGTGGGTGTCAGAACTGCAACAACAGAAGTACATTTTGTGTAAGATAATAAGTTCTGGAAATGCTTTGCAGTTGTTTTTCCCATCCGCTACATGAACTTGACTGTGTCAACTAGTGTTTACTCTTTTTAATAGTTCTAAATATTCTAATAATTATACTGCAGACTTAATCCTAGAAATTCTCAACTGTGTCGAAGTACAGGCAAATATACCCACCAATGGACTTTTAAGTCATACAAAAAAATTTGATTATCATTAATCATTGTAAAGCCATTTCCCATGGCTTCACAACTGTTTTTCAAGCATGGAGTGCTTGAAATAAACAGAAACTGGGAGAACAGAGTTCGTACGACCTAGCAGGTAGATCTTAGGGCTGGGTCTGGCCCTTTATTTTTGTTGAAGAAGCATACTGGATTTGCAGTGGGATATATAAATGTGTTCTAAGTAATGTACATTTACACATAATACTATAATTTATTATTAACTAGAAAAGAATTTATAAATATTGCATATACTCAACAAGATTGCAAGAAGTGTACATTTAATAAAGCTTTCCAGATTTAAACCAAGATAAGGTTTATATGGCAGAAACTCCAGTCTTGTTAAGGTATGGCAAATCAAGGAAAAGTGCCACCAAGATAAGCTGAAGGTTCCATGGTCCACATTAAAAGTAGCCTCAGGACCAGTGGTCAGCTGCTTGGCAAAACAGTGAAGTTCAAACCAGAAAAAACTTAAATCTGAGAGAATGTTGTGTCTTTAAATAAAAGAGACTAATGCATAGTTTTCTGGCCATTTAAGACATTCCACTAACAGTTATTAGATAGTGTGGATGAAAATTCCTGCAACCAGAAATCAGGGTGTTTCTTCTCAGATAAGTCTCCAGAGTACAGAATCAAAATTCTCTTTCTCTTGGACATTATTGGTGTGCTACTCATTGCTATCACTTCAGCAAACAGGATGAAGTTTAATATCTTGCTCCAGAGATTCCTTGATTATCTCCTAGGTATTTCAAAGTAGTAGATTCTGGATTCTGCTTCCTAGTTTGTGAATGAGTCCTTTAAGGACTAATAATCTTGTTTAAGAGCAGAAAGATGGAAGCATGTCCACTCCGGCCTCAGACAACTTTTTAAAAAGCCTAAAAATCCATTTTATGTGCAAGCTGATCTTTTAATATATGTTAGACATTCTCCTGAGACATGTTTCTACCTAGATTTTTGCCTTTTAAAAAAAATTCCTAAACACAGCTCTCAATTAAATGTAAGTATGAAAGAAGCAGCAGGAGTTTAGGATAGAATAAAAATTTAAAAGCCTCCACTCAGCCTTTTTAGGTTGTAGACATCCTCACCACAGGAAGTTGTAGAAGCTGGAAGCTTTACATTCAAGTTTTTTTAGGCATGTCTTTCACCCAGCTGCACATAGATCCTGGGCAATGTAGCAGTGTAGCAATTTTATACAGTAAAATGCTACATAATTCAAGTCTAAGCCCAGACTAAGAGATTTTAAATATAAGGACACCACGTACCTATAGTGACTAAAGTTAGAACTTTAAAATTATGTGTTTAAAGATGAATTAAATGTTAGTAATCTTTCTGAACATGTCTGCAGAAGGACTCGATCTGATTGCAATACCTTAGATGTTATCTTCAGCATAACTATGCAGAAAAAGACCAAAAATGAAACAGCTACACATTTTCACCTCAGGAGCAAAAGCATGAGGAAGCTATTCAAAAACATCAAAGAGAGCAGATGTAAAAATAATGTTGTGACAGAGACAAAATGAAGCAGTATTTTTGAACTATTGCATTTGAACTTAGTAGATGTGGAAAGAAAAATCTAAAAGGACTTGTCATTGCTTCAGCTTGCCATTTTAAACATGATAATTACACAGTAATTTATCACTGTCTCACAATTTAAAGTAAATCAAAGTGAATTTATACTCTGAACACAAATGTGTCAGAACTTCACATCAAGCAATACCTTTTTCATTACATGGAAGCAGATGTTGGCAGTAATCTCAGTAACAGAAAGCTACCTAAGAGGAAAGCACTAAAAGGACACCGAAAATGTGAGATTACTATCACCAAATATATTATTTCTTTAAATTTATAATTTTTATGGCACTTCTTGCTTCTATTGTATCACAAAATTTTGAGTTTGATAAGTCAGGGGCCAAAATGCCTGGTTACAACTCCATAATACCATTTTTGAGGCTTCCAGATACATCTCAGCCTGGTGTTTATTACTTTATTGTTGACTTGTATGTTTTACTAACTATGTTACCATATCTCTTTGAATCCTAGAGGAGGCCAATAATAAAGTGAAAAACATGCCCAAAAAAAATACAAAAAGAAAGAAAGGAAGGGAAACTTGTGTGTGTTTATATGTGTATGTCCTTAGTTGTACCCAAGTAGATTGCTCTTATTCTTTGTTGTGATTCTACACAAGTCCGATGAAGATTGTAACACAATATTTATGTAAACATATATTTGTGTATGAGTAATTTTACCTATGCACGTGTATTTTTAAACTTGATTCAGATTTTTCTGGTCTTGCCCTTTTTTTTAAATCAGTATGACCTCAGCAAAGGAATGTCTTTAATTTCTGTATTTAACATTTGTTATAGGTAGACTGAATGACTAAAATAAAAATATCAGCTGATATTTATATTTAGTCTCTTACTAGAAGAAAAGGACTTTAATAGATTAGGAAACTCAAACAGTTAAATGAAGTCATATTTTAAGGCAATAAAAGAGATTCAGTATTTCCTTCCTGCAATTTCCCTTAGACCTCTCTTTCATGTTAAGCACCTGTATTCTCTAATGTAGGAGACCAACAATAGTCATTCCTTCAGCGAGCTCCAGTTCTCATACTTACTGAAGGGGCAGAGGATCTGTTTGGGATGAATGAAAGGAGAAAAAAACACAAAGCTGGGATAGAAACTGGATGGAGGATACTAGGAAGCTATGGAGTAACATAGTGGAGGGAGATAGGTTTGGGGTCGTCAGATATAATATATACAGAGAATAAATAGCACAGAATAGAGGGGTGTAATGTGGGATTCTAGCATCTTGCTGCATGCATAAACATTCCAATGTAATTCTGAAAGCTGCTACTGCAGTCTCCCAGCCAAAGTGACCTGGAGCTTCTTTTCAATGTATGGAACAGGTTTGGTTGACTTTTGATGACATGGGATGGATTTAGAAGTGGTTCTGAGCCAAGGCATCTGAAGGCTGCACAAAATGTTTTATTTGGAAGGGACTGTAAAGAGTCATATTAGTCCCTTCTCGTGGATGTGAAATAGCCTCTGTACTGAATAAACTGGGGGACTTTGGGGGAAAAAATATGTAAAATCACAACTAAAATATATATGAAAATTCTGCAGCTGTTAAGGTTACTTTAATTCTGTTATTTCTAAACTCTTGCATGTCTTACTTGGCATTTTTAATTACTGTTTCCTATATGGCATCCATAAAATTCACTATGCTATTAGCTATAACAAAACAAATACAGTACTACATTTTAATTTTCTTTTAGTTGTATAACGATATGTTGCAAAATGTCTCTCTATGGGATAGATAAAATACAAATTTGAAATGTCAATGCTTCTTTATGTTTTTGTGAAAATGTTTACTGGCGGAGTAGGGTACAAAGTGAGAAAGAGAACATTTTTCTTTTGTTCTGCATTGAAAGAAAAAAGAAAAATTTCCCTAACACAAGGTAACACAAATACTCTTTAATTCCCTAAAAATGGAGTGTAAGCATACTGAACTCTAAAAAAAAAAGAGAAAAAGAAATGCAGACAAACATCTATAAATGAAAAAGAGAAGAGTGAAATGAGATGTGACTACTTCTGAGCGCAGGGATTTTTAGGCAATATATTAATTTTCAATAGTTGTCAGAGAAGCAAATGTTCCAGAAACATGGGAGCCGAAAAATTATCCATCATCTCTCTTGGTGAAACAAGACCTAGCTAGAGGATTAAATACAATGAAGTCTTAAGTTGACAGTGTGGGCAATGTCATACTTCTGTGCAGTTTCAGTAGTCAAAATGAGCAGCTTGTCTTTTCTTTTACCTAGCATCTTAAGAACTAACCATTCAAATTTCTTAAACTTCTCACTATGACTGTCTGGCATGTTACTACAGAGATTACACTTAGAAGTAGGAAATTTTTGCAAATGAACTGCATTAATTTACATCATACTTCAGTTTTTCTCCAGGCAAAAGTGCACTCATATGTAACCAAAACTGGACTATAGCCAGGAACTTCTCATAGGTTTTTGGATTTTTTGGGGGTTTTTTTATGGGAAATACTAATGAAAACAAAAGAAAAGGAGGAAAGTTACAATTCTAAAAATGCTCTATTGTTACAATGGTTAGAATAAGGCCTTTTGACATGATTGAGACTTAAATTAAAATACCTTGTTCTTTCTAAAAGCATTTTTTTGGATTGAAATTGTTTACTTAAATACATTAATTTGAAGTTAAACATAAAATTAAAATGTCAAGGCAAAAATTATAGTTATCATTGGTGATTGAAGTTAACTATTTCTTTAAATTCCATTTAAAGATAAAAAAATTAAATATCTCCACCTAATAACATTATGCAATTTTTCTCAAGAGTTCTTGCATAGCATCAGGCAGAGCTCCAACTTCCAGACATTTTTCAAGAATGTTATGCTACTTTCTAACTTTTTCCCTTAAACACAACCTGTATACATACAATTTTACCAATGAGTGAATAACAAATGTTATAATGAGAAAGTCATTAATAATTTTCAGACTATGAAAATAGATTATTTACTTTCCAAACAAGTTCCTATACTAGGTTTACAGCATGGTAGGGAAAAGCTGCATGCTTCGTGTCCCTTTTTGTGGCAGCCCTCTGGAAGCATCCTTTCTGTCCTGCTGGTGACTGCTGCTGCAGGGATAGCAGCTCTGCTGGCTCTTTAGCATGGTTTCCACAGAGAAGAGCTGAGATCAGATGCACAGCATTCACAGGCACTTGTTGCCTTTATTAGTTCTTCAAGGCAAGATCAGGAGCATAGTACAAGTGAGATGTGGAGCTCCTGGAGTGGGTTCAGCTGAGGGCTACAAAGTTGGTCAGGACACTGGAGCTTCCCTCTTATGAGGAAAGTCTTCAGCAGCTGGGCCTCTCCAGTCTTGACAAGAGGTGACTGAGAGGGGAACCCATCAACGTCTATAAGCATCTGAAGGCTGGATGCCAAGAGGATGGATCAAGCTTTGCTTGGTGCCAAGCAATAAAAAAGAGGGATTGAGCAAGAACAGATGCACAGAAAGTTCCACCTGAATATAAGGAAGAACTTCCTCACTGTCCAGGTGGCCACACACTGGAACAGATTGCCCAGAGAGGCTGTGGAGTCTCCATCACCAAAGATATTTAAGAACTCTCTGGACACAATTCTGTGCCATGTGCTCTGGGATGCTCCTGCTTGAGCAAAGAGGCTGAACAGGATGATCCACTGTGATCCTTTCCAACCCTACCCATTGTGTCATTCTGTGATAGTTTGACTAGCTGTTAAAATCATCTTGCAATGAGTGCTTTTACAAATACAATTAAAATCAAACAGTAGGTTTGTAAATTCTGGTTTTTTCAGCCTGTGAAGATTCCGGTGCTCAACAATACACACTTCAAACTTCACAGTCATTATTGCTTGAATAAGTTTCAGTTACCTATCTGTTCATTGAAGTACTAAATCTCCTAATTTAACTTAGATAATTGTACTTAGAATGAAGCTGTTGAAGCATTTGAGTATGGGCTTCTCCCATGAGCAAGGATTACAACCTTCAACCTTTAAAAATTAGCATAATTTTGGGCTTTGGTCTTTTCAGTGTTGAAATATAAATTCTTCTCAGAAATATGAAAATATATTTGCATGCTCAGAGCTATATTGTTTTAACATGCATTTGATAGCTGTGAATAATTTTAATTCTTCCTGGCAAAGCTAGACAGTGTATGCTTCATAAGGCCTGCTGTGGTATCAAAAATTATTTAAATAGGATCACCCAGAAGCTGATAACCTCATGGGTGAGATAAGCTGCTGTTAAACCCACAACTAATACCCAAACTGCACTTTCTTTTTATGCCCTTGGAATAATAATGTTTCATTTTATTTTTTCTGAATCAGAAATGACAAAGGAAATACATGGTCATATTCTCTTCCTTACCGATGATTTTTTCACAAGGTGAAAGAATGTTTATGCAAATACAAAAGCAGATGCAATTATTGTAGCATTCACCCAGAAAATTGTGTATGGCATTTAACTAGAGAATTCCAAAGACTGATGCTAATATATATACTAAGCCAGGAAAAGTAAATATTATTTAGAAAAATTTTCCCTGATAATAAAATAAAATAGATATTTTGTTTAGGTCAGGAAAACACAACAATGTAAATAGGTTATAAACAAGATGAGATTAAGTTCAACATTCAGAAAGAAATTTCAAACAAACATCATGCATTAGAAAGTTGTTAATACAACAAACAAGTTTCATGTTTCAAAGCAGCATTTTCTGGAAGGATAAATATTTATTATTCTCAAGATGTTATTCTTTAATAGCCACTTCCCTAGCCATTTTTATTGTGCCACACGAAATGCATATATTTACCTGAATACAAAAGTAGATATTGCTCATCTCAGTTATGGGAGTACCCTGTAGGTAAATGGCAATAGAGCCCTGCTCCTTGGCCTGCATCCTGCCTCTTTCAAACTTGTCAATCTACATCTCACTACTACATGGATATTAGAGAAAATCTTGATTTTAAACAATAATAAGTTGTAGGTTTACCCCAGACAGAAACTAAGTACCACACAGCCACTCACTCACTCCCCCATCGTGCCCACGGTGGGATGAGGAGGAGGATCAGAGAAAGTAAACCCTGTGGGACAGTTCAATTGAAACAAGGTAAAATAATACTATAATAAAAATAATAGTAATTGTAATGGAAAAGGAGGCAACACAGACAAATAAACCCCAAGGAAGATGAGTGATTAACAGTACAACTGTTCACTACCAGCTGACCAGAGCCTATCCTGTTCTCCCTCCAGCAGCAATTGGTCTCTCCTGGAAACCTCCTCCAAGTCTACATACTGTTTATAATATTCTGTGACAGGGAATATCCCTCTGGATGCTTGTGTCAACTTTGTGTCAACTGTCCTGGCTATGCTACCTCACAGCACCTTGTGCTGTTTCTCAGTGGCAGAGCAGGGGAAATTGAAATTTACCCTGATTGAGGGTAAAGACTACTTAGCAACAATTAAAACATCAGTGTGTTATCTACATTTCCCTCATACTAAGTCCAAGAAAAACAGCAACTAGGAGAAATTTGTCAGATTTTACCAGTTACTGGAGGAGAATTAACTCTATCCTAGCTGAAACTGCGACGTAAGGAAAGAATTCTTCACCTGACTTTGCTTTTGGAAGTTTTGGACATTTAACAAAAAAGGAACATTTAATTTGGAAGAGAAAAGTGTTGGTCATTAATACCTACCACTACTGTCAGTTGTAGATTAATATGTTTATACTCAAACAGAAATAAATTAGGGATACTTTTTTAGCTTTGCTTAGCAGACTGCTGAAATTTCATTTCATTTTGTTATTTCCAGGTTTTAACATTCTCAACCAACTGTGACATTTCCCTATGCCTTTAAATTATACTGGGAACACAAAGTAGTTTCCCATCCAGCTTATTCTCATACCTTCTTGAAGAATCACAAGAGGTTTGTCTCAGTATAAACTGATGTTGAGCTGGACTAACAGCTCCCATGCCAATTCTCATCTTTCTGTCTGCAAAGATGGAGTGAAAGGACATCCCTGTGGATTTTTTTTGGCTAACATAATCAAATCACCTAACAATTGTTCCAATTTTTACAAGAGGTTGTTATCTCCTCCTAAATATAATTACCCATTCAGTATTCCTCTGATTATTTCTTAAGAAATGCATATAATTTCCACTTTTTCAATGAAGTATAGCAAATATTGTAGTAGCAAAGTGGGTTGTACCATGCCTAGTTATGATTTAACTTCTTTCAGTTAAAAGATCTTGTTTTCAGTTCTTTGTAGACAAAGAACCAGGCAGTTAAATAGGGCAAGAAAACATGTTTGGTTTGGTTTTTTTTCACTTAAATTAGGATCTGGAAAAAAAAAAAAAAAAAAAAAAGGCAGAAATCCACAGATCTCACAGGTCCAGATCTGCAGCTGTGGAAGTCAGTACTGCACTATGTTTGTTTCTGAGGTTCTAAGATGATATATGCCAGCTGAGAACTTGGTTTGGCTCAAAAAGCTGGATAACCAAAGATGTCAGTCTACTCTGAAAACTTTCTCTAAATAGCAGATCATGTAATCTAGGTGGACTTAAAAGAGCTTTCATTCAACTCTCTGATCTGTATAGTCTGTTACTACCTGAGAAACACTGATAGCAGATACACTTTTCACTTCATTTTCAACACTTCTCCAAAGGAAAGTATATATCCTTTCTCACAATGTACCAAAGGAACGGAAAATGTTCTTAGTCTGAAAAGACAGTCAAAACAAGCTGAATAAATGCTTAAATATAGAAGTCTGTTTAATTTTTATTTTCATTAAATGAGTGGAAAACTCTAAATCCCAATCATCAGTAATGCTTTGTCTTAATTCACCACTGTACTGCTTTAGCTGCATTTCAACACACTTCCACTGATGTTATGAGAAAATTGCATCACCACAAACTAAACCATTCTTTATTCAAATCCTCTAATATCTGCCATCTCTAATCTTTACATGCCTACTGAATTTTCATACATATTATAAACTTTTGTTTTATTATGTACATATAGAAGCAGTCATATGCTGTGCCCTTCTCTGGGTCTGTGCACATGCTCAATTATATATTCCCTATCTGTGTACACATACTGTAATAAGCTCACTGTGCTTGGCTCTTATCAGATAATTGCTCGAATGTAAACTGTTTTCCATGTCATATTTTAGCAGGTTGCTAAGGATATTTAACATGCTCTGAAGCTGTCTATTTTTGGCTCCACGCATTGAGTCTATGATATAATTTTTTTTTAATATACTTAATGCTTTATATGATGTGTTGAAAATAAGTATTTAATTTGCACTTCAGTTAACAGGCATTTATTGTACAGTAAGAATCAATTGACTGCTACAAGGACCCTTTATATGATTTAATCCACTCAGAAAATTCGGTTGCTATCACAATATCCTCAAAACTGCATCATTATTAAATATAAAAGTAATATATTATTAGCAATGGGTATCTAAATGACAAAAACCAAGATATATAGAGAAAGTTAGTCATCAATTAACCTACATTCCTAGTGACAAAATGTATTTAAATTAATTTAGTTTTTAACTAATTAATTCAAATCAGATTTACTTTCTTGGTTTATGAGAGGACTAAATTTCTAAAGAAGGCTTTTATCTTTACTGTGTGAACAATGGAAGCATAACTATAACCACAATATACATGCATCTCAATTCATCATCACTGGATGGTGATTCATAGTGCTATCTCCTAAAACACGCATACAAATAGCATACCAGGTTTGCCTTCAAAAAGCTACAGGATTCCCATAAAACTGCTAAAAAATGTACTGAAGTAGTCAAAATTTAATCATTGAAAGATTTTAATCTTTTAAACCATGAATGTTTATCCAGGTGGATATTTAGTTGCACGGATGCTGCACTGACAGGGGAAGAGTGACAGAGAGCTACATAAAGTTTCAAAATGAAGGTGAGGGATGCTGAAAGTACTGTAAAGTTTCCCCTCTAGCCTCCCCCAGTTATGTGGCATCAATAGGTGTGATGCAATTTAAGATGAAAAGTGGTGATAATCTGTGGTTGCTGAAGTAGAAACTTGGAGATATGAAAAAGCTTGAGAGAATAATGGAGAATTCAGAATTAACAAAATGGCATTATTTTTTTAATTTATGTCATCCTACTAAACATTAAGATGAAGGTCTACGGTCTAGTTGCCTTGGACGAAGTAATTAAACTGAAGCCTAACAGAAGCACAAAAAAGCAAATGAATGGGCATTTTTAAAAACCCATTTTCCCCTTTCCCATCCACAAAACTTATTTTGCTGGAGAGAAAATCCATTCCTGTGCCATCTCTTCACCTTAGCTTTTCTCTGACATCAGCTCAAATGCAGAGGCTTCACGTGCTGTCACAAAGGTCAACATACATATGCTATTTCCTTTGCCAATCTTGAGAACAAAATCCAAAATCCATTCTTTAAATCAGCAAGTCCTATTTTATGGCCCAAGACCTGTGAGGATGTTGCAGATGAAAACCAAATTCTTCAGTCTGCTGTCAGAAACCACCAGGCAAAACCTGCAGAGTTAAAAGAACATATATCTCTCTTTGTAGCTCAGAAAGTAGCTCAGACATAGTCTCTAAACCAGTAGGAATATCCAGATAATTTAAGAGGCAGACTTAAAAATAGAGTACTGCAGCTGCTGAACCCTTAAGTCAAGGACTGAATGACAATTTTAAAGGCTGCGACAAAAATGTACAGTTGACTGGAGACCTACAGGAAGGTTAGGCTGATAATTGTTTAATATGAGTGTTTTAGACAGTTGATCATAGAATCATAGAATATCCTGAGCTGGAAGGGATCCACAAGGATCATGGAGTCCAATCCCAGCCCTGTACAAGACCGTATCCAAGAGTCACACCATGGGCCAAGAGTGTTATCCACACTTCAACTCTGCCAGGTTTAGTGCTGTGACCACTTCAGTGGGGAGCCTGTTCCAGAGCCCAGGTAACCTTCTGGGTGAAGAAGTTTTTCCTGATACCCAACCTAAACCTCCCCTGACACAAGTTCAGGATATTCACTCAGGTCCTTTTATTGGTCACCACAGAAAAGAGATCAGCACCTGCCTCTCCACTTCCTTTCATGAGGAAGTTTTAGAGTACAATTAAGTCCCCCCTCAGTCTCCTCTTCTCCAGGCTGAACAGACCAAGTGACCTCAGTCAGTCCCCATAAGGCTTCCCCTCCAGATCCTTGTGACCCTCCTTTGTGATAATTTCCTGTCTTTCCTCACATTTTGGCACCCAGATCTGCCCCCAGCACTCGAGGTGATGCTGCCCCAGAGCAGAGCAGAGTGGGACAGTCCCCTCCCTTGCCCAGCTGGCCATGATGCGCCTGATGTCCCCTAGGACATGGCTGGCCCTCCTGGCTGCCAGAGGACTGCTGACTCATTTTTAACTTTCCGTCAACTAGGACCCCAGGCCCGTTTCCATGGCACTGCTCTCCTTCCTCTTATTCCCCAGTCTATCTTTACATCTAGGGTTGCTTCATCCCAGGTGCAGAATCAGACATTTTCCTGTGTTAAACTTGAGAGTGCTGGTGATTGCTTAGCCCTTTAATCTGTCAAGGTATCTCTGCAAGACCTCTGCCGTTGAGGGATTCAACAACTCCTCCCCTAAGTATCCCTTCCAGTCCTGCATCCAAGTGGTTTATGAAGATGTTGAAGAGCACAAACCCTAGAATTGTGCTAGCTTTAGCCATAATGTGAACTGATGGGACACAAAACAGCTCATGTTCATGTTAAAGTACACTGGTGAGAATTGTACCTGCTCTAGTACCTACCACTCTGCCTCAAAAATGGCTCATCAGTCAACCGAGTGAAAAGTGGCATCCAATGCCCATAACCTCTCATCCTGTTCTTTGCCTGTTTTCCCAGCATTAATCATGCTACTCCGCTTTGCAGACAGCTAATTGTCTATAACATCCCCTATTTCAGTTAGTGCTAGGCACAAAAAAATACCTTCCTCTGTGCCCTCTTTGTTAACCAAAAAAGAAGAGCGGGAATGAATTTGTGTATTGAAATTACATCTGAGACACTAGAGAACTTTTGTATCAGTCACAAGGAAATGGACAGCTCAGGCAGTTTGCCCATGGTCAAACATCTGGTATAGCAGACACCTGACTGGAGATACCACCATTATTCCAGTAACTAATGATCATTCCAGATTTCAGCGCTGACTTCCTCTTATGCTGCAAATGATTCCAGTATAAAGGTAAAATCTTTACTAAGTGTAGCAATGAACTTTTGTGTCTCACATACTTTTTGAGCTGTTACAGTCCGTTGTGCTGACTCTTCATGTGTCCAAGAAAAGCAAGATGGGGGAGAACAAAGTCGTCCTGTGTTCACATCGTATCAAACCATGAACTTAAATTCAGCAATGGCTGCATCACGAACCTGAAACCAAAATGACAGGTCTCCAAAAACTAGGAAAAGTCTTCACAGAATCTTTCACTTCTTTTATCTAGCTTGATAACAAAGCCAGTTTGTGACTCATAAATTGCTATGAAACAATGGGGAGAAGTTGTTTAAAGTTATTGAAAATAGGGTTTATGCAGCTTTTTAGTCACAATCTTAGAAAAAAAGCCTTATGACAATGATTGTTCAAGTTCTTCAAAGTCAGCTAAACCTTGCAATAAGAGCTAAGCAAAAAGTTCTTTTAGAGCTGCAGATGGCAAAATTTTCTAATTCACCTAGTCTTTACTTTAATAAGAAGTTTTAAAGCAGCTTTTGTTATCTCCCAAGGTTTCTTAAGAAGTGTTTTAATAAACACTTTTCTCTTGTGAATCTTTTCATCTACCTTATATCCTTAGAAATTATCAACCTTAACTTCTCTCAAAAATCTTCATTAAGTCTCACGATTTTTTCTAGCTTGGACCTCTTTTTCCCATTTAGTGTTTTTAATCTTTGATTCCAAGGAGACTTGCTTTGAGGATTTCTTTTTTCTCCATTTTGGGTCACATCAGGACTACTTCTGTGAAATTCAATTAGAACCTTGTAAGAGGTCCCTATAAATTTCATTACTTCAAAAACCAACAGTAAGATCTTGAAAGAAGCACTGGTGTGACTGCCAGAAGGTGTTTATTAGCACTTTGTCAGAAAAGCATATTTGTTTTGGGTAGATCAATCAAATCTACTTCAAATGACAAGTCCTTGAGTTCTGAATAGTTTGGACCTAATATTCAGATTTTATTTTAAAAAAATTACCACACTTCATCATAGCATGAAAGACTAGAAAATGAGCTGACTATTAAATGCAAAATTATTGCTTCAGAACATTTACTTTTACCTTCAACTTTAGGTAAAGGCTTGTTCTCAGAACATTTGTCACCTTGATCTGGGCCACCAGAATAGCCATTAAGGCTTAGCAAATGATTGCTTTTCCTTTCTCAAGTCATCATTTCCCAAGTATATCTTTTCAAGCTACACTGGTCACTGATTTGACACATTTAAGGTGTGTCTGCATTAGGAGAATCTACAATACAATAATGATATCAATGTCATTTAAGATTGCCAGCATCTGAAGTCCCACATTAGAACTGCACAGAACATCTACTCTGGAAGATTTCATTGATGTCACTAACCACACTTGTGAAAATTGCACCTCAAGAGATATGCTGCTATCAAGTAGGTCATCTTGAGATTTTTTTCTTGATGTCCAAACTGCCCATAGGCGAGACAGCGGCAGTCAGAGAAAAAGACTTTTAAACAGGACCAAAAATCTAAATTAGTTGTGAGAAAAAAAAACAGAAAAGTTGCAGTGAAAAATAGAATCTATTTACCAAGGAGTTTCAAAATAATAAGAAGCAAATATAGTATTTTTGCCATTTGGGCTAGACATTTCTCTTAGCTTCAGATGTTTTTTCGGTAACTGTATTTTTGTCACACGAATTGTAAAGCATGAACTGGTTCAGGAAACAAGATCATATTGTCTTGATAGTTGTTAAGGTATTTATTTAGATTATGGCAAAAGTTTTCATGAAAATTAGAACAGAGTTGAATCCAAGTTGCCTGAAACCAAACCATTCTGCAGTCCCTTGTGTACTGTATGTGCACTATTAAACACTCAAGAGAAAAAGAATTTCAATACTATTTTCTACTGTATTGGGTTACCATGGTTTTGGTAGTGGGGGGGATACAGGGAGTCTTCTGTGAGATGTTGACAGAAGCTTCTTCTATGTCCAACAGAGCCAATTCCTGGCAGCTCCAAAGATGGATTTTGCTGCTGGCCGGGGCTGGGCCAATGGTGGTAATGCCTCTGTGATAATATATTTAAGGAGAGAAAAAACAGCATTATTGTGCATATGTAATTGTGGCCAGAGTGGGGTGAGAACATGTGAGAGGAACAGCCCTGCAGACACCAAGGTCAGTGGAGAAGGAGGGACAGAAGATGCTTCAGGCACTGGAGCTGTGATTCCTCTGCAGCCTGCGGTGCATCCCATGATGAAGAACCTGTGCCTCACAGCCCATGGGGATGCAGAGATCCACCCACAGCCCCTAGATGAGCCCCAAGCCAGAGAAGGTGGAGGCTTGAGAGGAAGGTGTGAACCCAAGGGAGTCCTGTGCTGGAGCAGGCTCCTGGCAGGGACTGCAGACATGTGCAGAGAGGAGCCAATGCTGGAACAGGTCTCCTGGTAGGACTTGTGACCTGTGAGGGACCCATCCTGGTGCAGCCTGTGCCTGAAGGAAAGAACCCTGTGGAAGAGGGACCCACACTGGACCAGTCTGTGGAAAACTGTCATCCATGAGATGTACTCATGCTGGAGAAGTTCATTCAGGACTGTCTCCCATGGGAGTGACCCTACTCTAGAGCAAGGGGATGACTCCTCCCTGAGCAGCAACAGGGACACTGTGATGGACTGACTGTAACCACCACTCCCCATATCCCTGCTCTCATTTTTTTAATAATAAATTCAACTATTATCCACACCTGGAGTCTGTTTTGCCTGTGATGGTATTTGAGTGATCTCTCCCAGTCTGTATCTCAACCCATGAACCCTTCCTTATGTTTTGTCTTCCTGTTCAGTGGCAGAGGAGTGATAAAATGGCTTTGGCAAGTGTCTGGACCCCAGCCAGGGTAAACCCACTACAATAAACCAACTACAACTATGTAAAAAAAAAAAAACCCTCCAACAGGAATAACAGACCATATATATGTAAATGATTAAGGCAATCAATTATTCCATGGGGCACCCAATTAAACTTTCTACTTGTTTCAAATATAACAAAAGAAAGAGTAGAATTTAGGTTGTCAACATCTAATAAAAACTTTTAAATATTTATCACCAATATATATGTGGTTTTGACCAGAAAATACATTTTGATCTTAACACTTCACTAAATGAAAGTTGCTTTAAAACCTTTAGGCTAGTATACCAAAAAAACCCCCAAAAAACCAAGAACCCCAAAATCTACAAAAAGTCAGTTTCAATAAAATGCCATTTAAAATAAGGGGAACATGTCCAAAAATCCCCAAGGAATTTTATCTTTTGAACTGTTTTACACCAGTGTAATCCTTGGTTCTTACTTTTACTTTTAGGCTCTAAGTCAGCTGAAATCACTACACTCTAATAACTGAGGACATGAGATAGTTTGTGTATTGTAATCATCATTCAAGAGTTCTATCTACATTTATGTGTTTAAAAGTTGAGTGAATAGAGGTAGAGGGAGCATAATTATCCAGCCCTGCCATCCAAAATATGACTAACATTTTTAGTAATATTCAAAGAACAGGTTTAGTGCATTTTCTAATTTAATTTAATGCATTTTCTAATTAAGTATCTTTTACCAAATGTCTTCAGGCCCATGCATATAAGGACCCAATTAATAGGAGTTTATTAATTGCCTAAAAACTCAATAACTGATGCTATGGATTATATTCCATAATGATTTGCTTAAGAAAAAAGCAACCTGCTGGAAGAGAAAGTTTAAACTCAAAAAATCGGTCTCCAGGAGTAGTCTTCTAATCATTCATCTTCAAGCTTTCACCTTAAAATTCTCAAAATCCCTGTTGTGTGGAAATCTGAAGAGAAATCACTCAAGTGGTACTTCATAAAACATCTAGAGTTATTCTAGAGAGCTCTGTTGAAAGAAAATAAGATTAATCTTTATTGAAAAGGGCACATGAGTCTTACAGATCACACATCTCTGCTTCAGCATTCATTTTCTTTTCCTACTGAGGTACATCTGATTTTTTTTATTGTTTGCCTCTGTTTCCATTTTTATCACTGATAACATTACATTTGTACTGGCTTCCTAAGCACAGTATAAAATATGAATTGTTTACACAGTCACTGTTCAGATTGTCATTATTTTCCTTCTCACCTTAATGTCATCACAGACATCTCACCTTCCTTGCTAACCTGATGTTGATTTAATGGCTTGACTTGCTCACGACAATAATGCCTCTTATCTTTCAAGCGGCTTAACGTAATTGTGTTAAGAATATCTGAAGTGACTGTGCAAGCAAATTAGAATTACTACAGGAAGTTTTGTGGTAAAAAATGATTATAGGAGTTTGAATGACAATGAAGAACTTAAAGATTTTATGTAGACCCCAAATCACAAGTAGTTTTGCTAAATAAAGCAGCTAAGAATTAACTTTATCTGTGGTTTTCATAGGGCTTTAACAAAAAATACACAAAATAATTACAAATCTCTGATGCAAATGCTAGAATACACATTGCAAACTCCTCAATTCAGTTAGAAACCTTCCAAAGGTAGCGTTTTCCAGGTGGAAAACCATATTTTCCCTGGATGGAAAAAATATTCTGACATTTTAACCAAAATAGTCAAACTAACTGTCATCCTGGCTAATGGTAACAGAAAATTGCCTGGACTGAGTTTCCAAAGGACATCTATCATAACTTCCTTCTGTTCAACCCTGACACCCTCACCTCCATTTTTTACCAACTAACTGAAAACTAACTTCTTGATATCCCCCAGTACCTCAGCAAGAATTAAGATCTCTACAAAAAACATAACCTTATGGTACAATAGAAACATTAATTTGTCAAGAAGCAAAAAGATTTACAGGCAGTATTCATCTATCCATTCCTAGAGTGTATATATGAATGACACAGTCAGAGAAGATGTAAATATTTTGTTTCCCAGACCAACCTGTTAAGATTCAGCCACCTCACTGCTTAAGTGAACATCAACATTGTGAAGTGTACATGCTTAAAGAGTCCAGTAGCAATTGTAAGAGTGAGGAAGTTACTACCATGTTTGAAATAAAGTAAATGTGTAGTACCAGGTGTTATAGTGACATTCAAGAAAAATATGAGCCCATAGTACATGACACTCTACATGAGCATTCCTGGAATTTCATTGTAAACAAACATTTCTAACTTCTCTGTGTTACGCAATAAGAGGAGAACTCTTCCAAGAGTTCTTTTCCTGTCATTGCATATTAAAACTAGGCAAACAAAATGTCTTGCCAATAGATTTTTAGACTGCTAAAACATCATTATTTTGTTGTAATAGATTATGTCTGGTTTCCATGTAATGCTTACCACCCAAAATTTACTTCTCTCACTTGAAGAAGCAAATTTATTTGCCATGTGGTTGGACTTACCACACAAACATGGTTATGACTGCTGTAAAAAAAAAAAAAAATTTAAAACTTGAGATACAAGGTCAAGTACAGCATAAAATTTATCACGTTATTTCCATACTAGCTTGTACTGTCTTGGCTAGTGGTAAACATCAACCTAAGTGAAGCCTTTTTCCAGGCACCATATGCATATGCCAAAATTTAAAGAACTAACAGCCTGAAAGGTAGGAAAAAAAGATGAACAAAAAGGGTATAAAATTACTATATAGCAATTAACACGTATATACACTATTAACGGTCATTGGTTCTTGGGTAGTACTTTTTGACTTGCCTTCTTATTCATTGATCATTATGTCAACAATGCTACATTGTCACGGGGGAGTGCTTGAATGGTGAGAACACAGAGAAATGGACAATATAAAAATAGAAATAATAGAGACATTTAAAGAAGTTAAATTCAGAAAAACTTTTTTATGATCTTGTGGCATTATTTGTTTAGAATTCTTATGAGGGAGTCTGAGACATCTGTATTCAAATAATCCACTGCAAGTGAAGTCAGGAAAACAAAGATGACTAAAACATTTAAATGCAGAGCGACTCCCTGTAAGACATGCAAATCACATTCTGATTCCATAAAAATTTCCTCTCCCTTAGCCTTCATTGTGCCATTATTAAAAACAATACTCACACACACAAAACCACAGTGTTTCTTAAAGTTCTCTGCAGATTTGGATAAAAAGGG
The DNA here is from genome assembly GCF_009819655.1 of Sylvia atricapilla. Lineage (NCBI taxonomy): Eukaryota > Metazoa > Chordata > Aves > Passeriformes > Sylviidae > Sylvia > Sylvia atricapilla. The sequence goes on from NC_089140.1 coordinate 26,895,731, forward strand.
CAAAGCTCTTTATTTTACGGAGGAAAACAGCAGAGTTGGGTGCTCTCTGTTATTGAATCTGAAATATATCATTTACAACAGAAGGGAACACAGCAAAAAACCTAATCAAGATTCCAGAAGTAAGCATAATATATAGCACAAATACGTTTTAGAAGCTGAATTCTATTTGAAGATTAGATTTTAGAGTTTTAGACCTAAGTCTTATCTCTTCTGAATGCCTGCAATTCAGTCTACAGCAGAACAAATGTAGCTCAATTAGTGTACCTGAAAAAATGCCTCCCTTTGCTGCTATAGCTGCAGTGTATCAAGATCCAAGCAAACTTGCAATGTTTTAATGGCATAAGTGAACCTTCCTAGTAACTTCAACGAAGTGAAAATGGAAATATTTTCCCTTATTGTCCCTAACACATAAAGGCACAACAGAATATAGAAAGTTCTAATCTAATTTTGGATTCTGGGAAGGCTGTGGTGACTTGGTGCCAGCTAGTAGCCAAAAACCCACAAGGCTATTTACTCCTTCTCCTCCCCCAAGAGGGGAAGAGGAGAAAATAAGAATAACAACAGAGAGAAAACTCATGCATTTAGGAAAAAATACAAGGAAATCACTAACTGCTACAGGCAAAACAGACTTGGAGAATTTAACTTAATTTTAAATATTTAATGATTGAATTGGATATTGGGAAACAAAAGAGCAAATTTTTCAACACTTGTAGAAAATACCTTTCTTCTCCATTTCGCAAGCTCATCTTCTCTACAGTCACATACTCTCTTCCCCACTTGCTCATCCTCCACGTTATTGCTGCAGGTTACTTTCAGTCCTTTTTGGGAGGCAACATGCGCCTCAGGAGAGTGGGGTGAGGGTGTAGGGGTTTCCTTCAGCCTCTCTTTGGTTCTCACTCTTTTCTCCCATTGCTGCTTGCAAGTAATTTCCTTTGCTCTGGCATGGGCTGTCCATAAGACACAGTTCCTCCTAGGATGTACCTCTTCTAGTGTGAAGCACCTCCTACTGCTCTGTCCTCATTAGTTCTCTTTTCTCCCGTGTCCTGACTGGGAGAAGGGGATGGGGAAATTAATTGTTTCTTTTTCTTTTTTATCGTTCATAACCTTTTGTAAATACAAACTGAGAAACTTATTACAAGCTACAGATTCACTATTCAGTATTTCTGAGAAGAAATATGTCCCTGACTCTCTACACATGTGTCACATATACATACATTTTGAATGCCTCCAGAGACAGTGACTCCCTTGGGAGACTATTCCAATGCTAGACAACCCTTTCAGTGAAGACATTTTTCCTAATATCTATCTAATCCTCCATTGGTGCAACTTGAAGCCATTTCCTCTCATCCTGTCATTTGTTATGTGGGAGAAGAGACTGACTCCCACTTTGCTACAACCTCCCTTCAGGTAGTTGTAGATAAGGTTTCTCCTGAACCTCCTTTTCTCCAGGCTGAACAACTCCATATTCCTCAGACACAGAGGGATATAGACATGTGCTCCAGATCCTTCACATGCCTCAAGTGTGTTCTCTTAATGGCATTCCAAATAATTCAGACACACCAACTCAAATATCTATTTGTTTCATTTGGGCTTTTTCAGAAAACTAGCAAAGATAGTGCCACAGCTCTGAATTTCAGGGTTGACCAAATCTGAGTTGAAAGCAAAATGAAAGCCAAATGGGATGAATAGAAAAGAAATAGATGCAGCAAAACATAAATCTTTATGGAATATTTTGTTATTTGTAAAATTTTTCTCCTCATTAAATATAATAAAAACCCCTTCATATATATTTTATCTATATATATAAGAATATATATATATATCTCAAATTTTTAGGCATCCAGTTGAATAAATTAATATATTGTATTAGAAAGCAGTAATAAATTAGAATGTGTTTTTTCATGTTGCAATGAGCATAAGTCATAGCCCTGACTGGAGGGTCTGACAGAAAGTGACAATTGCAAGAGAGAATTGGAAAGAATTTTGACTAAATCTCCAATCCTTGCGTCTTTGAACAATATAGACTGCAAGTAGCATTTCCTACACCTTTTTTATTTCTCTTCCATGTCTCTTTTTTTTTTTTTTTTTGTCTTTGAGTTAGATGTTACCATTATTTACATCAGCAGGGACTTCAGTCTGCAGGCACTGCACCCAAATATTGTTTAAGTTATGTACGATATGAAAAAGTTCTTTCTTTTATGCATGTATGCTGGTTAATCTTTATCTATTTCAAAATACACTTAAAAGACTACCTGTAGACTGCACAGCTACAATTCATGAAAAAGGTCTAGCTCAATACAGATTAAATATAGATATTTAAGCATATCTTTTGTTTATTTAATCTCTAAAATTTATATCAGGAATTGGGAAAAGATATAATTCTTTTCCTACACAAAATACTGCTAAAAACAATTTCAATACCTTTACTTAGTCACAGGAGTATGCATTTCTCTGTGTTGCATCTCAATGCTACTTGAATGTTGACCATCTGCTTAGAACCTTAGTGCCTCTTACAGAGACTTATAACAACAAAAATGGTCACAAGATTGAGAAGCACTAAATAATCATCATCAAAATTTGCAGCAGTTCACAGAGCAGGAGAAGGTGGCCTCTGAATTTTTAGGAGATTTAGTTGGCCTTTTGATGCAGTGCCATAAAGGCTGCTAGTTAGCCATTGATTCCAATCAGTTGTTGAATGGAAACTGCAGAAGCCCTTAACAATGTTTAACCCTTTGAATCACAGAACATGCTTTCAAGTTTAGATCCACTTCTTTTTAGAATGCCAAAATACCAAAACCAATCAATTTTAGGCAAAGTAGGTGAGCACAAATACTTTTACATCACAGCATCAAAACTTTTAACCAAGAAATCCAAAACTAAGGTTTCTTCAGGTGGACCTCCTATGACTGTTAAATTGTACAAATGAAAAACAAGCTTCTGGTGTAGCTAATACAATACTCATTATTTATCTTCTCCTACTTAAAATCACTATGAAGAAATCATATCCACATTTGGAGTTGAATCCATTCTTGAAGCAGAATACAGTGATCATCATAGGTTCAGTACCATAGTACAGTAGCCTTTTAAGGGGAGATTACCTTGCAGATCATTACAGATATCTGTTGAAAATACATTATTAAATAGTTAACAATGCCATTTACGAGCTGGAATCTGTCCAGGCCACTTCTTTCATTGTTCAGATTTCACTGGGATCTTTAATGACCCTAAGTAGCTTTCTCCATGGTTTTTTCTCAAAAGCACTTTAGATATTCTGTTAGAACCTTGAACCCTAGATATCCCACAAGTGAAGAGCTAAACGAAAGCGTAAAGGGCAAAATGTCAGTAGTATGTATTGTCTTAGTATAAAGAATCCCCAGAAGCTTGGGAAACATGTTTTTTTAATGAGAAACAACAGTTTGTGGCCAGCTGTTCCTCATCATTATGAAAATGTTAGCTCTAGCAAGATGTACAATAGGGACCATAAACACAGTGCATTGTAAATAAAGCTTGTGTGGATAATCTTACCTATTAATATAAAAGGCACTGAGAAGAGGTAGACTGAACTCATATACTGACTGACAATTTAGGGAAAAACATACTGTTTTTCATCACCATCTCAATGAGAAAGTAGATGTAACCTAGGTCCAACAACAACTGAGCCTTCTTAATGTGTTTATTAAAATGTGAATTGAAATGCTGACTGGAAACATGGCACTGCATATGAATCTGACAGACATTCTTTTACACCATTAGACTCACACACAGTAGGATCATGCATTAGATTTCTTTTCAAAACACAGCATAAGTGTGGATTTATGGAGCTTAAAGCTATTATGAAAAACATACAAGTACAGGCAAAGAACTAAGTTTATCACAAACCTCAGGAAATTTTCCGCTTTTAAAATAACAGGGAGTTACCCAGAGATTATGGAGTTGCAACAAGTATTTCAACGTTTTCTGTGCTGTGATTAAAAACTGGCTACTCCTGTCTAAGATTAAATGTTTAAAATTTATCTGCCAGAAAAACAACCAAAAAACCCCAAGAAACTTTTCCAGGAGTTTTCCATAGCAATTTTCTCCACAGGATTTCCTTTTATTTTAAATATCTCCATAATAAACCAGAGGAACAAAAAAAAATCAAATTCACTGCATAGGCTATTTTTCCATAGAGCTGTATTTGTGCAAACTATACAGAATGAGTTTTCCCAGTTATAACTGGGCTCAAACGAGGTGGAAGGAATAGGAAAACAATTCACTTCAAGGGCAGTTTCCTTTCCTTTCCTTTCCTTTCCTTTCCTTTCCTTTCCTTTCCTTTCCTTTCCTTTCCTTTCCTTTCCTTTCCTTTCCTTTCCTTTCCTTTCCTTTCCTTTCCTTTCCTTTCCTTTCCTTTCCTTTCCTTTCCTTTCCTTTCCTTTCCTTTCCTTTCCTTTCCTTTCCTTTCCTTTCCTTTCCTTTCCTTTCCTTTCCTTTCCTTTCCTTTCCTTTCCTTTCATCTCCTCTCCTCTCCTCTCCTCTCCTCTCCTCTCCTCTCCTCTCCTCTCCTCTCCTTCCTCTCCTCTCCTCTCCTCTCCCCTCCCCTCCCCTCCCCTCCCCTCCCCTCCCCTCCCCTCCCCTTCCCCTCCCCTCCCCTCCCCTCCCCTCCCCTCCCCTCCCCTCCCCTCCTCTCCTCTCCTCTCCTCTCCTCTCCTCTCCTCTCCTCGCTCCTCTCCTCCCTCTCTCTCTCTCCTCTCCTCTCCTCTCCTCTCCTCTCCTCTCCTCTCCTCTCCTCTCCTCTCCTCTCCTCTCCTCTCCTCTCCTCTCCTCTCCTCTCCTCTCCTCTCCTCTCCTCTCCTCTCCTCTCCTCTCCTCTCCTCTCCTCTCCTCTCCCCTCCCCTCCCCTCCCCTCCCCTCCCCTCCCCTCCCCTCCCCTCCCCTCCTCTCCTGCTAAGTTATTCTGAGACCTTCAAGGGGTTTTGTTTATCACAGTTTTCAATTAAACTCCGCATTTTAACTGCAACATAATGCCCATGCCAATTCACACCAAAGAACAAACAAACATCCTTGTTTCATGTCAGTATTTCCTAACTTCACAAAATCAAGGGGGTTGGGTATTTTTCCCTTTTCTTCCTCTTATTTAACACGGGGAGAAAAAGGATGCAAATTTCAGATTACAGTAGACCACCAGAAGGGGCAAAAGGTTTGATATAAATTACATTTTTACATTAATCTTTCTTTCCTTTCTTTTTTTCTCTGCTTTTGGAGTGAGAAAAGTGATTTCTGTACAGAAAATATGTTTTACAACTTTTAAAGTTTAACTTGAGGAACTTGAAGTAGGTATGCAAGGTCCAATGCTGAACTAAACTCAAGTTTCAGAATGCAGTCACAAAGAGAAAAATCATAATTTTCTATCTCTAAACCATTTCAAATGGCAAGAGAAGACCTACATGTCTAAGAATTCTGGCACTGTATTTAGAGCAACCATAATTTTAAGCAACATTAGATAAATGAGTCTAGTTGTAAAGTATTACTGAAATTTCACAGCTACAACTCAGATATGATTAGTTTAACTACATGGAAAAATAGTCCTTTTTTCTCCTTTGTCTCCTTCTTTACCTCTTCCCAAATCAGTGCTGACCATCCACATGTAGAACAGAAAGGAATATAACTCTGCTCCCAAACTCAAGCAGTTTGCATTGCATGTGTGACACTTTCTGTCCAAACTGGGATTACAGACCTGGTCACCCAGCCTTCAAACAGAATAGGCTTATATCTAACAGAATCGCAGATATTTTTCCACATCTGTTAAATAATGCTATTTGTGTCGGAAAGGGCTCAAATCATTCAATGCTTGATATCTGTCTGCTTACATGGAAGCCTGAAAGCTGGTCCCCTGGCTGCCTTTCAGATCAGTGGATGGTAGTGAACACTTTCAAGGTTTGATTCATTTCAGTTCTCTTAGACAGCTGCTTTAGGAGGAGACAAATTGCACTTCGAACTCTACTCACCATATTGACTACATCTCCACTGACTACGAATGGAGCCCAGGGCACAAACATTACCCTTGAATCCAATCCCTTCCATTTTTTCCATCATCTGCTCCAGGTATATCAACTAACAGACCACTGACAACGTTCAGGAAGTTAACTATTATTAAACATGCAATAAAATGGGAAGACAATATGTAAATTTCAAAGAAAGATTACTGAGGTGAGAATTTGGAATGGGATTTGGGAGACTGCACTGAACTTCAGAACACTGATTTTTATTTTTTCCCACTTGCTAGCACTTCCCTGATGAGTTCTGAGAGCCAAATAAATTGTTAATTCTCAATAGATTTTTTTTCTTTCCAAGGCACAAGTATATGAATTCCCAGCTACTCACTAATAATAAATCATTTTAAAATCTGTGAGTTTTTCGCTGCCTGGTCAGGCATATGACAACTTTTAAAGTAGGAGCAAAGCATGACTGATACTGAGGGGCACTGTTGTCCAATGCTTAATCTGGGTAGCAGCTGCATGAAAAACTAAATAAATTTGAAATAAACCTATAACAAACTGAGAATAGGAGAGAGGGTTGGACTAGTGTTAAACTCATCAATTCAAGCATATTTACATGGTCTCCAAAGCCAAGACAGGACTTGTTTTGCTGTAGAGTCCTTAAAGGACATAGCAAACACTAGGATTTGGACAACAGACTTATATCCAGACTCAGAATTTTAAGTATGAAGAAGACCAGGCCAAGGTATGTATTTTAGACCACATTAGTATGCAGCGCTTGTGTATGCATCACTAGGCAGGAGAGCTGGCTAACAGTCAAGACTTATTAGTTTGGTTGCAGTCCTTTATAGAAATAAATATCTCATCTAGAGCATACAAGTATCTCTGTGCACCAACTGTGCTTGAACTCCTCTATGGACCATACTTAGAAACCTTTTGTTTGCAAACTCAGCACCTGTATAAAGCCAGATGTTCCAAGAACCACAGCTATGAACCATCTCCTGAGAATATTAGATGAAATCATGTCAGACCTTGCAAGAAAGGAGAAAAAGTAAACAGCATCACTTCCCCATTTTCTTACATCTTTATTTACTCAATAAATACCCCTTAGTTAGTACAGTCCTTGGGATTTTGAGGGATCCAGGCTTAAACCACTTTTTTATTCATTGACTAGAAATCACATCCCTTGCCTAGCAGCCCAAGTATGTCCTAACCATAGAAGTACAGATATTTTGAGGCAACAACTCTTTTTCTCTCCTGTGAGGTAGATTAATTATCAATATATGTCTTGGTATAGAATAGGTTGCAAGTGGTTTTATAACCTCTTCATTAGAGTGTTGTCCTTCCCTCAAAGCACATGTGGATCTCAGAACCTGCTCCACATATTAGATAAGAGCATAGGTTCCACCAAAGAGCAATCAAGGTCTGAAAGGAATTCTGACATAAAGCATATTGCAAGTCACTGAATTCCCTATTGTAAAAATAGGAGTACAGCTCCATTAAATACTTCAGGCCTCAAAAAAAATTCAATAGCAAAGATAAAATTAGAAATGCTTATGTAAAGGAGTATTCCATCAACACAGAAGATAGAAAGGCAGTTCCTTCAACTTTCCTGGCAAATGCAAATGTTTGCCTCCTAAAAACCTGCAAGTTCAGATTGCATTAGAACTTAAAAGCTTTAGAAAAGTGTAATCTTCACAGGGTACATATTAAGTAAATGATTCTGACAAGAATTGACTGAAAGATTTCTCCTGGCAACATCTCTATTCATATTTTCCTTGAATGTAGCAAATCCAAAGTGCTTTAACATTCTGGTAGGACACAGTTTTTCAGCTAGTGGTAAAAAAGATCTATAATGTCTACTTTGTAGATTGTATCAACTTGATTGGAAGAAAAAGAACCATAGCTGGCAGATCTAAAAACAAAGCTACTACCCATGGACTGGTGATCAAACAGGAGGAAAAAATAACACAGAAAGGACAATGGAAAATTTTCATATGCAACAAGAAATTTACATCAAAGTTTAGAAACTTGAATGAGTGGATTCATTCAGATATCTCAGAATTACCATCACAAAGGAAAGTCTGAAGCAGAAATCAAAAGTAGAGTTGTTTTTGTAATATCAGTATTTGCAAAGTTCAACGTAACCTGACAAGACAAGGATATCTCAAGTGCATCAAAGATAAAACTCAGAATAATCGAGAATGCCATAGGCTTAAAAACACGTGAAAACTGGACTGCAGCAACATGGATCAAAGGACACATTTAGGCCTTTATGTTCAAATGCTTCCAAATAAACATACACTGTGTAGGCATAACAACTCTATTAGAATGAACATTTCTGAAATAATTGCATCCCATGAGTCTGTGCAAGCAACTGAAAAAAGAGACAGCTGCTGGGCTGTGAGGAAAGCAGCAGGACTTGCAAACACCACTCACCAGACAGAAGTCTAAAAGCAGAGATAAAAAAGGCTCCCAATGGCCATATAAAGAGATGCCAGCATGAAAAATGTCCATTTGGACAAGGAAATTAGTGACAGTCAGATAGTTTCTCTACTAATAACAATCATCTCAAAGGCCAATAAGTACTTTAAAATAATAAATCTATGATAATGTAAGTCATGAAAAAGGGCTGCAATTTTTTTTTTCACTGGGCTGAAAGGAGCAGTGTAAATTCCTCAGAATTTTTCTTTTCTTTAACACTTTGAAACAGATATAGAGGTCTAGCATATAAGGAGTTTACACTCTGGATGGTTTCATTGGTACTTTGTGGCGTATCATTAGATTCTGTCCAGAAACAGGCTCAACATTTCATCAATAATGGTTTTTAAAGTCATATTTTAAGATGATCTAGGATCAATTATTACTTAAATACATTTGTAACACAAATATCCACTTATGCATTAGTTTAAACATTAGTTTAAGCATACACTTATGTATTAGTTTAAACATACATTGTAGCGTAACTGTTGCTACACCTAAATACATATTTCCTCCAAAATTAAGGACTAGAGGTCAGCTCAGCCTACCCCTGAGTTTCCACAAAACAGTAAATTGGGCATGACCTCAGTTTCCTAAGTCATGGAATTTGTGGTTTTTTGTTTGTTTTTTTTTTTAACTTTCTGTAGCAGAGAGGTTGGATGAGATGGCCCCACCTTTTTCCCTTCCAGCCTTACCCATTGCTGAGCAGTCATCTGTCCAGAAAAAAGGTGGAACATTTATTTGAAAAAATGCAATTGCTAAAAATATGGTTTGTTTATTTTCTGCCAAAAGTGTTAATAGAAAAACTTAGTGCAACAATTTCAAGCATGAAGATAACAGATAGAAAAAAGACACTTTGCAAAAGCCAAACTTTACAGGTCCTGTTTCTTGTGTTCCTATTCATTTCCCTCAGAAGTTTACAGAAAACTGTTGAGTATTTTAAGCAGAGACACATCTACTGTTGAATCACATGTGTTTCTCAGGACAGACTGGGCCATAAATAAACCATTAGAAACCAGTGGAGGAATATTTTTTCTGAACTAAATACGTAATCCTCATAATCAATCACAGAAGGCACAGGCCTGTTACACATCAGTCAAATTGGACTCATTAGTGGTAAGCTTTTCCCATGACTTAAGAAGTTTGCGTAAATCCAAGCAGAAAGATTGAACGGAAAGCATATGTATGGCTTCAGGGTAGAATTCAAAAAGTCCAAAGTTTACCAGAGACAGAAAAAGATCTAGTCTATAGCTATAAATTCATTCAGAAGTTGTGAGAATAAACGAACAAATATATTTTTAATTCTGTATTTTGACAGTCTTCTTTCCTTTGAAGCAAAAAGAACTGAAGCCTTAATGAATGATAGGAAATATGTTCATTAAAAAAAAAATGTAAAAAAACTTTTAAAACCTCTTAATTACATATTTAAGGTACTTGAGTATAAATATTAATGCTAGAAATTATATAAATATAATTTTTAATACATTTAATTCAAATCATGTTGATTTGGTATAAACATAAATATTTTTGTGTCTCTTAGGGTTTCTTATACTTTTTAAGGTCTTGATTAAGATAAGATGCTAGCATTTCCACGGTCTGTTGAAAAACCTCTGTAAGTAAGAAGATAACCAGATTTTCACATGCAGATCTACCTTTTAGTGTGAATTCGTGGACTAAATTTTCTGCTACATAGATGTTGCTTTTATTATGTTAAAGAAAATCTACCTACTTTCCTTCTGCACAGGCTTTTGGATGGTTACAGCAATAGGCTGAACATAACTGTGATAATTTCTTTGTGTGTTGATTTTAGTGCACAAATTAAATCCTAGTGAATTATTCACTCATTTCATAATGGAATAATTCCACTCAAATCAATGGAACTAAACAATATAACCCAACTGGGAATCTATCCAATGGTGTTCTTACAGTAATTTTAACTTATTTTAGTTAAATAGCATGCAACATCATTTCCTTTTTTTCTATTAGTGCAACATTATCATTATGTTGTATGTCATATAAATTCAAAATGTTAATTTTATAAAATCTTCTTTCTATTGGACTATGATGCCAGATTATTTTTCTTTGAAGTCAGTGCATTTTATGTGAATACAGATTAGCATGTGTTTATTTTCCTTATTTGTGCATCCATCTGGTAATCTACAGGGTCATACCAAGTGCAGCTCCATGGGTTTCTCAGGAAAGACAATGCATAACAGCAAGCTACCACAACAATTTATCTAGTATGGCTCTTCTCCTCCCACTTCAGAGGAGAGTCTGGAAGGTTCTGTGCATTGGTTTGGTTACACGAGGCAGCCTACACCTCCATTGCCAAGGCAGAGCCTGGGGAGTGGGATGTGCTTTGTGTATGTACAGCTACAGTGAAGTACAGGTGCAGCAAATCCAACAATGGCAGCAAGCACTAAATTTGATACATATGTGCAAATGAGATGAAACTTGTATCTGTTGTGATGAGATGAAGACATAGCATTGTTCTGGGGTTGTAGTGCAGGTCAGACATAATTCAGACAGTAGTTAATGCATTATGGTATTTTGAAACCACACATGAGACATCCCGTCTGTTCTCACCGATTCCCTCTGGTTTTTACCATGTTACTGAGAGCAGCCTTTGATAAGGGAATAAAGATTTATTTCAACAGTGAAAATGGTTTCCCAGACTACCCTTGCTCTGCCTGAATCTCTGATGCTCTGGTAAGGAGAACTATGAATCTACATAAAGCACTGAAAGAACAACTCTGTCCAACAACATTTCCCACATAAATATCTTGGCTAAGTTATTTACGGCCTCACAGACTCCTGTCATGGGTAATGTCAGTGATTAGCTAAGATGATCCCATGGTATTCTAGCAACTGGTCTGACTGCCTAATAGGAAAGCATTCAAATCTGTGTCATGGACATTGATTCTGTCACTTCAGAACAAGCTTTCACAGCTTCAAAGTATTCCCCATTGCCGGAACACTGCTACTTTGTCCAGAAAATTGACTACCTCATGATTTACTCTTCTCAACAATGATCAGCTCCTTTGGGCCCACCTGTACTGACATACACAGGTGAAGAATACCAAAGATCATCTTATGGAGAAGCAAGGACACATATGAACAAGCTACAACGTTCTTTTTAGCCTTCAGCAAACATTCCATACTGGGCAGCTAAAAATCTCTGCATCATTGGTTCCAAAGATTTGAGACTCAGCTTTAAGGTCTCACACCACATGCTCTCAGAACATCTCACATACAGTTTATGTGTAAGTCACAAAAAGTAGAAGCTTATAGGACTGTATTAATCAATGCATAGAAAACCTGAAGAGGTAAATATAGCTTTAAATAAACAAGAAATAAGTCATGCAAAACAAAGATTAGTTTCCCCATTTTTACCACTGTCACCTGGATACAAATATCAAGGCAAGGGATTTTCATGCAAAATGCTAATGAATTTCCCAGGAACCTAGCTTCAACAAAACTGAAAAACATCTGTTCAGTTTCAGTGAGGCTTGAACACACTGGATAATCTCTTGAGAACTCCTGATACATCTTTGGTATGGCTAAAAGAGAAGAAAAGCAAACCTGAAGGAGTCAGCTAGACTACTAAATATTTTTACACACCTGTTTTAAACCCCCAAATCCTAGCTGAGTTGTGAAAAAGACAATCTGTTAGTCTGACCTGCACTGAATTGACAACTTTTAGAGCTCAATGATATAAACAATCTCAAGAGTTAATTGGTATCCACATTGGACCTATTCACTAACTAGGGAATGCTGCACCATAGGACAATTCCCCATCATGCCTAATTTTATACAAGTCACACCATGACAAAATATTTTAAAAATCACGCAATTACACTGAGAAGAAGAACTCACATGTCTCTTTTCCTAGAGATGAAAAAGCAACATTTTCTTTAGGGACAGACTACACAAAGAAAAAACACTGCCAGAAAGACATAAAATAGAACAGTGTATGCTCTCGAAGGACCTTGAGCAACCAAGGTTTTTGACAATATAAGAGCAGTCAGGTGCCAAGGCTCAGCAGGACTAGTCATATCTTGGATAAGTTCCATCTGGCTCCAAGGAAAAAGGCACTGAGACTCAAACATCTGTATGCATGAAGATGAAACAAAGCATTTGGCAATAGTGAGACTATATCCTGTATAAAAATTGATTTAATTAATTTCTAAACAGGGTAGTGAAAGTGTATGCATAAGCCAGAAGACTGAAGATATTTCTGTACCTTCTTCCTGTTAATAATTCATGGCAAGGTATAACCACCTGACCCAAGGAACAGTCTTTTGTAGATATGCTTGTTCCATTGAAGGGCAGACTAAGACATCATCTTCTATGCCTTATGAGATTGGTTAGTTTGTCAAAGAAAGTCCAAAGCAACTAAACTACATCCTGTATATTTCTCTAAGAGAATTGCACATATTAGAGCATTGTGCCAACTACTCAAATAATGGGAGTCTGTGCCAGTCATTGTGACACAGAAAACAATTCCTCTGGGAAATTCTGGACTTTTTTTTTTTTTGGCCTTTTGACAGAGGGCAACAGGAAGTAAAAAAAAAGCTGCTTTGTGTGAACTCTCCTTCATCCAACTGGTTACAAATGTGAGGGCGTAGGTGGCACCTTATTTGCTTAATTTAGTTAGAACTGTACTATATAGAAAAGAGGAGAAAGAATAGTATTAGTTATAGTTGTAGATTAAGGTGTCATCCTTCATTTAGACAATCACAAGAAGCCATTTTCTGACATAAAGCAAAATATAGCAAACAAAAGATCTGTTTATGAGACATGAATCTGCAGAAAAAGATGGGAAAGGCAGATTTCAAACCATTCAAAAACAAAACATTCAAACCATTGCCAAATAACACGCCTAACATTAACTAAGCCAGTCAGTTAAATTAAATGGTATGACTTGTGCCAATATTGTTCCAGAGATTCTGACACTCAAAACATATCAAAGTATCAGGTGACCACTCATGCAGAAGCAAAGTACACCTAAGCATAAACAAAAATCTCTATTGTTTGTGACATGTTTGCCAAATAGGATTGACAGGAACCCCAAAAACAGACCACATGGCTTCTCAAAGTACAACTGAGGGCAATTGCAGTGGTATCCCAAAACCTAACTCCAAAGGAGCCTTTCTAATAAATGCCAGGAAAGATTATTCAGAGCAGAAGGCAGTGGTAAGAAAATATTTTGTGAGAAACACTGGTTATTTAGATTTTTTTGAGAAAGGGAATCTTTACAGCAACATTGATTAGTGTCTCTCCTGAAAAAAAAAGTCAGTAAAGAGATATCCTCAGGATACAAGCAATCCTCCAACATCACAGGTAAAACCTAAGTTTGCACAAGTTTCTATAAGAGAAACAGTAGGAAGGCAGGGAAAAAAAAAAAAATAAGCCCAAGAAAGACCAGGAGACCACATAAAAATCACTAGAACTAAACTTTAGAGAAAAATGGCAATAGCTTCCTGTTTGAAACTTTCCAATTCAGAGAAACAAAAGACTGGCTAAAAAGCTCCTCTATCAATTTCTCTACCTAACTGAGCTACCAAAAGTCCAGATTAGTCAACAATCACAGAAAAAAATGGATGGCTAAATAACATTATTACTGCTTGTAGTACTGCTAATACCGCCCAGTCATGGTTTGGATTCATACGTGCTGTGAAAGAGACAGTTCCTGTCCCCAAGAAATCAACATCTAAATGATCTCCAACCTACAGCCTAATGGCTGCATGAGTCTGTAGAAGTATTTTCCAAACCTCATTTCCAATCTGTTTCCTCATCAATAATGATCCCAACAATCAATATTTTCCACAACATCTGAGTCAACTTTCATCTACTGCTAGAAGATGTTTCAGCAACATGATGGAACATATTTCATATTTACCTTCAATGAGATTACAATTAATTTCTGAAAGGATGAATACATTTAATAGTGTATTCACACAGGCTTATAACTACACAAATTATTAAATTAAGGAAGAACAATACTGAGATGCATAATTTCTCTCTTCCCTCTAGATGCTCAACACAAACACTTACAATTATCTTCCATGAGTTCTGCTCTCTCAGAGAATCTTCTACCATCTCACAAAGCACTTCTAAACATTAGCAGGGACTACCTCCTAGTAGCTGCCACAACCTTCCTCACTCCATGGACATACATGAGAACATCTCAGATACTGCCATTATTGCACTTTTATCCACTGACCATTCATTCTCTGATTATAAATGGGCAATAGAATACTTGAACATGATCTACAGTAAGTGCTCGTCTCCAAGTGTAGAACAACTGACTGAAACATCCTCAATACCTGCATCTGTGGGTGCAAGACCATGCAGAAGACTAGAAGATTAAAGGCAGTAACACCTCTTTCAGGAAGCACTAAATGGAGATGGCATTTTGGTAGCCAGGCACTAAAATTTCTATTTGTTCCAGAAATTTTGTTCCTGATTTCCATGCTGCAGAGGAACGGATAACACATGATCTCTGCAGCAGTTCAACCAGTTTAACTGAAGAAAGCTATCAACCTGCTGTGACCCCTGCAAGATGCAGTATATCCTTCTGAAATATGGCTTAGACCAATATGTCCACACTATTAATCATTAAAATACCCATTATATCTCCGTAAAAATATATTTTCATACCCATGCACACTAAATAATAATTAAACAAATACCTAGATTTAATTTAAACATAGTAAGAATCATTACATCTGCAAATAACCACTACCAGTCATTTTCAAACAAAAAAAAAAAAAAAGAAAAAAGTATAAAATAATTGAAATGAAGAGCTAAAGCGACTACACGAACTTAAGATGTTATCCTTATACTGACATTTTTCGTATACATAATTTTGTTGTACCTCAGCTGTTACAGAAGCAAAGTAAACATGACTAAACATGACAGGAAGACATTCTGGTTATTGTTATTACAGTTACAGTCACACCAAGGATGTTGCACACTTGGTGTGCATGACTTCTGTAAGGAATTCAAACAAGTCAGTCATTCAGCAAACTGGTAAAAATAGAAACATACTTTGTGCTAATGTTATTTTGCAACATGGTATTTTACTATTACCCTTAAAATCTCTTAATACATCCACTGACATCTATAGAAAAAAGAAATAAACCCCTTCTTTTTCTGTATTTAGTGTTTATTAACACTGAGACATATGCAGTATACAACACTGAAGTCCCTACAGTGTTAATACTTGTTTCTTGAAGCAATGGAGCTCCTATCAGGGGAAAAAAAATCAACCAACCCACACTACTTTTGATTAGAACAGTTTAATCCTAATCCCTTTTCTCTGATCTTGGCAGAGGATTTTAAGCAAGTAACTATATTTAAATAACTACCCAGAATTAATCCTTTCGGTTGCTCAAGGCATGAAGGGAAAGCAGGCAGAAACAAAGAATTCAGAAACATGTTGCAGCTGTTTCTTAGAATTCACCATTTATAATTGAAAACATTCTTTTTTTTCTTTCTTTCTTTTTTTTTTCTTTGTGTATGTGTGCAGATGGTGTCAGGGTAACCTTCAACTGCCTTATTTGTCCTTTCCTTTTCACAATAACAAACATCAAGAGAGGGACAGAGTAGGTACAAAACATTTCAGCTTGAAGTTTAGTGTTTCTGACAGTTTACAGTATTCTGCAGAAGGCTGTATGTAAAAAGAAGGTTCTTTCTTCTATATAACTTGGGTTGATTTAATAAAACTGAGGAAAAAATCCCATTTTTAGTTTCAGTAATGATTGGTTGAAAGCATCAAGCTTATTGCTAGTTTTCAAAAAAAGGACTTGTATGTACTCAAAAGGAATTTGATGCGTAGCTGTAGTCCCTCTGATCCTACCTTTTCTCTTCTAATGTTTGATCCTTTCCAGATGCAATGGACCAATTTAACACAAGAACCCCATCTAAGGTGTAAGTCAATCTTTTTCGACCCATTTTAAATGGCAAAAATTGAGCTAACAAGTACATAATGCACATGAATATATGTTACAGTGAAATACTGTTTTACTGAGAAACCACTTTTTAAAGCATGAGTGTTTATGCATTGTTCAAGGCCTGGGTTCTTATAGTATGTTTGGTCTTAGAGTAGACAGAGAACTAGGAAGTGAGTCTCTTTCAATCTGCAGCACATTTTAAAACATACAAAAGTGCAATTCTAAATACACAAAATATAGTGAGGAGTGTTGGGAGGATGGAATATTTGGGCACTCCAATATATTGGCTTCTGTGAATGGCAATCTGCCAATTTGTAGGTAGAAGAGAGAAGCTGGTTTTATTTGGAATTCTTTTAGAGGTGTTACCTTTCCAAGACTGTATTAGTAAAGATGCTTAAAGAGTGGGAAGAACTAAAACACTGCATAAATTAACTTTCATGGTTAACAATGTTAACCTTTTTAACAATAGTTAAATAGTATTTATTCTGTATTAGCACATGTAACCCAGCATTTCAACAAATCACCAACAGTCTTTACCTTACTACTAAGGATGTACCCCTTAGACCTTAGGAATCAGAATCTTAAATCCAGAAAAAAAATAATTGTTCAAGGTCACATAAGTAGCTGAGGGCTACAGTAGACTTTTTTTAGCGTTAGGTCTAAAACCCTGCTTCTTGAACCAATATAAAAATTATTAGCTTAGTTAAAAATTGATGAAACAGGAAAGTTTTAAAAAATTATTCTAAAAAAGTTAAGTTTTCTTGTTTAAAAGAAAAAGAGGTTTTGATAGCAAGTTCCTATATCTTGGTGATTCATCAGACTTTAATAATTCTTTTCTACTGTGTTTTCTCATTTTTCCTGAAATGGATCTTTTACATGAACTAGTCCTCATTTCCCTTTCCTTGAACACTTATGTAAATGTCTAAGATGTCAATAACACAAACCCCTTTATCAGAGATTCCATTATAATTCTTTCATCAGATCACTTTCATAGTCCTTGGGCCATAGTTCTTAAATTTGCATTGTACATTCATATCTCTTTAAATGACAGATTCTCTATTTTGTACAGTTTTATATCCTTTATCCTGATTACATTAGAAAAGCTCGACATCCAATTATAAAGCATCTCTTTAATTCAGAAGTAGGTCATTTTCTCACATTTCCAAAGCACCTTCTACAAATGCTTGGACAGAGAAGATCAGAATTCTTTAATTCTTCAGTGTTTTGAAGCAGGATATACAGTGAACTTGAGAATATGGTAATATCAGCTGGGAAACCAGTCTCACTCTCACCCCGTGTGTTGACAGTCTGGAAACAATGTATCAGTAAAAGTAATAACATCATTGTTCAGGGGAAAAAAACCACTCATTTTGTGATACGCATAAAATGCAAATATTTCAAATATTTTTTACTGTTATCAGCATACTTCCACTCTTCTGCCTACTATTTAGATGTAGAAGCTGAAACCTCCTTGTCCTTGTTTAGGGCAAATTTGAGAGGAAACCCTCCGAATGGGGTTCCTTTGGGGAGCAAATCCAAATGGCCCCTCTCCCCAGCCAGTGTGGGAAAAAAATTTCCTCAGAGAAAAGTGGAAAAAACTATTTATTCAACAAACAAAATGCCCATAAGCATGAGGAATGAAAAATATGAAACAATAAAACCTCTCGCTGCTCTCAAGAGAGAAAACTGAGGAAGTTCTTGCCAGGAGTTAGCTCGGCTCTCTCAGTCTCTTATCAGTCCCAGTCCCTTTGGTGATGGAAAATGCCAAGGTCCAGGCCCTGGTGGGCCATGGGTACCAGATCCCAGTCCTTCTCTGGGTTTTCAGTACAGAGCAGATTTAAATAATCCTAAGAAAAAGAGAAAAAAACAGTCCAGGAAGCTTCTTTGTCTCAGCTAGCTAAACTAACTAAAAGGAAAGAAAACCTTGTCCATGTATCCGATGAACACACAGTCCCGAGGAAGAGAGAAAGAAAGAAAAAATGCGGAGGAGTCAACACTGTTTTCAAAACAAACTATGTGCTTCTTCTTTTCCTGCTTCACTCTTAGAATCATTCTTAAAGGCGCAGAACACAACATACAGCACGCACAGAACACAACATACAGCACACACAGAATAGACAACTGGGGATACAAAGGCATCATAGTCACCTCAGGACACTCCTCCATCCCCAGTACTCAATTTATGTGACTTTTATATCATTAATAAGACTTCCAGTGGGTAGCTAAAAGAAGTCAAACAAGTGCAGCTTCCGCAAATGCATGAAGGGTATCCAGGGAAAAATCATGCTCTCTCTGAACCAAGCAATTACCAGGATCTTGCACCTTTAAACATAAATATTTTGCCAGATTAATTGTCACTGCAGAGAAGTTACTTGATTTGTTTCACACATCATGTAATCTATAGGTCCCATAAATATGGCAGAGAGAGACCAATGTTGCCAGTAGTACACAAGTAAACTTACACTTATGGTAGAGGGTTATAAAGAATTATTAGAAAAAAACAACTAATAATTGTGAATACAAATAACTGTTTTGTGTTCCCACATTATTTCAGATTGTACCACGAGTGTTAATCTATTATAGTTACAATAAAATACTGTGTCTATACAGTTAAAAATGACACTGAGAAATAGATTTTTTTTTTTTTGCCTTCTGCAACCATGTGACATTTTAAATGCGGAGGAAAAATAAAATCCAGATATCAAAGTCATGCTTTGTACTCTATTAAAGCCCAGCTGTTGGCCAGAGTTAAGGAAATGATTGGGCTGTTTGTGCCATTTCTAATTAATAATAACTAAGGATTAATAAAGCAATTTGGAAAAAGAATGTACCAGGTAAGGATTTATAGGAAGATGAAAGTAATTTTATTGTAAATAATCATGGATAAAATTAAATGTGAGCTAAGACGTTTTATGGGGCAGCAAAAAAAAAAAAAAAAAACGTGTTTCACATGCTTTTCAAGCTCTGCTTTTCTTAGAAGTATATTAATGGAGGTGGAGGTACTGGAAAGTCACAATTTCATCCCTGACAAATAGTTCAGAGACACCTGAAATGTTTAACAGTTCTATGCTCTGTTGCAAAAAATATGAAAACTGATCTTAAAGGGGGACTTTTCTCTGTTTATCGTGTATTAAGGGTGTTAGAGGCTTCACAGGTTAATGGGCGACTCTGACAACACTGCTGAGAGAAATTTTTTAGGCTTTACAGGAGCTGCACTCTAGAGCTATGCTCAACCTGCTGCAGAAGGTTTGGTAGGTTTTCTGCAAAAAAAAAAAAAAAAAAAAAAAAAAAAAGTCCATTTACATTGGTCATGACTTTTTCTGCCCATAAATGAAGGAAAGAGCAATTGGCCATACACCTTCTAAGGCAGCTCTGTACAGTTATGAAAATATTCAGTTCTAATGCAGCATGTGCCACTTCTCCCAAAGCCCATCCCACTCCACAGTCCTTCTGCAGGCTGCTGTTTCTAATATCCATACTCTGACCATGGGTCTTTACCCACCCTTGATCCACAGGCCTGGGTGACGTGTCCTTATGGCTGACACACAGCACCAGCTCAGCCTGGCTGCCTGAATCAAACACATCTCGCACTTGTCACCTGTGGAGTCCTGCAGTTCTTCTCCAGGAGGGGATCACCAGTGGCTTCCAAACCCCCCAGGAATGGAGGGTGTTCCCCCACAGCCCTGGTGACCTGGCAGGTCCTGGTGGGGGGACGGGGGAGAGGAGGGGAGGCCATGAACTGCCCTGGCTGCCAGAGAGGACCAGCCGTGGAGCTGGGAGCCCCCGCCCTGGTGTGGGGAGCTGACCCCTCCAGCGCAGGGACTGAGGGCTCTGGGGCTGTGGGAGGGTGACACCTGCGTGTCAGACACACCAGGAGCCTACACTGATGATGAGGGCAGCACCTGGAGCCTAGCCATGGGCACAGTCTGGGATAGGAACAAAGATCCCTTGGTGACATCCTTAGGCCTTGCTCTTAAATTCTCTTCAATCTCGGACCAGACAGAGCCCAAGTCTGCAGCCCGTCACATCGCAGTTTCTTATCTTGATCTCTCAGATGGTCTCTGGCTCTCCAAAATAGGTATGAAACAGTGAGGGAGTCAAAATTTTATTTGTAGTCACTGAAAACCTGTAAATTTTGATGGCAATAATATGTACTGATGAGGGCTAATGTAGCCTAATAGTGCCCTCAGGAGCCTGACAGGTATTATTGTGGAGGGAGTTCAGGCTGCAAGAATCTCTCTTATTACAACTCTAACTTGGAGTATCTTATTATATACTGTCTTTTTTTCATAGTATATACTGCCTTAATCATCCATTGCCCTACTGGAAAAAAATCAGGCATGTATTTGATGAAAAAAATGCAAAACCAATACAGCTTATAGAACAGAGTGCATGACAATACAGAGCTACTTCTACTCAAAGCCTTGTTAGTCTGTCTGCACTAGGGCCCTGATTTCCTTCTGGCTGTACAGTTCTATACCTTCCACTGGTACATAGATAATGTACAACAGCATGTTAGTGCCCAAAAGTAGGTTTTACAGGCATCTGTGCATTTTTGTACCACACCTTGGAAATCAGATCATATTCTCCAGACAGTGAAAGTATTTGTTTTTAAACATCTCATTTCTCCAAAAAAACAAAACCCAATTTTTTTAAAAAAGCACACACATCTGGTTTGCTGATTACCAAGGAGTTTTGGGACATCTCAGAGCAGTGAGCCCTAGTTTCTTCTGTGGTTTATTCATACATTTCTATATTTACATCCATATACGAACATAAACATATGCACAAAATAATAGACCCTTGTGCCTATGAGACTGCACAGTTCCAGTTTGAATAATAAAAATACAATGCCTCAGAAAGGATTAAGATAATAGTTCAGATTGACTTTATCAATATCTATTCATATGGCCACTGTGCAGAAGCAGGACACAGATACTCGTTTCTACTACTGTCAGGCTTCTGGAATTATTTTCACCAGGAAGGGAAGCTTTATGTAATTTAAAGGTGAATTTTTACATATGAGAAATCTTGGCCATGAGCAGATAATAAAGAGCACTAATAAGTCCGCTAAGATGTAATTTTTTTATTATTTTTTTTTTTTTAACCTTGAAACCTGAGGAAATACATTGCTGTTTAGGCTACTCCATATTTCAGGGAGAGTTGTAACTGTGCTATGGTGATTTTTGTCTTTCCTTGATTTCCCCATTTACAAAGTAAATGCTCAGAGTGTCAGCTGCTCACATTAATTCTTTACAGGACAGCAGGATAAGGATCAAAGCAAACAGCTTCTTTCTTTGATTAGCCATATACCAAACACAGCTGTAGTTCTACCTTCTGATTATCTCTCTGCTTCAATTTCATTTGGAGGATAACTTGTGTTAAAAACAGAATAGATCACTTTGTCTAGATGCTGCACATTATGGATATATTTTTTGTCTTTTAGAAAAAGCTACTAATCCTTTCCATAAAACCACACAAACATCAAGTGTAGGGTTAAAGGATCCTTTTGAAGGGAATAATGTGGTCAGTTTAAGTAAGATTGGTATTTGTCTTATTAAATTTATTATCCTGCATGCCATCTTGAGTGTATTTCAAAATGTAGGTCAAGTAAATTTTTTCTTTATGTATCAATTCACAGAATCTCAGAATTGTAGAATCAAAGAATGGCTGAGGTTGGAAGAGACATTTGGAGGTCATCTTACTAAATACCACTGCTTAAGCAGGACACATAGACTGTGTCTAGACTCCTTTTGAATGTCTTAAAAAATGGAGATATTAATTTTCCAGAGCAACTTATTGCAGTGCCCAATCACCCTGACAGGACTTGCAGGTTAGCTTTGAAAATGAACCAGCCTACTTGGGCCCCTCTTTCCTCCGCAGCCTTATGCCATGGGACCCTCCCAAGCAGATCCTTAGAGAGGCCAAAGTCTGCTTTCTGAACTCCAGGGCTGTGAACTTGGTTTTTGCTCTATTTCCTTTTCTCTGAATCCTGAACTCCAGCATCTCATGGTCACAGCAGCCAAGGTTGCCTCCAACATTTGCAATTCCAATGAGCTTATGTTTCTGAGCATGAGATCCAGCAGGGCATCCCAACTCATTAGCTTCTTTATCACCTGGGTCAGGAAGCTGTCATGGCTTCTCTCCAGAAGCATCCTTGATTGCTTATGCCCTGCTCTGTTGTTCCTTCAGCACATACCAGGGTGGCTGAAGTCACCCACGAAGTCCAGCAATCTTGGCCAATTATTCTTCCTTATGAGGTGGCTTTAGCAGACACTACACCCATGTTGATCTTCTCTTTAATCCTTACCTTTAATTATAATTATTGATTATAAATTACAAATTATAAATAATTTTATTGTATTTAATTATATTTAAGCTTTCAGTTGGCCTATCAATCCCTAGGCAGAGCTCTGTGCATTCCAGCTGCTCTCTCACACAAAGGCCCGTTGCTCCTGAAAACTGCATATCCCTCCATTGCAACCCTCCAGCCATAGGAGACATCCCGCAGGCTTCTATGATCCAGACAGGATTGTAGCCCTACAGCTGCACACAGATCTCCTCATTTTTGTTCCCCATGCTGTATGCATTAGTGTGCAGGCCCTTTGAGAGGCAGACCAGTATGCTGGTTTGTCAGAAAGGATTGGGATGGTGATGGTGTTTGCCCCAGAAAAGGCACTTCCTTGCTTACTTGCAAGTGCAGGATATGGCCTGCTGGAGCTCTCTCTTGGTGATTTCGTGTTCACCTCACTCCAAGTCCTTTGCTTATCAGCCCAGTCCCTCATCCCCTCACAAGTCTGCTGTTAACTCACTCTTGATTATCCTACCCTGTATATTTAAAGAAAAAAAAATCTGAAAAATTTCATACACAAGTCTGCTGTTAACTCACTCTTGATTATCCTACTCTGTATATTTAAAGAAAAAAAAATCTGAAAAATTTCATACACAGAGCAGTTACAACTACCTGGATTTTGAGTTTGATTACTAATTTTAATATATTTTTATTTAATTAATTCTAATATAAATTTTACTAATCTGTACAAAGTGACTTTTAAAAGCAGTTACTACTTTCATCCTCATGCTGTTTTGTAAAACACCAGGAAAACACAAATGGTAGTAAGTGAAACACCATTAGTCTGTCACTTTTACGAAGCAAAATCTTGGACCAGATGTTCAGCTAGGCAAAGCAGAGGAACTATACTGTTTATTTTATCTGGGGAATTGTAACCATGGACAGGAGTAGAGTTCCAGAAATTTAAACTAGCCAAAAAATCAGTGTGATATTTGTACCCCTTTCACCCTAAGATTCTCATTGTTTTTCTCTCATGACTTAGATAAAACTTTTCCAGCCCTTTAAATTAGTGAACAAAGTCCAGTTGACACAGGCCAATTTCCAGCATTTGGATGATTCTTCAAGCAGCTGTAACAGGTAAAACAGAAAGGATCCACTAGGATTTTGTGGTAAATTCAGCTCAGGACACAGGCTAATGAAATTCAAAATTAAAAAAAATGTAGGAGTATTATCATTTTGCCACTCCTTTGCTGCTGTGAATGTGAATGCATTTCCATTTACCAGTAGATTTATAGGGCCTACAACAAAGCTAGAGAGACACTTTTTACAAGGGCTTGTGGTGATAAAACAAGGGGGAATGTTTTTAAACTGAAAGAGGGTAGATTTCAATTAGATATTAGGAAGAAATTCTTTCCTGTATAGGTGATCAGGTGCTGGAACAGGTTGCCAGAGAAGTTGTGGATGCCTCGCTCCTGGAAACATTCAAGGAATGGTTGGATGGGGCTTTGAGTAACCTGGTCTAGAGGAAGGCTCATGACCATGGGGCTGGGACTAGATGGTCTTTAATGTCTCTTCCTACAGAAACCATTCCATAATTCTTATTCTGTAAATTCCACACATGCGATGAGGAAACATTTCACTTGGAATAAGAAAGTAAACAAAAGATTATAAGAATGGGATATTCAATTTCCATAATTTTCATTCTAAACTTGTCAGAACTTCTGCATGATCAGGGTGTTAAACAGATATACTAGGCACAATAGAAAAGCATAGTTTCTGCAAGAATTAACCTGAATTGCAAATGAAACTACACCAAACTAATTTTCTTAGCTGTAGAGAAGACATTTTGATTAAGAGTAAAGGAAAAAGCCAAATACACATTTTTCTGTAAGGGAGCCAGTTTCTATTCATACATAGGTAAATAAGGAACACATAATAACTCTCCTGATCTGGGATTTTTAAAATATTCTTCTACTTGTTAATAGCTATGAACATGCAATTTAGTGTGAAGGTAAAATAGTGTTTGCTATAAGACATAAGGGAAGAGGGAGCAGAAATTAGGAATTTAAACCTTAAAAATCTGTGCTTGAAGATAAGTGTAAAATTAGGCCTTTATGAACTTTCCAATCTTGCCTGCATTCAAGTATCCAGCTCATTTGAATAACAACTATAAAGAACAACTCTGGTATTTGTTGAAATGTTTGTTTGTATAAGATCTCCTTCATGTGACCTAAGGAAGCACAATCATCTTCATCATTTTCCAAGTACTGGATCATTTTCTTTATTACTAAAAATATTATAATTCCACAAAGAGTATAATTCAGATTGTTGAAAATTAATTATTCTGTAACATAAATAAATTTCCCCAGAGCATCCTTTCACAACATGCTGTTAAGCTAGAAGAGGGTTACCAAAAAAAATTAATCCTTCCAGGTAGTTCATGGCTTGTCTGTGGCATGCAGCAAGCTTTCAAGATAAGCATTTTTCTGATAAAGCATTAGCAGTAAGGTCTGTGCTAAATTTATGCTGTTGGCCCAATTTCCACAAAGGTTTATTTTACAAAAACTAGAACTCAGGTGCTGCTGCTCTACAACACTTCTGTAACATTAATGTGGGTCACTGACATGATGACAGAAAACTATGATTTCATGTCAGTAGGGTCAAAATTTCAGACTTGAATAAAATGTTTCAGTCAGAAGGGACAATACTGTCAATGAACAAAAAGACATTTCCATTTATCTTATCTGATGGTAGAAAACATACAGAATAAGAAAGTACTAGAGAAGCACTTGCTAGCACCATTACAGCTAAAGAAGACTTTCACACCAGGGAATGCTTTAAGTATTTTACTTCTTACATGGATTCATTTCTCTTGCAATTACCTTTATGTGTTCTATTATTTGGGCTGCTTCCAGTAGCTACTTCTATTAATGCATGCCCTCTCCTACTCTTAGTCTACCTTGCAATTAAATTAAAATATGTGTTTTAATGGCATCAGAAGCATTATTTTATTCACTCTGGTGTTGAAATTAAGCCTTTGTCCTATAAAAAAGGACCACATAAATAAAAAGTACTTGAACAGGTTTTCCACTCTGAAATATTCTTAAAAGTAGTTTGTAATATAACATATATTTGCTGGAGTTCCAAAGCAGAAACAAATGAGATATATAACTATGATATCTATACCTGGGAAAATATACAGTATTTTTAAGTTTTGCTCAGTGAAATTATTCCCAACTAAATCTTTGTATATTCACTGTCAGCACCAAAATTATAATATTTTTTTACTGTATTATTTCTGACCCAGCCTGAGAGAGATTTTTATGGATAACTCCATTGCTTGCAGTGAAGAATTAATATAAAACTCAACACTCTACTTTGATACTCTTTATTTTTACTCATAGATTCACAATTAGAAAAAGAAAAACTCACAAATTTTTGCAGAGGAGCATTATATAGAAAAAATGCTTTTAAAATTTAGGAGTGCAAACCTTAAACTGTTTCTAGGCTTTCCAATGTAAAATATGGAAGGAAAAGTTTCCTGGAGTAGTTATCTGGAATTTGTATTTTTGTCTCTCATGTATGTAAACTGTAATTTTATGTAACCAATTTATTTAGACACACATCTACCCTTAATTAGTAATATTTGCAGGAGCTGCTGAAAATACTAATAGCATTGGAAACCCAAACTTTCACAAATCATATACAATTTGGCCTAAAAATTGCTAGGTTTAAAAAGTATCCTGCATAAGCCAATTTATTTTTCATTCATTGTTGAGTTTTGAGAATTAGTATAACTTTTTATCTTTTGTCAGTTTATCTTTGATGTGTTTAACATGTCTTCTCCCACTAGATAAAGTGTTCTTGGCTTATATGCACTCTAAATCTATAAAAGGAGAGGGACAGACTGCTAAGTCTAGATATCCTGCATTCCCGAGTTTTCCAGGAGACACCAGTCCAATCTGCTTTACTGCCTTAGGAAAAAACTTAGATTTGAACCTGACCTTCTGAAAAGCTGCAGTGATGATGATACTAACACTGGTATTGGTGATGTTGGTGAAAATGGAAGGCAGAAATCACTTTTGTCTCTTTTAACAGAGAGATGACCATGGCATGTGTGTAAGTTACCTTGTCCAGAGTGGAATCTGGCATATACCACCTTCTATGACATTCCTTTTTGCTAGTGGTGGACCACTCAAGAGAAGGAACGTTCTTGCAGGTGGAAGAAGAAAAGCTGCAAAAATAGGCAAAGAAAGTTTTCACCAGGACAGACTTTTTGCTGGAAAATTCTTGACCCTGATGTCACGTACACTGAGACATGTCTGTGGAGCTATCAGAGTGTGACTGAAAGACATTCACAATTCAGAACAAGTTTGTTTTTGATATCTGTGATAGGTCACAAGAAGTGCTGGGAATGCTTTATTAACAGATCTGTCTGATAGTTGACAGTGACGCCATTAAATCTCTTGTACAAATGAAAAAATTTGGTCTTAATTGCAGCAAGCTCAGGTATGAGTGGCAGTGAAGCCATTCAAGCTTGGCTCTAAGCCATGGTGGTTTGGGATTCAGCTGCTGGGTAAGTACAAGCAACATCTTGTGCCAGCAAATTCACTGCTGAGTGGAAAAATGCTTCTGAACAATGCCAAAATAACTCCTGAAAAATTAGAACATTTCCTAGTGAAATGCGCTCAGTTCAGCTGCTCTCAATTTTCTGTTAAACAAAATGTCACTAAATTTAAAATCACTAAGTTCAAGACAGAGTTCTGGTTGCCTTCAGATTACTAGTCTTTTCTAAAGGCCTTCAGAACAAGATGTACCATTAAAGACTTAAAAAATTCTTAAAAATACCACCTCCAAGGTCAGTTCTGTATGATGTTTTTTATTGCATTGGAATAACACTTTAACAAATTCTCACTTTGTGAAAAAAGTGTTTTGCACATCCCACAGTGCAGGTAAGAGACATGCTCCAGCTGTTCTGAATTCTGAAAGGTTATATATTCATGAATTGCTGAGTCACATTCGAAGATAAACCACCATTCCCTGAAATCTGTAATTGAAAAGCTAACATGAGATCCATAGCAAGTGAGAAAAGACAGTGTGAACAACAAAGAGATAGACAGTAAACCTAATGCTATTAAATTCAGCATAAATACTCAGATAATTTAAGACAGGTAAACCATCTTTTGTATCTCTTATAAAGTATATACCTGGTAAAGTTAAAGGGAAACGGGGATATATCAGTGCTAAAGCACTATATAAATTCTGGAGAGCTCACACAGGCTTTCCATAGCCATTACATCTGTACATCTTTATTTTTATGACTTACCTCAAATAACATTATCACATTTTAGCTTCATATGGCAATCTATTAACCATTTATATACTTGATGATGTTGGATAACTATAGTCAATTTATCTGTCAAATGTAAATAAATTGAAGTCATTTGCTCCTCTGCTCTGAAAGGATAATGAAGGAAACAGTCAGGGTAATTCCACGTTTGTTCTGGTAGAAATATTACTGGCAAAAATTAAGATATTGTTGAGTCCTCTATTTCACAATAAAAGTAAACAAAAATTATTATTATTATTATTATTATTATTATTATTATTATTACTATTTCAGAAAAAATATGAGACACATTGAAAAATTTCAACTATTTGCATTTCTTTAAAAGATCAAGATTCTGGAAAAGGCATAATTTTTCACCACTTTTTCCAGCATGGAAATGTCCTATGCCTTGGATCATCAGTGACAGCTATAAGATCTTGGGGCCTTGGCCCTAGGACTCGTTTTCTGATGGCTTTGAACATATTGTGCATGGCACCACAGCCTCTGTCACCCTGCAGCTGCTTGTGCCACACTCAGCTGTGGCTGGCAGCATCTAGCAGATGGTGGAAGTGAGATGGAAGCTGTGGGAGTGCAAGGTAGCTTTCCTGTCTAATGACTCTGGCTGTCTGAGAATTCTACACCACTTGGGCAAGACTGGGTTTTTTCAAAACTCAAATGCTCTTAGATGGTATCACTGACTATAGACTATGCAATAGTAGTCTAAATAAAATTTCAGCAATCTGAACAATTAATGGATGGGCTAATTAGAAACTACTCATTTGTGACATGTCCAATAAGGGGTTCATAGCTAGCTAGTAGAAATAAATGGATTTCTGACAGGCTAATACTTTGTTTAGCAGAAGAGCAAACAACAAGAGAAAGAACTCAAGAGCCCATAATTACAAGTGTCATAATGACAAAATACAAGAGTAAACAAAAATCGAGATCAGATAGGTTTGCAATAAGCTTTGAACTAATCACAGCACAAAATAAAGGTACAAGAGGTTCAGAGTTGTTTATTCAATAAAATTTCTTCTGATATACTTGAAAGCATAAATGGACAGATTAGTTGTAATGTACTCCAGTGCAGCTGTGCAGAACCACTTTCTTTTTTCCACAACCCCAGAATACATCACCAAATCCTACTGAACCCCTAAATACTACTGTAGTGGTGAGTCTGAAAGTGGGTCATCAGCACTTTTTTAATCTTTCTTCTCCTATGATGATGAAAATTCACTGCTCAACACTTTCCCTCATATTTCTCCTTTACACTTTTCCTCTCACAACTATATTCTTAAATGGTTTATTCTTCACATTTTCATGTTTATTCTTCTCCACCTAATTTCTTTTTGACATTGTCTGTTGCTGCAACCACTTGTCATTCTAAAGAGACAGTTTTCCTCTCATACCTTGTCTGATAAAACTTCCAAACGATCTTGATAAGGGTGGTTTCCTTAAGGTTGTGTCAAATACCCTCCAATTTAATAAGTCCAGTAGAACCTTTGTATTTAGCCATCTGTTTGGGCATGCTTAAGATGCTAAGATTCTCCTTAGCAATAGTTTTGTGTCAGTCTTTGCATTAGTCTTACAATTAATACTTGCCTACAGAAAAAGATCGAGTAACTGTGCTTCCTCATGGCAGTAGAAGAGGCAAGGCAGGACCTTTGTCTGACAGAATGACGTGAGTGTTTTCTTCCAACACTTCAGTACAGAAGAGTCACGTATCTCGAGATCTGAAAGGACACAGCATATTTATTCTTTGTACCACAGCATGCAAAGTAGAGAATTTGTATCCTTAATCTTCCAGTCTTATAAAAATACTTTTATTCCTTTACCTCTCAAGTTATTCCATAGTTCTAGTTACTTTCATTTTGATATGACAATAAGAGACAATATAGTGTAAGTTTCAGGTCTCTTTTTTTTTTTTTTTTCAGTGGGTTTAACCTTAAATGCAGCTTAGTGACTAAATCTTCACTCTTGAGAGGGCAGAAGCATAAGCACTAACAACATACAGAAGACATTGCTTCTCTCTACAGGGGCACAACTCAGCAGCTTCTGCCAAGTAAAGGAAGTAGTTTGGTTCATTTCATTCATTTTATACATGCTGATTGAATTAATTTGTTAGGCCTATACATGATGGTAGATTTTCCATTTTCAAGACAATACATGCAGTAAGCGTGCTCGTCATTTAGCAGAACGGATCATTAACAATTGATGCAAAATGGCATAATAGATGTTGCTGTTTTCCTTTTGCCTCTAGTGGTGGGTTCAACTGGGGATTAAATTGCCTCATATCCTACACATTAATAATTTTGAAGGCTGACATTTACAAGCATAGAATGAAGGATATTTGAGGCTTTCAGATTAATGTAATTTCAGAGATTCTGGATTAGATGCTTTCATGCTCATGTGGCTGCTAATAATTAAATTGAACTTCAGTTATTGGCTGTACAGACATCAAACCTTTTTAAACAAACATTTATAAGATATATATAATATCTATATCATATGTATATAGTATGTCCATAATATCTTTTAGGTTAGGTTTTCAGCAATAAAAAAAAAATGTTTCTATACTCTCAAGTGTAAATTCACATTAGACAAAAATATTATCTACTAGTCATTTTAATGTTTTTAAAAGCCACAATGAATCCCAGTTTCTTCC
This sequence comes from Sylvia atricapilla, assembly GCF_009819655.1. Taxonomy (NCBI): domain Eukaryota; kingdom Metazoa; phylum Chordata; class Aves; order Passeriformes; family Sylviidae; genus Sylvia; species Sylvia atricapilla. The sequence goes on from NC_089140.1 coordinate 26,926,431, forward strand.
TGCAGAGGGGGTACAGTTTTTCTTCTTTCATGGTGGAGTGGAAAGTAATGATGCATTCCAACAAAGGCATAATTCATCCTTTTGGTTATAATGATCAAGTTCCCTAAATAGAGCAATGGACTAATCAGACTATGCTACATGAATCCTCAAGCAGCTGAGATGGATACAATTATGTCTGAAGAGATATTAGCGGAAGAATTGCCTGTAAAACTATTTCTTCAGCCCATAAAGCTTTGTGTTACACTGATCAGCTGCAGAGTTTCTGCTGACATCCACAACACTTTTTATCCATACTGTAGACTTAGGGTGAAATATTGCCCTTTCTGCCCCACCTCATCAGACCACAGTTTCAAATTCAGCTTGGTTTAGGTTCATTTTCCACTTTCTTTGCCAACTAGCATTGGCCTGTTCCTTGTATCTATCAACTCCATGGCCTGGTATATTTACTTTTCTTTCCAGCATCTCTGGTTTAGCTACTCAGCAAAAGAAGTTTTGATTCCAGGGCAGGTCAATGTAAGTGATTTTGCCTGTGGGCATGCTGGGATCAAGACTGAACCTCCTCACTACTCAGAATCCCAGTTATGCTCTGCAAAACTTTCATGGAAGCTGAGCTTCATGTATTCATTTCCTGTGCTTAAACGAACTAGATTAGAGCTACCTCTGGTCTAGCACTTCTGCTAGTACTTCTTACAGACTGCACCTGTTTGATGGCACTTGGGCATGAAGGTGCTCTCTTTAAATAGGAACTCTCCAGCTTACTGTAAATGATACAATATTGTTTTTATCACTATATGTTTTTCTTTTCCTTCTGGCTATTTATCTCTGGACTCACAATATTGAAGCTGTCTAAGGATACTCAATATGAAGAGTTGCACTGCATTGCTGTAGACATTTGATCTGGAAAAAAACCTTGTTGTTTCACTATATTCATGTAAAGGAGAATCGGGGGGAAAAAGCTGTAAATGTGGTCAGTAAATTATGTGTCTATAGTAAAAACAATATCAATCATATCTCATGAAATAAGGAGGACACTTGAGATTTTAAGAGGCTGTTTATAAAAGAACAACCCAACTAAAATAGTAGTTTCTTAACGCACTCCAAATGACAAATTGACAGATGTTGTGCAAAAAAAAAGAACTGAAAAATGCCAGAACAAAATATGCTTTCAATTGCAAGCTTGCAACACCTAAGGTATCCTCTTACTTCTCTAGCTTAAGAGGTAACACCAAAATTCCTATGAAGATAAGTGTAGCAATAGAGGAGGGAAGCCTCTAATAGATCTTTAAAGTTACCAGAAACTAACAGTGCCATCTTGAAATTGTTCTACTATTAGAGTGCTGGTAGTGTGGTATCAGAGCTGCTCAGACAAAGAAACAAACATGATTCTGCATTCCAAGGAGCTGCAGGGAACAGAAAAGCCTGCATAATCTATTAGAGATTTACAATAAATACACCTTTTGATCACAAGGCACATATTGCTGTTGAGAGGTTAACCACCACAGAAATAAAGTCAGGGTGTTTGGGTTTTGGTTTTTTTAAGTTGGGTAGAGATGCTGCTTTTTTCTACTAGAACTGCTACATTGATATCCATGAGAGGAGTTTGTTTCTAAACAGTGCTGAGGGTTTTGATGGTTTTAAGGATCTGCTTCAGCTAGCTAAATTAAAAGGAAGGAATTACAAATTGCTCAGTGGCTCTATGGACATAGCCAGTTTGATGCAGAGTACTTTTAACACATTTATTCTGTGATAGTTGTCCTCACAGTGCTGAGGATGATGTGGTCAGACTGTATATGAGACATCATGAGCAGGTAACACTGACATCAACAATAAAATTTTATTACGAATATATAAAAAAACACAGATAGTGTGTTTTTACAACCCTGGTGTCTTAAGTTATGTGAAAGTTCAAAATTTTAGTTTCTTTGAGAAAGAAATAACCTAAAAGGTGTTTTCCATGCCTTTTGGCTACAGAGAAGAGCTTCGCAATCTAAAGATTCAAAAAGCAGAGCACAACTGCTAAAAAAAAAAAAAGTGGATTTTTATCCTTATTTTTGTCTATATTCTTATGTTGTAAAAACTTGGGGGTTGACTATACACTTAATGTGTCAACGCAGAAAAACTTGCAATTACTATCCAAAAGATACAAACAGCAAACAGTTCAATTGAGTTGCTCAGATTTTCAGAGAAAACTGTAGTCTGATTAAATCTCAATCCCCCAGACCATAGACCAATCACTTATTCATGAGACTATCTTTACAATTTAGGTAATGCTTACATGAAAAGGAAACCAATAAAAATCACTATGTGTTGAAACTAAAGTTTTTGGGAATATTTATTTTACATTAAAAAATACTTATACATGCAGTAAAACAAAGAATCAATATTAACCTGTTAATCCCCAATCTTAGCAAGGAAAATTTAGAAAAGCTTGCAGAGGAAGGCTCAGTAACATTTCCAAAGATGTTATTTAATTTTAAAACCTGAATTATTTTTCTTCATTCACCTCCAAACTAAAGAAAAATGTTTTCCATTTATTTAAGCTTCTCTATTCAGAAGGAAGATAGAAAAGAGATCATAATAACAGAAAGTTTAAAATTTTTTTCAGTGATTTTTGCACTGCTAAAATCTACATTCGAAACAGATGAAGGCAGTTTGGGGAAAATCAGAGTACAAAATGTGGTGTGCAAATGTATTTTGTAATATTACCTTAAAAAATCCAGAATAAAGTGTTGCAGGAGGCTAACAAACTTGCAGAGATTATGTAAAGTTACTCTCTATATGTTAATGAATTTTGCTAAGCCCTCTTTTTAAAATCTCCTATCTGAATATCTTCACAAGGAGTTGTCTTTTCTGATTACTACTACCACAGCTACTACTGTGGGTATATTGGTGAAAGGTGTATTACAGACAGAGTGTATGGAAAGTTCAGGAACAAAAGTAGGTTTACATAGCATGTACTCAGGATTTATAGCCCCATTGTCTTTTCAAGAGAGGGTCACTTTGCAATATAATAATTGTTTCATTTATCTTGTGCTGAGTTACAATAGTGAGCAGACTCAAAGATGATTAAAAATTAAAATGCACTTTATTCAATATAATAGTAAAGTGATGCTGTGTAAATGAAATGGACTTTTCCACTTCTCTCATCATAATCTGCTCTCTGGTTTCTTTTCACATGCTGATATTCTTAAATGCCACATATTTTCTGCAAATTTAAATGTTAAGGATTAAAAGAGATAATTGCACCCCAGGCTAATGGCCACTATTACATGGAGCATGACTGGAACATTCTGCTGCTTCATTTGGTTCACTGATATTCCCTTCAGGAGGTCACCTGCTGTACTCTTATGGTATAGAAATACAGTGAAATTATTTCTTATTCCATAGATTTTATAGAAATATATGAGATATATTTGTATTGCACAGAAAAGTGTTGGGTCCCAGCATGTGAAAATTTCCAGAGCTGGATTTCACAGGACTTCATACTTAATGATAGTAATAATTTTGTTTGTCACTAAAGAAGACTCCATTTTTATGTCCTCAGATTAATTCTTGAAATTTCATAGTGTAAGCAGAGTTACACAAGGTAGAGATTAATGTCACAGACAATTAATGACTATTAAGACCATTTTCTCACAGGATTATGTAATCAGCATCATTTCTCAGATGCAAATTTCTCAAAAGCTCATCTAAGTTTTCAGTCCTATACTTACATTCAGGTGCTTTGATAATCCTGTTCATTCTAGGTTAGGTAAATAAAGCATTTAAGTGGTGTTTTCAGCCAAGACACATGTAAAACTGCCTCCCGAGGTGTCTTGTTCATTTACATACCATGATTTCATTACCTTGACGCCCAGGTTCCAGCCAGGCCAGGGTTAGTTCTGGCAGTAGCCAGGGGTGTGGCTAGGAATAGGAATTCTATACTACCTCACATAATTTTCCAGGATCAGTGTAAGGGTAGTATGTAAGCAGTAGGGTACTGTCAGGTACAGTGGTGAGCATTTGCCTTTCTTGTACATTTTTTTTGTTAATATTGTCATTTTTCTGTTCATTTTCTGACCTCATCACTGTTTCCAGTAAAGTGTTTGTATCTCCACCCGTGGTCTTAACCTTTTGTGTCTCCAGTTCTCCCCTCCAGCTCACCACAGGGGAGGGCAGGGAGGGAGCGGGGAGTAAGTCAGCAGAGTCTGCTTTCACAGAATCACAGCTTCACAGAGTATCCTGAATTGGACGAGACCTATTCTTATATATTATTATCAAAACTACTGCCTGTAGCATCTTGTGACACATAGCAGACTCCTGCTTCTGAAAAATTTCATGTGCCTTGGATTTTTTGATCACTGCTGTTTTTTATAATGTGAATATTTACCTTCCGCCTACAGAATCTTCTTAGTAAAGATTATTAAAATCTCACTATTTTGATTTTTCTTATATTCTATTTTGTTACTAGTTTTCTTTTTATATATTGTATGGAAAATGAAGTTGTTAATTGCTATTGATTAGTGGTTAATATTTATTTCTATATTGAAAGGAAAGATACTGTTAGGTGTTTTTATTGTTTTCTCATGAGATTCTTTGTTACTAGAAAACAATTAATAAACCACAATTTTCAGGTAGCAAAGGAACTTTACATATTACATTATTACATACTACATTACATATTACATTACATACACTGCATATTACATTAACATGAACTAAGGTCGCAGAGTATCCATGGTTAGCCCTCTTCCTACTTCCCCTCTATCAAAGCCTGGGATTTCAGGTCAGCCATTTACCAGTGTTTAAGGTCACAAAACTTTTTAGCTCATTAAATGAAACCAACTTCAAAGTGGGAAGATTTGTAAATCCCACTTTTTCAGTGTAGCCTCTGTTCAAAGTCAGAATTTCCTAACAGAGTGGAGGAGAATCTTCACTTACTGAGTGTGCTAACAGTTCAGAAAATCAACAATATCCATAAGTATTGATATAAGCATAAGTATCAGAAAATAATAAAATTTATCTTGAGCCTAATTCGAGTCAGTGGAAAATGTAGACGACAAAACAAGAAGTGAAAAACAAAACAAAACAAAACCAAAATGTGGCTCCTTACAGATTCTGAAGCCTCTCACATTAACATTATTTTGTGTAATTCTCTTTCTTACGTTATGGAACTGAAAACTCAGTTTTTCACACTATTTGCACTGAAGATCATTTTCCCTACATGTTTTATTACTCCATGCAGTTATCCATATGTACAATGAACTATGCATTGGAGCGGCCTATTTTTGTCTTGCCTCTGGGATTGTCTTAGATGGGCTTATTCTGCACCATGTTTTGGCTTATTGCTTTTACCTGTTTGCTTTGCAGCTTAGCAGCCATTTGGGAGAAGTCTCGTTTATTTGGACATATCTGTGTGGGAATTAAGTAGACGATAACTATTCATTATTAACTTTTTGTATATTTTGCATGTGGACTCTCACATCCATCTGCCTTATGGTTCCATTTTGTCAAAGGCTTCATATGAAAACATATTTCATTGTTTTATCCTCTTATTTAGGATCACAATACTCATTAAGCCTTTGGCACATTCTAGGGTGACTGTGAAGAATTTGTGTTGTTCGTTTATTAGCAATTCCCTTCTTTTGCTCCTTTTGTACAGTAAAGTCTTGATTTCCTTTTCTGCATTCCTTTTCACCCCTTGATTTGTTCAGTAAAACAGTTCAGTTCTTAATTTCATCTTTAAAACCAAATTAAAATCCAACTTTCTTAATGACCATTGTATATGCCTCTTCAAATTCATTCCAAAATAACAAGGAGTGTGCTTTGAAGTTGCCAGCCTCCACATTAATGTTTTTGTATTGCATGGTCAAGGCCACACAGCCACTAACCATCTACCCCCATCAAACTCTGGTATCACTGGGAAAGAGGTGTTTTGTTTTATGTTGGGTCTCACAGAGGAACGTGAATTCAGACAACTGTTGTAGGTACAACAGTGTGCACACTTCAGATAACACAGAGCCATGGGATGAGCAGTGATATACAATAAAGGAGGTGTTTACATCACAGAGCTGGTACTGGGCACAAACAGATCTGAGATCTGCCCAGCAGGAGACCATGGAACAATTAAGAATAGACAGGACAAGGAGGAGAAGAAGAAGAGCAAAAAGAAGATAAGGAAAAAAAGAAGGAAAAAATATTCTGAAGAGAGTCAGGAGACCTAGCTAAGACAAAGTACCTGGTCCTTAAGTCCCCAGAAAATGGGAATAGTTTTCCCTTAAACAGACTTCAGCTTGGAGGTTCTCAGACCCCTTTATTTAATACTGATGGCTAACTTGTCTGGAACTATACTGAAGAAAATTAAGTAGCTGATTTTTAATGTTTCCAAAATCATGCTAAGCTTCCCAAATTAAGAAGCATGTGTTCTCTTGTAAAAGCTTTCTAAATAGTTCTCTGCCTAGGATGACTTAAACTACAGCACTATAAAATGGAATTTGCAAAGAGATGGGTGAATATAAATAAGAGTCAAAAGCAGTGTATGTTGCATGGAGTGCTGCCATCTTTTGGTTATAACATTTTTTCAAGACACTTCTGAATATGTCTAAGAAAGATGAACACAGTCTGAAAGCATAATATATAAAAAAAGTATTATTAAATAAAATTACTATTGTTACAGAAAAGAACATTTTTTTTACTATAGACTGAGTCTGAAATGTGAGATTGCTGCTTAAAAAATGTGTCCTTTCATTTAGACTACTGTTATAACTTTTTGCTCCTTTAAAGATCAAGGTAAGCAGAGCAATTAAATATTTCCTCTTCTGCTGCAGAAGTTGAAGCATGTAGCATATCAAGAATATAAAAAATAGTAGTCAATTAAAAAATTCATATCTTTTTGACAGAGGTTTCTATCAGTTTGGTTTTGTCTTTTTCTTTTCAAATGATTCTTTTTCTTTCTGTGCATAATTCATTTGAGTTAATGATGTGCTCAAATTCTGCTTTCACCAGAAACATGTCTGTGTAAGTGACTATTATACTGTTCTTTTTCTTTTATATCATCTTCATAGTTTAAAAAACTGTATGCATAGAGAACTTCTTTAGCTTTAGAAGAGACTAGAATTTAATGAAGGGTTGGGATTTTTGTTTTGAAGGAAGAGAGTCACTGGCTCTTGAGCACAGTATTCCAATTTTGATTTTTCTTTCAAACTTTCAATGTTTCCTTACAGTCATGTTAAATTTCTGGATTCATGGCTAATAGTAAAAGTTTGAAAACATGATTTGAAAGGCAGGAGAGTAACTAGCCGAAATAAGAGTTAAATACAGATTATTTTCTCTGGAGCCTCTTGAATACTCAGATTTATAAATTTGTCATTTTAATGATCTGAAAATGCATAGACTTGCCCTCAGATTTATTTGCTTCCTTGCAGCTACAATGGCAAAACAAAAAAATTTGAAATTTAAAACCCGAACCTACTACCTGCTTTTTATTATGTTCTGTGGGAAAAAAAAAAAAAAAAAAAAAAGTGCTTACTGTGCTAATAATGATATTTCTCACTTCTTCTAAGTGTTTTGTTTACCTAGTAAGAGAACCAGCGCAACATCTCGTCTAAGGCTGTTTCTTCCGTTCCCTTTACAAGATTCCAGCTGATTTAGGTTTCTTTTGCTTACATGAGTGTGTTTGCTTGGTGGAAAGACATTGACATTCACTATTCCACATTGTGTATGTTTTGTCGTTTTCTGGTTCTGCTGATGCAGTAATATGTTTTCTGTCAAAAGCGTTTTATAGGCACATTACCCTGCTTGACAGAAACAGTGAGCTACAAGGATTTCCTGAGGAGAAACTTCCAGATGCAGTGTGCAAGATTTCTCATCTCCCAACTACATTAATTACATTATCTCCCTGAAACAACATTCTAAATGAAATCATTCACTGAAAGTCTTACACACAGTCCAGCTGTCTGGACTTCTCTAATGTTTCTGTCATCTATAAATAATTCACAGAAAGCCAACTGGGAAACTGCATACTCATTTTCTGCACTCTCAGTATCTGCCAGTCAAGGGTGAGGAAAGAATTTCAACCTGGCAGCTGTGGGGAGATAGAAGCCCACCAATTTCAAGTCTCCAAAAATTCTCAAGTGTGGTTTTAATAAGAAATGAAATTGGCTTTAAAAAATAAAAGTATTGTAAAATAGATTTTTTAAATATTTCATCTCTTCTTATTTATTCTGAAGTTCACTGAGGTCCTATTTTTACATGCTTTATTATAACCAAAAGGACAAGAATTTTAGCTTGAAAGCCAAAAAAAAAAAAAAAAAAAATAAGTGATTTCTATATAGCCTCTCATCTTTGGAAGCTGGAGCTTCCAACAAACAGATAAGGAAAACCATGAGAGCTGGAATAAAATCATGAGTATTAACAGCACCACTACAGAAAGGTTCTTAACTGGAAAAGGTGGTGCAGGCTATTAGACCAAAATAATGTAATTGCTTCCATAAGCAAAAAGATCATATATATTGCTGCACTCAGTAGTTAAATAACATGGATGAAGTGTGATATGTACAAACCCAAAAACTATAGCTAAGAGGACTGGTTATTTTGTTTTATATCTACTTTCTTTGCACATTAACAGGGAGTACAATTCATTATGTCATCACTAATATTTCCAGTCAAAAGATGAGGAGGCTAAACTGAGATATGGCATCATTGAATTTGTACTTATTTTCACCAGTTACATATTTGGCGCATTAATTGTATTTTCATGTTGTGTCAAGTGGCAAAAGTACTTTTTGACCTAGTGATCAAAGGGAAAAATGCTCACAAATTTGCCTTTGAAAGACAAATGGGACAAGCAGCTTTGTGAGTCATCTTTTTTTACAGTTACATCCTACAAATTTTGATTATAATGGGAATTTTGCCTGATGATTATAGTATTGGACCAATCGTAGGTTTAATTTAGCTCAAAATTCACACAACTCCATTGAAAACAATTGGTTGAATCTGTTTACACCCAAACTATTTTGCATCAATTCCTTTGAGAGACTGTATTTCCCTTCAGCTATTAGAAATTTCTCTCCCAAAGGCAGAAACATTATCATATCATTTGCACAAAGGAACAACATCAAATGCTGCATACATAAGACAAGAAAATTAAGTTTTAAAAGAGCTGCATGCTTCTTTCTTTAAGGACTTTGAGGAAGAAAGTATACAAGGGTGACCTTATATTCCAGTACCTATGGGATACTCCATAGAATGAGCAGATTCTAGTTTTTCATATTTTTGCTCTCCTTACTGTAGTCAGCTAACATCTCTCCACAAATCTTCACTTAAAACAGATCAAAATTTGGTAGCACTTGCAATGATAATAGTACTTCAACTTGTTCTTAAAATTGCTGTAGAAAAAAGGATCTTAGTGCTTAAAAAAAACCCACTCAATATTTGTTCTGTCGTGTCATGGTAGACATTTTTCTACATCCTGAAATTGTGTGTTGGGATTTTTTTCTCTCTTCTTAATTGTCTTGTTGCAGGTATTGTTTTTCTGTTTCCTGTAGGAGCTGAAATGAGTAAAACGTACAAAAGAGATGGTGGATGAGAGTGCGAATACAGCAATAATAGGAATAATAAATTTGAATTTCAGTTCAGAGAAAACAGAAGTCTCTTTGTAGTATTCTTGAAAATAGAACTGAAGAAACTAGATTTATTTAGAGTCTTGACAGGATTAATTTGCTTACAAATATCACCTTTTAGCATCTCAATGCTCTCATGAGGCAGTCTGAGAACCAGCAATTTGATGCTTGAATCAGTGACCAGTTTCTGCATATAGAGCAGTATTAATACTACTTTTTTAGTCTCACACAGTACAGTCTCACAATCCATTCAAAACTAAGATTTTAATTTTTTTAATTACCATGAGACTTACACTTAGACACAATAAGTTATGAATATTCCCCCAAGTATGCCTTGATGGAACTTGATACTTTCTGGAGTACCTTTGTAGATACCTTTCAGAGTATGAGGTCAGATTTGTATGTTTTATCTCTCCTGAAAGCAAGAGTAATAAGTGTGTTCATCAGAACTTTGAAGAATGTAGGCCTGAAATTCTTTGTCAAATATTTTTAAAGAGCATTTTCAAATGCTTTATCAAGGTTTACAAAGGTGAGTTTTTTCTCAAGGAGGAGGGGGAAAAGTAGACTCTCAGTATAAGTATCTATAAATTTAATATATACTTTAGGCATTATTGCATTTCATAGTATAAAGAACAATTCAAATAGAGATTATTTATCTACTCTTTCAAAGAATTCTTTCTTTTTTCTTTCTAAAAGGTGACCGTGAGGAAAAGCAAATTTCTTTAAGATACGTGTCTCAGGATTTTAATACCAGGCTGGTCATTCAGCTAGAGAAAATTATGTTCTTGGAAATGACCTTGTCTTTTATTGTCTCTTAGCCTCTTGTTTTTTAAAGTATATTTGCCCTCACTGTGGTCAAGGTTCAACAGACCAAATGAAGGGTTTTTCTGTCTATAAGATTCCTAAAGTAGATATCCAAAATAGATACTGAAGAATCAGTCATGATCATCTGTCCATAAGTAAGTCTGAAGTTTGAAGAGTTGAACAAAAGGAGTAAGAATGGTCTCAGAAAATTCTTTTCTGCATAAGTGCCATAGATACACTTCCATCATTTTGATTTAAAGCAGTTACAAAGATTTCAATGAGTGGTGCTGCTCAGTGGCCAGTATTGGGACTGGCACATTTTCTCATTTTTGTTAGTGATATGGACAGTGGGATTGACAACATGAAGCTGTGTGGTGCTGATGACAGACTGGAGGGAAGGGATGCCATCCAAACAGGCCTTGACAGGCTAGAGTGGTGAGCCTGTGGGAACCTCACAAAGTTCAACAACGCCAGGTGCAAAGTCCTGCACGTGGCTTGGCAGAGTACAGGCTGGGCAGAGAGTGGATTGAGACTGTACCTGGGGAGAAGGGCTTGCATGTGTCCATGGGCAAAAAGCTCAATATGACTGACCGATGTGCTGTCACAGCCCAGAAGGCCAACTGCATCCTGGGCTGCACCAAAAGCAGCAGGTCAGGGAAGGAGATTCTTCTCCCTGTGCTCTGCTCTTGTGTGACTGCTCCTGGAGTACTGCTTCCAGCTCAGGGACCAGCAACACGAGAAAGGTATGGACCACTTGGATCAAGTGCAGAGGCAGATTGTCAGGTTGATTACAGGTCTGAACACCTCTCCTATAAGGGAAAGGCTTAGAGCATTGGAGCTGTTTTCATCCTGGAGTAGAGAAGGGTTTGGGGACACCCTAGAGCAGCCTTCCAGAACTTAAATTTACAAGAAGGCTGTAGAGGGACTTTCCACAAGGGCATATAGTGACAGGACAAGGGGGGGTGGCTTCCAACTGAAAGAGAGTAGGCTTAGATTAGATATTAGGAAGAAATTATTTGCTGTGAGGGTGCTGAGGCACCAAAACAGTTTGCCCAGGGAAGGAGTGGAGGCACCACCGCTGGAAGTCCTCAAGACTAGGCTGGATGGAGCTCTGAGCAACCTGTACGAGCAGAAGGTTCCCTGCCTATGGCAAGGGGGTTGGAAATATATGATCTTTAAAGTCCTTTCCAATTTGAAACATTTATGATTCTTTATCTTTGACTGGAAAATAAATTTTATTTCCTTCAGTTACAGTGGCTAAACAAAATATGGTTTCAGTCAAAAAATCTACAAAGTAATACCAATTAAAACCCACAAGGTTATAAGCAGTATTATGACACTTGATTGACAGAATTATTCTTAAACATATAACTCTTATCATAAAATTTCTCAAACAACAAGTTTTTAGAAGAAGCTGTTGAGCACTTGTCAAAGTATCATAGATCCTACACATAGTATTGTCTTTAGAGAATGTTAGTGCTGGGCTTCAGAAGGAAATAAAGATTTCTTTCCCAGTACTGGCAAAGTTAGCATTTATGTCATACAAGATGAATTGTGGCATTCTTCCTTTCTCTGTCAGCATTTATGGATCTCTTTTTTCTTCTTTTGTCTCTGTTACAGTTAAAATTTTCAAGATCTATAACCAGTTCCTGAGAGGAGCATTTTCCATTCTTTTTGATATATGTGTGTAGTTAGGTATTTAGGTCAACTAGAACATGATGCACAGTGATCTCAGATACAAAAAGAAATAGCAATCTTAAAAATTTCCATAAAAATAATAACAAACAAGTCTAGTATAGCTGTCGAACATAAAATCTCTTTCCTTTTGCTGTCTCATTCTTCATTTCCTTATCATTAAGAAAAAAATCTTCAAAGAAAGGCTTGTTAGGCACAGAAACAGGATGCCCGGGGAAATGGTTGAGTCACTGTCCCTCTAGGATTTTTTTAAAGTGTAGCTGTAGCACTTAGAGACATGGTTTAGTCATGGATGTGTCAATGCTCAGTAAATTAGAGACCTTTTCCAAATTAAATGATCCTATGATTCTGTTTTATCATGCTTAAATATCTAAAGCTGGACAATCAAGTCTATCAGATGCAATGTAACAAGAGACACTGGATGAATTTGTTTATAGTACTGAAACAAGTGATCTAAAAAGAAGACTTTGATGCCAAAAATAGTCATAACACTTATTTCACCAAGTGTCAAAACTATGCTTCCAAAACCTTTGTTTAATACCTTCGCATCTCACATCATCCCCAAATCTCACCAAGTAACTGGTTAGATTCAAAAATTCTCTGGACAGTGGGATTCTGCTTTTGCACTTGCCTTAAATTATTCTAGTGTGAGTATCTAGATCCTTTCAAAAAGCTAAAGCTGGAAGCTTCACAGAAGGACAGCAAAATACTTTGAGGTTTCAAGGTCATGGAAATATTCAAGGGAAACACACCACATGGTGGGTAAACACCTATGCCAAAATGTAATAGTTGTAATGCTTTCAGTAAAAAATACTTTCAAAAAGTGAGTAAAAATAAATGCACAGTTTTTTATTAATGGACAAGATTATTTAAAGTTAACCCTCATGAATTGCATCAGCCCCAAATCTTGCCAATCAAGATTTTTAAGTCTCAATGAAGCTAAATACTATTGTCTCATCTATTGCAGTATTCAACTCTTTAATGAGTATCATTAAAAAATCAAACCTCAGACCAAGGGCTAACTCTAGGACAGCAGATACTTAGTGTCTTATTTTGCTAAAATTGATCATTGAGCTTTATTCTTCTTTCCTGCCTGCTAAAAAAAATCAGAATAATTTCTCCTTTTATCTCATATCATCAAAAACAATGAATGTCTACATGTCTTCAGTTCTATTTTTTTCTCTCCAGTTTATAAATTAACCTAAATAATTTAATTTAAATTTACTCACTCATTTTCTTTGCATCATTTGTTACTGATTTCTATACTTCCTCCTCTTTACAAGACATTAATATATATCTCCCATTTTGAAAACATCAAGTAAACTCTATGTATCAGATTAGCAGCAACAGACTAAGTAGTTCACATGGAAATAATAAAATATGGTGCCCTAACTACATAAAAATGTGAAAATTCATCTCTTCTGCATTAAACATATTCAATTCTGTTCATCCTTTGTGATTCATTATGTAAAGACAAATATGATCCATGAATTGTCTGGAAACTATCTAATGCTAAACTTTCTGCTGCCACATTAATATTCTAACTTAAAATACCAGGATCTGCTACATATGTCAATGTGTAGACATACTAATTTATATTAAACTAAATTATGCTATGTGAAGTAAAAGCCTTGCTATGCTGCATTTCTCTCTTTTGAAAGACAAAATTAATAAAATTACTTTATATAAAGTCTTAAATAAATAGAATTTAACAAATCTCAGTGGTCTCAGAGGAAGTCTTAGAAATAGTGTCATTGCTTCTTCTCTTTAGAATCTGAAATTATGCTTCATGTCTTTTGACATTGAAAAAATTCTTGTCCTTTTTTCTTCCTTTATCAGTCTGTTCATAATTTAGATCCAGTGAAATGCAGATCCAGATATTATATGGGCAATCTATAGTTTTCTCCTTTACTTCATCATCCCTGATCTCTTATATTAATCCTTGCCTTTTCTTCCTGTATCTTCTTTCCTTTGTTTCTGGCTTTGGATTTTATAAATGGCTACGCAATTTCCTTTGCTATATTAAAACTTGCTTCTTTTTTCCCCCCTAGTGCAGCACAACCAAACAAAGGACAGTACAAGGATATAGAAACCATCATGAAATGCCTTTTATTTCACAGCCCTTTTCATCTGCTTAAAAAATAACAGAAACCATGGTTAATCATTGCATACTTCTGGTTCCCTGGGCACTCATGGAGCTCTCCATATGGTCTGTTCAAAATGGAGGCACTTGCATATATCAGATCTAAATTACGCAAAAAATGTGATCATATAGTGGAACAGAGTAATAATAGAAAAGATACCTACCGAAGAACAACAGAAATCTAGCTAATAATCACTCCACATTTCCAGCTCCCAGGGTAGGAGAACACTGTACTAAATACATAAATCTATATTCTGACATTAATTTCATAACATTTAAAACATATTCACTCTTGAGCTTTACATATTGTTCCTTCATGCAAAAAATCCAATAGCGCAATGAATTGTTTTGATTTTTCATTCCTCCCCTCTTTTTGCCTCCTTTTTCCACCAAGCCCTTCTAGGTCCTCTTCTTTTTATTTACCTTTTATTTTGCTTTCCATTCTTATTATTCTCTTCATCCTTTACTATTTTACCACTTTTTTATTTTTTAATGATCATGGCCTAAGATAAGCAAGGAGTCTAAACAAAGAGAACATATAATTATTGAAAAGATTTTACTCCAGTGCTATAAACCTCACATTCAACAATCTGTGGAGAAGGCTACAGATGCACATTTTTGGTGAGCCAAAGTGGTTATGATTAAAATTTTTTGCTTCAGGCTTTGATACGGTACATTTTTATTTTGAACCAGGCATACTATTAAGCAAAAAGGGCAAGCCAGGACAAATTCATGAGTCTGTCCATTCCTGGTTGGTAGAACAAGACCAGACTTGTAGCTGGTGTAAAGAAACATCCAGTCATTCTCAAGGCAACTGCTCAGCTGGATACCAGGCATTGTTATCAAGGGCAACTGACACATGCAATCACTGCTGTATATTATTTAGAAGAAATTACTATGGACAAAAGGAACATTGACTGAAAATCCAGAAATCAAGAAATGGCAAAACTAAGTTTTCCTTAGTTTTGTTGATTCAGCCTGCATGTGTTATAGACTTAAGGCTTAGCCTGGTTAGTGTCAGCACCTACCTCAGCAGGAAGACACTTTTTAGGCTGAAAAGGTGTGTAGAAATATTTTATGTACCTTAATTTGGAAAGTATCACAAACTGAATTTTTCTATGGAGATAACAGAGAACATATGTTATTATACAGTCTTAAAATGGGTAACCACATACCATTTTCCCATGGGACCTAAGCCTTATTCCAAACATGAGATGGACAGTTGCCTCTACATGTACTAGAGCTGTGCAGTGGTAAGAAGAAAAAAATAAGTGAATACAGGTAAACCTTGTGCCAAATCCAGCAGATGAGCTGATGCTTTGAGATTTACAGGTCTAGAAAAAGCAAGGATAAAAACAGCAATTCTTCAACTACAAACTTACCTTTGAATACCTACTCTACACTGACAAAGTGAATGCCAGAGCTGGCTGCTGACAGGATTCATTCCAATACATTTTGAACATGTTATAGATATGTTTTAATGGGGTAGAATCTCCTATTGTGTTAGAACCAGCAAGGTTAGCTTTTCAGTTCTGTCAGTGGATTAGACCAACATAGTACTAAATGAGACAAGGCAAATTCCTATGGCCTTGTGGGGAGATGCCAATCACCTGATGAGTGGTATTAATATTTTATGCTGCTCTACCAACTTTCGAGAACTGGGAAGGAAGTTTCTTAAACATCCTTCAAATTGGTTTTGCTGTTGCTTTAATAGAAAGGATATATCAAGTTTTTTATACTTGTTATGCAATAATCATAGAATTCCTTTTGTTTTAAAATTCCTTGTTAGAAAGGTAGACTTTAGTTTAAATAAGTTGATCTCGGACTTGAAGCTCTAAATCATAGTGTAATTTTTTTTTTCATGACCTAAACTTCTTGATAATGGAAGACATGAACTTAGAGTTATGTACTATTAAATATTAAATTTATTAAATAGATTTAAATAGTAGATCTGAGTCCTAATAGAGGCTAGCATCTATATGCATAAAATACCCAGGTAATTTTCTTTCCCTTAAACAGCTTTTGATGTTAAACTTTCCTTGGTACTGCCTGATAAAACTTCACCTAATTAAATGCATGTATGCATTGGTGTGTGTTTTGATGGAAACTTATGATTTCAGGAAGATAGAATCAGTTTTGAGACTTTTCTCTCACAGTACCCCCTCATCCAATAGAGAATGGAAGAAAGACCTGTCCTCCTTTTACATTGGTTGCATTCTGCAGTTCAGCCTCTTACTGGACAACTCTATAGTCTTGAAATGCACATTCACTGCACTGGATTTTACTTTCATCAGCTGCACCTGTATGGTCTGTTATCTGTTTAACATGTCCAAATAATTTTGTACATGTTTAGTTTTAAGCTTAACTATCATTGGCACTAAGCACAGATAAGACTTCAACTAAGACTTTAATAAAGTAGGTCTAAACCTACAAGGGACTCAAAGTGGAGTTTTTTTATTTGGATTTGGTTCTTCAGAATCCAAATGAATGTTTGAATTTTGTATCCTCTGCTTGATACAGTGCATCTTTCCACCTCAGGGAAGTTTGGATTAACTAAATTAGACAAAAACCCAGTATTCTCATGAACATCAAAGTAATGTGGTTGTGTTGTTCCAGTACAAGAGTAACAGCTAAAGAAAAGGTCTGATTACTAATATTGCAGGTTCTACCAGGTATACTATTAGTAGTCTGCTAAATGCAATTATGTCTCTAGGACAAGGGATTATCATGCAGCTTAAGCAGAAGCTATCCCTTTTGCCTTAAAATAAGATGAAAAGAACTGCATCCAGTCCTTTATGTGTTGTTTTCACTTCCATTTTCCCTATGTACTATATGTGTGAGCAAAGGCACCATGTTCCATGAGTTTCTGCACACAGAGATAGGCACAAGCATACTCATGCCCACACACATGTACACGCCCCTCACATCAGCAACAAGCACATGGAGACAGAGACCACAGGAGCCCACAGACATTCCCCAGCTCCTCTCACTGGCTGGAGCTGAAACCCTCTTACAGCACTATCCATCCTTTCATCTTCCTTCTTTATCACTTACAAGTCTCTATTTGTTTATCTATTTGAGGTTGATTACTTCCATGTTAGGAAGTTACTTTTTTTTTTCTTTTTCAAAATCTTCCTATGGGGATGTTCTTCTGCTCCAACATGTTAAAAAAAGTAGATAGTGTTTCCCACCTGTTTTTAACCCTGTGACTCTCTTTTAGGGGCCCAGATGTTTCTCTGCATGAAAATAGTCTCAGAAAGACATTGATTTCCTAATTACTCTGTGCATTTTGCTTCAAACTTCTGAACTGGACGTGGCAATGCTAAAGAATCAGCATGGAGCTGAATTCATTAGAGATATGCTGATATATACCAACTAGGACTGCAAATTGCTGCATTAGAACTGAGCAGGCATTTTAGCCACAAATTTAGTTAGAAGGTATTCTAAAGATTTTTTTTTATTATTTATTTATTAAGAGAAATAAGTGTGCTTTATTAGCAAAAGGAAGATAAGGTCCTCAGATATGAGTTTTAAGAAAGTCTGTGGTTAGGAGGAGAGAAAACACAAAGAACTAATTCAAGGTGAAAAAACCCAGGCATATGGAGCCATATGGAGGATGGCCTAGATAAGAGCAAGAGAAAAATTCAAAGCAATTAGTTGTGAAGCTCTGGGAGAACAGCATGGATATGAATTTATGAACGTTGCTTGTCTCAATCTCAATTTGAATTCAATTTATCCTTTATCCCCTTCTCTTCCTACTTGCTTCAGTAGTGCAGAATAATAAAAAGAAATAAATCTTCCTACTCTTTTTCTATTTTGAATAGGAATTAATCAAATCGACTGGTTGTTCTGCATAATACATTTTGTTGTGACTATTTTCGCCAACACATGCAGATTTGATGCATTGTGTGATTACTGTTTCTGCAAATCTCAAACACCTAATCATTTCTTTCCTTACATATAGTGAGAAGAGATAAGATTTAACTAGAGTCCTAAGAAAAGTATGTGAACTGAGAATATTTGGTGCAATGCTTCAATATTATACATACACATCCTATACATACGTAAGATGCTTCACTGGAAAAGGGACCTGAATCTTCTTGTACTGTTAAATTGATGTCAGGGAAAGCTTTTGCTGAGCTGAATTTGAAAGAAGTTCCAAAACTTGCCTATAGGTTATCAAAATATTGTAGTGAAATTATATGCATCCTAAGATTGAAATTTTATGTATTGGCTTAAAAAACTCAATTTTAATTAAAAAAAAAAAAAAAAAAAAAAAAAAAAACAAGAAATTCTAAACTGTGTTGTCTCAAAAATATGCATAACTGTGTGGTATTTTCTCAGTCAGTCCCCTGTTACCCTGGACAATTGTGTCATTTGGTGCCTATGACAGACTAGGTGATCAATTTCACTTCTAATTTTATCTACATATAAACCTGAATATCTCTGTCTACAAACATGTCAATAGGTTTAAATAGTAGCTGAAAATGTTTTGAGGTCCAAGATTATGGGTTCTAAGGAAGTCCAGAAATTTAGGAGTTGTAATAGCGTTGTATTTATCAGTGTTTTTCCCTTGTACTTTGATCTTCACAGTCACTTTCCATTTCAAAGCAATAAAATATTGAACAATTCCCTCAGATGGTGGTTTCTGCATAAGAATTCTAAGTTCTTTCTGAGACACCTTGCATGAGACCCAGCACTGGGATAAGAAATGACAGATGGCTGAATTGTGAACAATCAGAATTGTATAAATGAAATTAAAAATATGACAACTGATTTCCATATGTTCTCTGTATATAGTCACAGTTAAGAAAATAGCTTGCATTTCTCTTTACCCAAAACAGGATTTGACATGGGGTATAAAGCTAAAGAAGAGCTGCTTAAGTGCTTGGCTAAGCAATCCATTAGGTATATAGCACAATAAAAGACAATAAAGCTGTGCAACAACATGCTTAAGTTTCCCTTTGTATCCATCAGCCTCCATATAAACTTACATTTTACCAAACACGTCTTGGTTTTGATTCCAAGACAATGGTTGCGAGGAATTCACTAAAAGATCAAATGTCACTCATTGTTATTACCTGTGTGGCTCCATTAATTTAAATGGACACACTTACATGTGTAAGGTAAGAAGCATTTGGCCCATAAACCGCATACATTCATAACTACAAATCCTTAATTTTCTAGGAGTGGCTGTACTAACACACAGAAAAAAGAGAGTTGTATTCAGATCTAATATTTGTGTACTATGTAATATATTTGTATATGTTCATTTTTAGCTGCATAGATGGCAAAAATGAAGATGCATGTTGCTATAACAGTGGCAGTATTGGAATATTTCTCCAGTTCGCTCCAATGTCTATATTAAAATGCAGAGGAGAAATGTCATAAGTACACTTCTTGAAATAGAATGGCACATCAGTAACAGTGTTTAAAGAGCCTCTGTTCCAAAAATGAAATGTTCATTTCATTTACACTAAACCTGAGGTGGTTTTTTTTGTTTTTTTTATTCCTGTTAGGAGGGAGAGGGAGAGAAGAGGGAATGTTGCCAAGTGAGGGAAGATAGGGTTGGTTGCAAAGAAACATTTAGTCAGTAAAACACCATGCTTTCTCATAATGTCATGCATCTCACTCACAATAATTCTTTCTTATTAACTGCTTGGGAACAATTTATTTTCCTCTCAGGCTATGAAGGCAAGTGCAAGTGTAGCAGACTCTGGTTGGAGCTGATAAGCCATCCTATAGAAGCAACACTGCTGGCATGATGAGATTTGTTAAGAGGACAATATCCCATTGGCGCAGACAAACCACGCTGTATATCAAACCTATCAACAATAATATCTGCAAAATAATGCCTTTATGTATCTGCCAACTGCCACAGAAAGCTCTCCGGCATTCCTTTAGAAATGTGGTTTGATTTTTAATTTTTTGTTTTGTTTGTGCCACTGACGTATACAACAGCTGAAGGCTCACCTAGCCTCACTTAGATTTTACAGTATTTTAAAACCCATCCTCTAAAGACGTTAAGCAGAAAGCTGCAATAAATAAACCAGAAAGTGATCAGTCACAGTTGTAAAAAAATAAGTCTTTATGATAAAAACATAACCAAAAAACTCCAAGATATTTACATTGTTAAATTATTGCTATATCACTGTTTATAATGTTTTAACTGGACTGCATGATCTTAAAAGAGCATAAACAAAACAAGTAATTTTTAGCCTCATGATTAAAACTCTATCTCCTTTATCATCATTTGGTTTGAAATATTTTTTATCTTTAAGTGATTCGGTTTGCTATTCATAAAACTGTTTTAGATGTAATATATTCAAACATTGTCCTTCTTAGATTTTTTTAATATTAAAAGAACATCCTCAACTATTTCTTACTGAAAATTGTGTTGGTCAAGGTCAGTGGGGATATATAGTTTTATTTTGGGAAAACTATTATCAAAGACAAGAATTTGATCATAGGAAGTAAATTTGCACCTCAAAGAGTTATAAAAGACAAAAAAAAAGTTATCTAAAACTACAGGCAGAAGATTACTTTTATGTACTCAATATTTGCATTCTGGCAGGAAGAATAAAGATCTCATAAAATTTCTGGGAGATTTTTTCCCATTAAATCTGTTGGTAAGTCTCAAGTTGAACAGTTCAATAATTGTTTGAGTGGCAATGTCATGAACAATGCAGACAGAAATTCTATTTCTCTCTCCACTCATTTCATTACAAATTTTTCTAGGAGATCAGTACTTATCTGAGTGGATGGACTGCTCAGCATAGATCATAAATGCTGGACTCCATGAAGAGATTAAGTTGTTCAAAAATAAAGTCCTTACTGCAAATTTTTCTTTCCAGTGTGAAGGGCAGCTTTCATAGCTATAAAAGGGGAATAGGTGTAGTTTTGCACCAGAGGATAGAGAGGGTGGATGTGAAAATTCACGCATTGGATATATGAAGAATTTGTTTTGCTGTTTACCAGGACAGTGTAAGAGCAACCTGGAGGTAGATGGACAAGCAGACAGGTACCTCCTCTTTCAATAAAAATTAAATAACATTTCATTCTTCTTCAGACACAATTTTCCTGGGGTGGGCTGAAGGTGTCTCTCATGACAGTACCTGAATCCTTATTACAGTATTGCAGCCTCTCTCCAACTCCCAGATTTCCCCTGACAAAACTCATCAACTAGAGCCGAGCTGCAACTACTTGGAGCTATGTAAACAGGGGATGAGGAGACTGGGATTACTGAAGGAGGACTAAACCCACTTCTCAGCTGAAATCCCATGTTGGCACAACTATATCATGTCACAATTCACATGTGACACTATCTGTGCTCCGATTCTTCACCAGTGATCACTGTGGAGGTCAGATACACTGACAAAGGCTCGGAGTCTGTGTATACAAGCCACTCTTGCACCATGTATGGAGAATACAAATGAACACATGCACAGGAGAGGAAGATGGATTTGTTCCAGTAGATAGTCACTGCAGCAATTTTCCTAAAAGAGAAATACCTTTTTTTTTTTTTTTAAATTTAAAAACTGGTAGGCATCTCCATGTTCACTGTCAGTCATCCACCTTTAGCTTTTTGATGTAAATCCATTCAAACACTGGAAGCACCTCTAGCGCTTTCTTATTTTTCCTCCATCTCTGTGTAGGCAGGGCTGGTTTATGCATGAAGAGCAGCAGATATGTATACCATTGTCTCAGCCTTGCAGAACATGGTGATAGCTGCTTATATCGAGCTTGCATGCCCACAGATCTAAGGAAAATAAAGCCTGTTCTTTCCAGTAGTCCCAGGCAACAGATTTTAACCATTGGCCCAAATGGAAATGATCCATAATCATGATGCACAGAGACTGAGGCACTCAGCTACAGACCCACAGTGTACAAAAGAAAGAAAGAAAGAAAGAAAGAAAGAAAGAAAGAAAGAAAGAAAGAAAGGAAGAAAGAAAGAAAGAAAGAAAGAAAGAAAGAAAGAAAGAAAGAAAGAAAGAAAGAAAGAAAGAAAGAAAGAAAGAAAGAAAGAAAGAAAGAAAGAAAGAAAGAAAGAAAGGAAAGAAAGAAAGAAAGAAAGAAAGAAAGAAAGAAAGAAAGAAGAAAGAAAGAAAGAAAGAAAGAAAGAAAGAAAAAAATAAAGAAAGACGAGAGAAAGAAGAAAGAAAGAAAGAAAGAAAGAAAGAAAGGAAAAAATAAAGAAAGACGAGAGAAAGAAAGAAAGAAAGAATAAAAAAAAAGAAAGAAGAAAGAAAGAAAGAAAGAAAGAAAGAAAGAAAGAAAAGAAAGAAATAAAGAAAGAAAGAAAGAAGAAAGAAAAGAAAGAAAGAAAGAAAGAAAGAAAGAAAGAAAGAAAGAAAGAAAGAAAGAAAGAAAGAAAGGAAAAAAAAAAAAAAGAAACAATGCCCAATGAAGCTCAACATTTATGCTGCTGTTTCAAAAGCTGTTTTTTCCTGCTTCTCCACTGTTCTGGGTTGAGCTGCCTCCTATCCCATATATCCATCCCATATCTTGGATATGTTGTTATGTCTCGCAGCTGAATCCCGCCCTCTTGGGCAGGAGCCTGCAGTTCCTGCCTCCTTTTGGCTTCTTGGCTGCTTTTCGGCTCTTGCTTCAGCTGGCTCAGCTGCTTTTGCCTTCTTCGCTTCGCTTTGCCTCGCTCTGCTCTCCGGCTGCCCCTGCCGCCGTTTTTCTTCCCCCCGCTGCTTCTGTTTGTTTTTTTCTCCTCCTTTCTTTCTCTCCCCCCCCCCCCCCAAGGTTTGAACCGGCTCTGGACCTGACCTGACCTGAGAAGTTGGAGAAGACCCGGGCCAGACAGAGACGCGTCAGCACCCTCCTCATCACAGTAACCCGTCTTTTTCCCACTATTCGGTGTTGGGGAGTGTATTTTTGTCAATAAACCGGTTTTTCCACTTTCCTCCGAGGTATTTTCCTTCCCGAACCCAGGGCTGGGGGGCGGAAGGGGTGGTGGAGGTTTGGTTTAGGGGACTCCTTTTGGAGGTTCTTCCCTAATTTACTCCAAACCAGGACATCCACAGATATCCAACACTCAACATAATGGAGCATTAGGCAGCTTCATCTCTTCCTAGAGAGATCTACTTGTTGTAAACTGTTATTAAGAAGCTTTTAGCTCCCTTCAATGTTTAGGCTGTGATCTGCCATCCTCTTTACAGGGGCCACTCAGAGGGAAGAGGTTTTTTTATTTAACTTAATAAATAAATGTAATCTTTTCCAAAAATGAAGCTTAGCTACTAATTAGCACTTTTTGATTAATGCAAGCAATTTATGAAGATTATACTCACAGTGTTCAGTTCAACAAAACACTTAAACTCATGCCAAACTTCAAATTCATCTCTACTAAAACATCTTAGGAACATAATTTCCTTCCTGTAGCAGAGCTGATATCAAGAAGCAAAAGCACAACTCCCTCTTTTAAAGCACACTCTATACTATAGGAATACTATTGATAGCAAGCAATTTATGAGTGGATTGAAATTTGTCTGTATAAAAAGATTAAAAAAAGTTAACCAGGAAAATATTTTTTTATCAATCAAAGCCTGATATTACTCATTGCACTGCAGTCTAAGTTTTCAGCTGCACTAAATAGCACTGGAAGATGGTGTGGAACACATGTAGCTGAAATTATTTCTTGAATTCCTTTCATAAAAGCATAGCCTCTGCATTTAGATTCTGAAGAAAATACTAAGAATATTCCTGGACCCCAAAGCTTGTGTTTTGCATTTCTTAAACCCTTGTGGAATGTTTCACACTGTCCACAAAAGGCAAAGAGACTTTCCTACTGCTCTTAAAATCTTTCTTAGTTTTGACTATTTGGCATCTTTGCCATTTATGTTAATAAGTAAAAATCCCAAGAGGCAGGCATTGACATCTTCGTAACATCATCCAAGCAATGACCCCTGCAGAAGAGATTATATTTTAGTGTCATGCTCAAGCTGCCCACCTAAATGTATCTCTAGTTTATTCCAAGACCCCAAAAATTGGCATACAGCACTGCTAACAGGCATACTGCCATACTGACAGATGTGTATGAGATTAAGCAGCCAAAATACAGGATATGATCTCTAATGTTAATTTCAATTGTTGGTTTCCCAGCCAGGAATATCATATCTGCAGCTTGTTCACAGGGTTTAGGCCTATAGCTAAGGGCATAAATCAGCACTAGCTCAACTCTGAGGTATCTTCATTCAGAAAACTAAGGTCTGAAACATGGCATGAAACACAGTTTCAGAGATCTAGTGTTGGCTTTGTCTTTGAGTATCTATCAATGGGTTCCATTGAATTGTTCGGTAAAACCTATACTATGTCAACAGAAAGTGTTAAGAAAAGTGTCCAGAAATATTAACATGAAATTGAGTTTTGAAGCAAATGTTATTAACCCAAAGCTCTGAATGAATGGAGCAATCCAAAATCCTTAATATGCCATCAAATCACAAGGAATCACAGAGAGCATTTTAGGATTGGATGGACCTCTTGAGATCATTTAGTTCAACTCCCTGCTTAATCAGAGTTAAATAGAGAAGGTAACCTAGAACCACATCCAGACAGCTTCTGACTGTCTCCATATTGTGTCTGGGCAAACTGTTCCAGTGTTTGACCAGACTCACTCATTTCTTGTGTTCAGATGGAATTTCATGCTTCTTACTTTACTGTTACTGAGAAGAGCCCAGCTTTCTCTTCTATATTGTCTTATATCAGTTATTTTGCACTTTGATAATGTCCTTGGGCCTTCCATTCTCTAGGCTAAACAGTTCCAGCTTCCTCAGCTTTTCCTCACAGTAGAGATGCTCCAGTCCTAACATCATCTTTGTGGCGCTCCATTGGATTCTCTCCAGTGTATCCATGTCTCTCTTGTACTAAGGAGACCAGAACAGGAACCAGAGCTCGGCATGCTTCCTTACCAGTGCTGAGTTGAAGGGATTGATCATTGATCCATTGACCAGCTGGCAACATTCCTACTAGTGCAGCCCAGGACACTGTTGGTTTTCTTTGCCATGACTGTGCAGTTCTGGCTCACAGAAAGCTTGTCATCCAACGTGATCCCAAATTCCTTCTCTGAGGAGCTGCTTTAGAGCTGGTGGCCCCAACACACTACGGTGCCCATTCTCCCACAGATGCAGAAATTTGCACTTCTCTCTGTTGAACTTCAAAATGTCCCTGTCAGCCCAGTTCTCCAGCCTGTTGAGGTCCCTCCAGACCACAGCACAACTCTCTGCTGTATCATACACTCATCCCAGATTTGTTTTATATACTAACTTGCTGAGGGCTCATGCTGGCCCATCCTCCACATTAATGATGAAGATGACACACAGCACTGGTTGCAGAACCAATCCCTGTGTGTTGGGGGTTAGGTTTTGTTCCATTTTACTCTAAAGAATTTTTTCCCCATAAGTTACCAAGGAGACTAAATGTCGTACTTAAGACCATTTAACAAAACAAAGGGATGGTCGGCTCGGAGGGGGGTGGGGGTTTGGGGCAGAAAAAAGGACAGAGCTCCAGGTAGCCTGTTTCTCTGGTTTTCGGCGTTCGGGGAGAAAGCACGGCTGGGTTGGTGCTCCTGCTGGAGGATTTCACTGGTTCCAGTCTTGTGAAATCTGCCATCATCTGCTCGCCCTGGAATTCTGAGCTTCTCTGCCGCCCTGAGAGAGCTGGGCCAGCCCTGCCCTGCTGTCGTGGTTCCATCAGCCCTGCTCCTCTTCCTACAGCGTGACCCTGCATCCCCCTGCCCTGCCATGATCCTGCCCCTGCCTGCCGGGACACTCTGCCATTGCAGCTATTAGCCTGAGACTTTTCCACTGTTCCCAGCTTGAGGATCCTGCAGAGGCACCGAGACCAAACTGACCTGGGTTTTTGCGAAGCAAAGTCCTCGAAGTTCTTGGTACTGTTTATGTTGTCAATGCTGTAGGGGTTTTTGTTGTTTGTTTGTTTGTTTTATACATACCAGTAAAGAACTGCTATTTCTATTTCCAAAATCTTTTGCCTAAAGCTTTTAACTGAAAAAATTATAATTGGAAAAAGGGTAGTGGTTTACATTCTCTATTCCAAGGGAAGCTCCAGCTTTCCCTGGCAGATACCTGTCTTTCCAAACCAAGACACTGTGGTACACAACCCAGACCTGACCCTGTTCAGCCAGGTTTCCTATCTGACATCTGCATGTCTCCAGTGAAGGTTTTTAGAAGCAGGCTCCTACACTCCAAATAGAAGATTTGTACAGCTGGGGGCTTTTCTGGCTGCAGTATATGCATCTTCAGAATGTAAGCCTTACTACTGAGTCCAAGCAATGCATAATAATGTGATTGTGCCAAGACGTATCTTTACAGAAATAATTAATTTAATTCCTAGTTTGTAATTATGCTAATTCTGTTTTTTCTTCATACACAATTGCACCAAAATAGGTGGCAACTGGGTGTGATTTAACTTTTCATCCACACGTGAGAGTAAACTAGAGCAGAGAATTTGGATTTAGCCGCCAAACACAAGCGAAAAATTGTGAAAGGCGATTTGTTAAAACAATTTCAGTAGAAAAAGATTAATTACACGCAAAATAAAATGTCTGATGTCTCCCACTAATTAAGTCTGAACCAAACTGTTATTTTAGCTCTGATTAACTTACCTTTCTCTTTCAAATTTAAACTGAAATAGATAAGTTAGATGAAATTTAAGAAAATAAGAATTTTTTCACCAGGTGAATCAGAGTTTAATTATAAGGACAACATGTACTCAGTAATGCTGCCATACATATCACTAACTTTTAAGTTACCCATCAAAATGCAAAATTTAATACTGCTATCCTATGCTTTGGCCATGGGTTGGTTTTTGGGTTTTTTTTCTGAAGCTGAATTCATGAACGCTCGCTGAAACAGCACTGTTTTCAACTCTCTGCAGCTCTGGATCACTAGTTTAATACTCTGCACTGCTTTAATAGGAATCCACATCAAAGTGGTAAGCTTCCTTCTGCTGCACCAGACAATAGAGTTGCTAAACGTTAACAATGCCCCCTGGGAAGGAAGGGAAAACACATTCCTAAACTCTTGTAAGTCAGACCAAAATTGTAACATTCTCAGTATTTGAAGGCAGAATAACATCAAGAAAAACAGTTGGAAAGGGACTTGTCAGATACCACACACGAAACTCAAGTCATCAGGATAAGAAAAAGTTTTATTTCTATTTGTTACAATTTCAAAGTAAATAGCTCCACAGGGTTAAGAAAAGCAGCACTTTTAAATGGGAGAAGACTCTGTATCTGGCAAGTGAGTGTATTTCTTTTTTCACATTATACTCTGTAACCCATTTGTATACAGTGTTATAAACACATAGATTTGTCAA
Organism: Sylvia atricapilla; assembly: GCF_009819655.1. Classification (NCBI taxonomy): domain Eukaryota; kingdom Metazoa; phylum Chordata; class Aves; order Passeriformes; family Sylviidae; genus Sylvia; species Sylvia atricapilla. The sequence continues at coordinate 26,954,010 of NC_089140.1, forward strand.
ATATCAAAGCAGTTAAAATAGTCCTCCCCACAGGTTTATAAAATTACAGCACATTGCAGAATTATACTATTTCTTAAACAGTAGCAAAAGAGGCATTCCTGTACTTTTTTTCTGCTATACATTTTTCTGAATGAACAGCTCTTAATTTTGGACAAAAGTCTTCCAAAAGACAAAGCTGCAAGAGAAGCCATAGGTTCCCATAACCCTTTGTCCATCTTTAAGTTTTCAGCCTTCTTTTTCTTTTTTTTTTTTTTTCCTCAGATGAAGTGAAATATATCAAACCCAGTTCAGTTTCTGCCTCTTAAAACAACAAAGGTGAAAAACAGGGAAGCTGTGGATATTGTGGTAAGCAAAAAATAAGCTGTGAGTGAAGGGAATCTTTGTTCTGTATCAGACATTGCCAGAATAGAGAAGAAGCTGCTCAAAAAGAGAAATGGGAGATTACATTTTCTTTTGAAATATAAGGTACAATAAGGTCTACAAAGGTATATGTGTGATATGTACATCTGCAGTGAAAAAGGTATTGTAAGAGAGGCAGGGAATAGGGATGACAGTGATTACGGTGATAGAAAAAAAGGCAGAGTATTGCTCAAGGATACACACATCAGTGTCAGTTGATTAGACAGTACCAAGAAAATACTTAGAAATTACATGAGGATAAAACATCATGGATATTTTGCTAACCAGTTAGCAATAATTAAGGCACTTGGTAGATTTTGACTGAGATCAACTCTTCTGTGTTTGGCCACACATTCATTTCCTGTCTCTCAAGGGAAGGTCCCTTACAAGAGAAGATTCCTCAAATGAATCTGGGCATTTGCTGCAGCCTCCTCCCTTATCAGCCTGACCTTTATCACTGTTGGTTGCTCAAAATTATTGCTTTTAGGTATGGTCCTGTTCTCCATCCTACTCTTGGATGAACAATGGGTCCAAACACCATTAGAAGACCCTTTCTAAAGACTTATCTAAACTGTTTTCAATATTCCAGCAAAGTTGGATTCTCTTTTTTGGCTATGTGTGGATTTGCATAGATTTCCTATCACTTCTTATAAGAACTCTGTCTTCCCACATTGACTAAGAAGGCAAAAAAATCAAGTCCCTTCTTTTTTTCTTGTACTTGGCTGTATTTCTTTTCCTTAGCACAATGACCAAGTCCTGTTCATATGAAGTACCTGGCCCAGCATAATTGAAATAGTGCCTTTTTTAGAAGTTAAATAGAGTTATAATTCCCCACTGGCAGAGACAGAGAAGACTTCTAGGTCTTTATCCATGTTTAAATTTCCTTCCTCACCAACTTTTAGAGTAATTAATAGTAATTCATAGCAAACTATCTCAGTACTGAAAATGGAGGTATGATCAATATTTAGGCTCATCCATAATTTGACAAGCAGCCATCAAACAAAAGAGAAATGTTTTTCCTTGCTTTTGCAGCCTTTTTTTGAGGGAAAAAATACACAACCTTGGCAATAATAACTTCATTACATGCTTTTAATTTTTTTTTTGTTGTATGTCACAAGTTAGTGCATGGAGCCTGTTTCTGAAAAATGATATGATAATATGTATATATTCTGTTTATACTTACTGTTCTCAAGTAGTTATTGAATTTGAACATCTTCTGCTGGAATTAAGATTAAATTTACAGTGTTATGACATATTTGGCTTTCTAGGATGAACTGGTCAGAGTAAAAGAACCTCAGAGAATTGCTGTTATTGAGTATAAACAGGAATGGAACACTTTCACACTTCCTCTCTTTTATCTTCCCTTTTTCAAAACTGGGTATATAGCCACTTTTTTTTGAAAAGTCCTATGGTTTATTTTCAAACCTCCAAAAGGCACAAAATCAATGTCTAGAGAGTTTGTTTGACTTCTCCATTTGTGTGTTTAATACTTTAGCGGAATTCAGTGGATTGATCCCAGAGGCCTTTTTGTTTGAATAGCTCTGATGCCTCTCAGAATTAGTCAAAATTCAGCTCCTCATGACAGAGCTCAACCAATGGTTGTTCACCCTTATTGAGCTCCTCATTACAACACTTGTCAAAATACTGCACCATCTATCTATTACAGCATTTTGTGTAAATGTGTATTCTATTAATGTGATAATTATAGTTTTGTCCTTTATCAAGCTTTTTTATTTTTGATAGTCTTGCCTCCATTTGTAGAATGACCTTACCTTATTAGGATTTCTGCTCCATCTGCTTTACCAAGCTAGGCAAGTGTTGTCGTTTGCATTGTTCTATCTGTCTCTTGGCATTTGTTTTATCTTGATCATATTCCTCAGCAGGAATCTGACTCCCATCCTGAACACATGCTGTTCTTACACTGTTGGCAGACAGTGTACATAATTAACCTTTTTGCCATTTAGTTTTGCCCACAAAAACGTCTTCAGAAAACATTTATTCTGCATCCTTTTACACTTCCCCAGAGCACAGAAATCACAGCCTGGATCTCTCTGTTGACCTTCTCACACTGTGGTACCAGTCACACTGGAATAAACCAAAGTTTCATCCATCAGCCTGATCACAGAGCAAAGGTTACATGGGCTTCATCAGGCACCCAGAATCCAGGCAATGCCTAGCATGAGTTTTATCACTCTTTCTATTTTCATATTTTAAGCAGAAAAGCATCTGAGTAATTTCTGGCCAACTGTACCTTCCACAGATATCATTCTGTTTAACTGCAGTGTAGTTTAGAGCAGATAATAAATCCTTCATCTGCTCAGACATAGACCTATTAAATAACATGCTTTTCTGCTCTTCCCCTGTTTATCTAACTATTTAGATTCTGGAACTAAGAATCATCATGGCTTTCCCTAAATAGAGCATGATCTTCACATGGGATATTAAAGCAACACAATTCTGCTGACACTACTTATGTCAGCTGAGAATCTGGCCTCTGATTCTTTATTGTGACATAAGTGCAATCAGTGCCATTAATATCTTGCCAGAAGGCATTAAACCTTCTTTTACAGTTATTGTTTTTGTAATTTTTTTCAATTGTCTTTGCTGCTGATTGGAAGAGGATGTTTGCATAACTGATTTCAATAAGGCTTAAAGGAATAAGAATGTGACAAAACAGGCTCACATGTGGACATGCTTCTGAATTATTGTTGGTTCATCTCAGCTACATTTGGGAGGGTGAATTGGTCTGTAATTTGGGGTGATTCTGTGAGCCTTTTTGTGCCATGCATAATTTTACCATCAGATTGAATTGTTCTGTATAAAAGTAGAAAGCCTTACACTCTTCTCCACTTATTTAACAGGCAAAAGTAAGGAAATGGGGGGAAAGTGATTTTTTTTTAAAAAAAAGCAGGTTATTATTCAATAAACAAGCTAACAGATGAACATTATCTAAGCATAAGTGTTGTAGAGCAACAGAAATATGCTGCTGAGTAAAAAGAAATTGGTTTATAGAGAGAGTTGTATTCTGTGTTGTTCTGCAGCCCCTTGGCCTTAATTGTTCCTTTTTTCCTTCTCACCTCTAATCTGATTTTCCCTCTGTAAAGGGTGGACAAGCCTCATGCTGCTTTTTTTTTTTCCTCTACTTTTCCTTTTCTTTCATCAAAACTGAGTATATAGCTCGATTTATCTTTATTACATGATCAATTTTCAAGTGTAAGCACTTTTTTTAATGCCTGCCTTGTATCCATGAAGTGGCATTTTTAGTCTTGAACAAATGAGGTTGCACTTGGCTCTACATGGCTATAGTATGAAGTAGGAAACAGAAGATGACAACTCCTAAGAGCAAGATAGGAAATAGTGCAGGCTTTCAGAGAATTTGCTGCCCTCAGAAGAGGTGAAATAGCTGAATTTACTCAGCTGGTATGAAAACAAGGTCCTGAGCATGAATATTTTCCTCCCCATATCCTATAGCACCCATGTTTAGAAAATGTGAGACAAATTTGTAATGAAGAGATGAATGATGTTCCTACTAAAAGGGTCACCAGGTTTCAATCAGTTTGAGTTCTGGATCTCCCAAATTTCATCCATGACATGCACACTGCTAACCAGAATCAGGAAACATTTTTTTTTTTTGATACTGTAGATTATACCCAGCAATACCCAGCACACACCACTTGGTCAATGACTGCCTTGTTAAAGTATTAGGGAAATCAACATGTTACCTAGTCCACTTTCTTGAGGAATGCTCTGAATTCCTCCGGAAGCCAGTGAGGACTTTCACTGGTATTTGATTAATTTCTCAGTTTGGTGAAATAAGCCAGAAATTCAACAATTCAGCTGTAATTCTGCTGTTTACAATATAAAGTTGTGGAGGATTGTTCTAAAAATCATATACACAAATACACACAGTAAATGACACCTGCCTAATTTATCCTCTATGTTCTCTGCTAGATACACTGTGCATCCCCTCTTTGATTTAATGGAAATTAGTTTTGGTGACATCCAGTGAAGAGGAGACACCAGGTTCTTTCTTAAATTGGGGAAAATATGAGCCCCGTTACCTTTACATTTTATGGGCTGGTTGCTCTTTAGCGTTTGGCAAGACAAATAGAGTTACATAGTGTGAGTGACTCAGAACAGAACTTCACTATCAATCACCTGCCTGACTCTGCACAAATTCTGTAGGGCATTCAGGACATTTTGCTGCCTATGAATATTTCAGACAAGATGAATCCTTAACAGCTTCCTGATGGATTAATACTGGAAAGCAGGACTTTTTCTTGTTTTATAGCAGTTTGTCAAAATACTATTGCCACTAAAGCTCTGCAGTAGCATGTCTCTTTAAATGAAGAAACTAACCCAGGGGAGTATCACTGATTCCCTTTATCACAAGTCATTTGAAGAAATTATATTTTATGAACTGCAACAGCAGAAAATGGAGAGTTATGGAGTTTGTTTTAGCTTCTTAGTCTTTAATAGGGCACTAATGAGAGTGAACTACTGTGGATGCTTTAATAAAGCCACCTCCTAGGCAGAATCATCGAAAGATGCAGGCTATGGGCCTGGATCTGTTGTAAACCTCCAAAGGTTCCCCCACTGCTATGGGAGGAAGGTCTCTAGCACTGAGAAAACTTTTTAACTGTCTTTTCATAATGACAAGCCATCTTTCACTGCCAGAAACTCTGGAAAAAGGCTATTCTATATAGAGAGGATACTGATAAACCCAACCCACATGCTCATCATTCCAAATTGCATAATATGGAAAATTGCTCTATGAGCACATTTACCTGCCCAAAGACCTCCAGTCAGTACTGCAAACAAGGCCTCCAAAATGTTTAAGATACCTCTATCAGTAGTGATCTTATGATAGGAAATTACTTATTTTTGACATCTTATTATTTGAGCACTAAGATGACAGCTTTATTTTAAAGCTTTATTTACCAGAAGTACCTATTAGGTGCCAAGTTTTTATCAAAATAAAATTTCATTTGTGTTTGCTTAACCTAATTAATTATATGTCCATCTAAGCACATAGAAGGCATCTATTATTTGACTATTTTTCTAACCAATTTACAGCAAAATAGAGTTATCATAAACCTTGCATATGAAATCATAATACAGTCAACAGAGGATTCAACCTAATGTCCACCTTCAACTAACCTTCAATTCCATTCTTTTATTACAGACATTTCCTCTTCATTTTAGCTCATCTCCAGCCTTAATCTGTGCTTCCACCTCCTGTTAAACAGCTAAACAGCTGCTACATGACAGTCCAAGGACAGTTGTATTTCAATTCATGTGAAAAAATTCTTTTATCTCCGATAACTACTTCTCCATCTTGTTGTATTATTTAAATTTTGCAGAAGACTTTGAGGCATTTGGATGCCTGCAAAGTGTCATTAATTACAACCTCATGCTATACGTAGGTATCTTCAGAATTACACAAGTCCCAGACAAGGCCATATGTGCCTAAGCATTCTTGAACTTTGCAACATTCACAAAAAAATATGAAATTTGTAGGTCAGGCTTATTTTCAGTCAGAACCTGAGCCTTTGCAGAACAGAAAGAAAATATGCCAACTTTTCTCATTTCAGACTTTGCCAAATGACAGAATATTTTTCTTTATTAGCACAAATATTAAACATGATCTGACTAATATCACTGCAGTACATCTGTTGTTGTAATGGATATGAGTTTGCCAAGCTATTCTCTCATTTTGTTGCAGCAAGAATAAAAAACCCAGCCCATTAATAGGAATGGGGTAAATGATCTCACTTCATCATTTTCAGAGGGATGGATGGAATATGAAATCAGTGTCATGGTAGTAAAGCATCACAGTATTACAGGATTGTTTGAAATTACCTAGATAAATGGACAGCTGCAAAGCAGTCTCTTGAACCTTTGTGTATATATATATATATATATATATATATATATATGTATATATATATATATACAGAGGCACATTCATATTTACATTTTAATGCAGAAATAGAAGAGGATTGTTTAACTTTTATTGCTTATACTCATATATGTCCTTACCAGACACATACTCATCCTGTGACGAATCAGATTGGTACAACTGTTTTCATCTGTCGAGGATCTGCCACCCCATGTTTTCAAAACCACAACACCATGTGTGCATAAATGTATGTCTATATACAAATATAGATTATATAGATTATATAGATAAACGTGCAGCTACAGCTACGTGTATGGGAACATATAATGAAACCTGGAGTGAGAGCAGCTTAGGTTCTCTTTTTCCATTACAAAGTGTTCTATGGCCTTTTTATATCTTCTACCTCCCTTGATGCAACATGAAAATACCAAGAAAGCAAAGAGAAAATCTTGGGGGGAAAAAAAAGGAGATTGCTTCGAAATAACATTAATCTTAAGCTGAGTTTATTTTTTTATCTATTGAACATGGTTAAAACCAGAGTTTGTCCAGCAATGGCTGGATTCCTCATAAAATTTTAGGCTATCTTCCCAATAAATGTTCCAGAAGTAGTCCCCTTATGGTATGCCATTCCAGAGGCCATGAACTGCTGGAAGTTGTACAGCGTTTCTGGACACAAACCCAAGCTTGTTATCCTTTCAGAAAAAAATCCTTTTTTTTAGATTTAAAGTGATAAAAAGTGCCAATTAAGGTTCTGGGCATCCTAACATATTTCTTGCAAAAATACAGTGAAATACTAACTTCCCCTTGGCACATGGTTGAAACGCTGAAACTCAGCCCAAATGGGTCACAGCTTTCAAGCTTACAGCCAAATGAGGAAAAATAGGATTGTGCAGTGCTTTGAAGTCTTTCCTTTTAGAAAACTAAAAAATAATGTTTAAGTTCTGCTGTAAACAGTGGAGGGTTAGTTTTCAAAATCACTGTTTCGTGTTCAAGAAGTGCTGAATGTGCACTTTCTGTTTCTTTATGGAAAAAGCTAATGATGGCTTAATCATTTTTACATTTTTTTTACATAATACTTGGTCTTTTTTCCATGCGCAACTTGGTCACACAGAGGAAGGGAATGAGGCTAACAGAAATAGCTCAAGTATCTTAGTGCATCTTGGTGCAATTTCCATGAACGTGATTTTGCAAGCCAACTAATTTTAAATAATTTTCCACATAGTCTTACATGTTCCACAGCACAAATGCCTCTCACAGCATGACTTGCTCCTGGCTCCCTGTACCTCAGGGAGCAGCTGGCCCTCTCTGTGCCCTGGCAAAAGGGTGTTGATAACTGTGAAACTGGGATGGATGCCTCTGGCAAAAAAAACACGCTGAGCTTTAAAGGTCATCAAAGAAGAATTACATTCAGATTCTCTTCTTTGATAATTAAGCAAAATTACTTGTGTTTGAGTAATAAAACTCTTTTTCAGTTAAATCTGCTACCTTTGTTCAACTCAGATTGCCATGGAATTCAATGAATACATGGAGATTTTCAAGAAGTACAGCCAAAGAAAGGAAAGGAAAAATAGTCATAATAACAAATTATTATCAACACTTTAATTTTAAGACAAGAAACTTAGTAAACATCTTCAGAGTAATGGAAAATAATGTTAATATTTTAGACAGGTATGCATCAATTTCCAAGATGCAGTCTATAACCTACCAGGCGTAAATGTGAAATGATCCCCTATTTCCTAAAAATCTTAGCTATTCATTGCAACATACTTCATGCCACATAATAAATTTTCTAATATTTTGCAAAGTAAATGTATGAATACATATCCTTTGTTGTAGTGTTGAAGGTGTGAAATTATTTCTCTATTGGCACGTGGTTTTGACTGTTGGGGATTTAGAATATCCTGAAGCTTAGCTGGGAAAAAATTGCTACAGTTGAATATATTACTGTTGAAGTAATTATTCAACTGAAGTTGAAGTAATCCATACAGAACAAGAATAAAATAAAAGAGATTTTTTAGAAAATTTACCATGTAAAAATAAACAGTGATTTTTTTATTTTTTTTTTAATACTCTTTTGGGGATTCAATGGATTTTAAAGAAACCTTTGTTTCAGACACGGTAGTGTATTTCAGTTCTCATAGCCTCTGAGCCTCCTTCACATTGCAAATTCTCTATAACAACAAGATTATTGTGTTTACAAAACCACAATATTGCAAAACATTTGCATCACTAATGTAATTAAGTACTTGTGCACATGCTAATGTGGTTTACCTAATCTTAGGTTTGCAAATTTTCAATTCTATGTAAGAGATAGAATTATAATTTTTTCCTTTCAGTAAATGCTTCAGGGTTTAATGACAAAAATTAACTGGATAGCATTAGTGTATTCCAAGAGACAAAGAAAACTGCTGCAGGAAATCATCCTTCCACAAGTAAACAAAAAATTTTCCCATGTAAATTTTGTGACTAATGTTAAGCATGCGTGGAGCTTTTAAGCAATTAAAATGTTGTGCTATGTTCAACCATCATTTCAGGCCCCGAACCCAGATAAAGAGAATAACTGCTGATCCAGTTGTCCTAATCTAAAGCTGATTGATGTCACTGGAAGAATTGTACTTATCTGGCATTCTATGAAAGTGGAAGGAGCTCTCTAAATGCATAGGTTAAAATGTAATTCCTTTTTAAATGTTTTTATTGAGACTAGGTGCTTTCTGTTAAAGCAAATTACTTTTAGTCATCTGTGCTACACCCTAAGGTGGAATATCTACTCATTGTTATATTAAAAGCTCATGAGTCCTAAATAGATCTTTCATTAATTACCACCTAAGAAAACAATTGGCCTGAGCCAGAGAAAATGCAGATTAATTATCACTGCTCAGTCTCTCGTAGGACTGGATCCTCAATCTCCGTGTGGCTATGTAATACAGTGCTAATGAGACTTCCTTGGAAAACACCCTCTTCCAGTCTAACTAATTTCTTTTATCACATTTTCTTTTTACAAAATAAACCCTGTTTCTTTTGTTTTGAGACAATCCCTGTTTGTTTTTGTTTCCCTTTCCATTTTTTTACCTATGAAAATCCTAAACCTCCAACTTATTTCTGCACATTTATTTACATGTAACACTTAAATTAGCTGTCATTTACCACACAGGGTCATTAAGAAGAAATTGATTACTTGTCCATATCTTCTTTGTCTTATAATCAAGGATTTCCAGAGTAGGGACAGCAGTCATATAACTAAAACATGATAAACATATTAGCAGAAAGTAGTAGAAAGGAAAAGTCTCAACTCTTCCATTATTGACAAACATGCAAGGAGTGAAGAAACAGGATTTAAAGAACAATAAACACAACTTCAGGCCACCTCTAGCATTTCTTGTTTAACAACCTAATCAAAAATACGTCCCAGCTAGACTCCTTCCCCAGTGGTTAGCCCACCTGGGCTGGAGGTCAAATTACTGGATTTACACCTCTTCAAGATGCTCACAGTATCTGAGTAGCCAGAAGGGAACTTGGAAATCCTATTTTCTCATTTTCTCATGGACTTACTTCTTTTTATTCATGAAGTTACAGTGACAATTATTGCCACATTTACTGTTTCTGAAGAATTTTAGTGCCAGGTCCTGGCAAGGGAGCTCCTAATGATTTAATGCTTCTGAAGATGAAAAGGTTAGCTGATAGTTAAATTTAGAGACTAAATATTAAAAAGCCATACCAGTAAGAAATTTTGAACACTCTCAATGTCCTGAACATAACATTGATCTTTCATTAGTTTCTAGAAGTGAACACTTTGTGATCAGTTTTTTTTTTTTTTTTCCTGGTGAGTTTTCTTGCTCTTGATACAAAGCCTCAAATCCACATTCACATGTCATTCATGAACTAGGATAGTCTCCTAATTAATAAATACTCATTAACTGAATCTATATTCTTTCTTGTGGTTAAAACGGTACCTAATTCAGGTGCAAAACCACTATCACTTTAGTTGAACAAATGGCTAAATTTCTAGAATGAACATTAGCAGTGTATGACTGAACTGTGTTCCATTTATTACTAATTATTTTTATTTCCAGAGACTGCTAAAGCAATAGATCATAACATCACTACTGACTGTTAGAAAAGGCAACTACTCAATTGCTTGATGAGTGACTAACAGCTGAAAGGGGGATAAATCCTGCTGCACACTGGAATGTCTTTACTTGCAAACACTTGACTTTATAATCTCAGCTTTGTTGTCTTAACATGTTTTTTTTCCCCCGATGGAGTTTTATAATTAAGATTCTTATTGAATATTTAGAGCTTGTCATATCCACTTAGAACATACTTAAGTATACTTAGGTATACTTCAGGCCACAGCTATATTCCTCATACTCTAAAAGTAGAAGTACTTAAGGTGCAGTAAAGGCAAAGCATTATAAAACTGCCACTTTTGAGAAGTCCATATGAAAATAAAATTTTCAATATAATTTTATAATTAGTAAAACTGCTCTCATAAAGTATGCATCTATTCTTATGAGCTTAATTAAATAAAAAAATTATATAAAAAATTATTTATTACTGAAGTAGAAAAATAACCCTCAAATGAGACACCAAAAATATGCTACTAAGTCAACATCAACATTTCACTGTTCTGCTTCCCGGTGCAGTGACGTTAATAAAGAGTAGATTCTTGTTCATAAAAAGAAGTCCAGTATTTCCTTAGTTTCTCTGATGCATGCAGTTAACAATCAGTGCCAAATTAAGATAAGCTTCCAGTCTGTTTTTTTTCCCATTGATTTCTGGAAACCAAGTACCACCGTTATTTTTTGCTGCTTCGCACTATTCACCACAACAGCAATATCCCTATTTGTATCTTCACAAAAGCCATATTAAAAAAAAGTAATGAAAATTCATAATGGTTCCAAAATGAAACTCCAGTTCCCAGTTTATATTTGCTTTCCTCCCTCCTGCTTTTTTTGCTCACACTTCTCCGTCACTCCTTGGCAACCTGGTGAATGGGATACCCCTCTTCATGTTTCTGCCACAGCCTTTGGAACAGTTTATATGCCTCTGCAGAAAGGAAGAGACCTGTAACTACAGCAGACAAAGAAAGCCAGCAGGTTCAAGCTGGATCTTGGAGGAAGCAGAGACGAGCACAGGGAAAGTGAAAGGCCATGTAGGAAGGCACTTGCACAGACATGGAGCAGATCTGTGTGTGTGCACTGAATGTGGCTGGTGTGGGCCAACCCTGCACTGAGGCTTGGTGTCTACATGAGCAGCAATACCACGGGCTTTAAAAAGGACAAATGACACTGATTAATGTTGTTTGCTTTATATTTTTTGAGAACAGAAAAATGTTAAAGAAAAGAAACTTAGAGCACTTTATGCCTCAGCTGTTATGTATGGTTTTCATTATTCACTGCAGCTTGAAATTCCTATGTCAGCCTCTTCAGGATTGTCTCTACCTTTTAGAGCAAAGAAAAAGCAATGCTGGTTGTAAAAAAACTTTGCTTATTCAGACATCCATGCAGAAGTTGATTTATTTTTAATAGAACTGCTGTACTTTAGGTTTAAATCATATTAATGTAAAAGCATGTTTCCTAGCCCATTAAAGCTTAAATTGTGCAGATTAATATACTACATCTACTGCTGTTCTATTTTGGAAAGCAACCAAATTGAAAATGCAGTTCAGTCTGAAGCAAACATATTTTTATTATTATCTTTGATATAACTGGTCTTGCTACAAACAGTATATATTGCCAGCGTAATTTGAGGCAATTGAAACAAATGAGGGTATAGTTATGCCTGATAAAATATAAGACCATTTCATTTCCTCTGTGAAATGTCAAAGTTTATGATTCTGATGTCTAGAATAGAATAGAGTTGAGATAACCACAACCCACACACCAGTTTCATTTGTGGATTGCAGACACTTCTTGATCTGTGCCAAGAGATTACAGTAGTATTTTAAAGAGCTCATCATTTATATAAGAAGACAAGAGTTGAAATGAAAATGTGTAGATGAAAACAGCCTTCATAAAGTGAAAGAAGCCCAAGATAGCTGTAAGGTGACATAACATTTATCAGTGAAATGGAACAGCTGTCTCAGGCAACACAGATAAAAGTAAATGACTTCAAACCAGAGGAGGAAAGTCAGGACCATCCGTGGATTCCTCAACCCAAAGAGATATCCATAATGGAGAAGAAGGTTTGAGTATTAAACACAGGATTTTAAAACTACTCCACATCTAGCAGCTGCAGGACAAGTATTGGGGTAGATTGTGCATTACAGAGATGCAATATGGTGATTTTTGTCATTCTTCGTGGGTTTGGTGTGCATATGACAAATCAGATTTATTACAGAGAACACTGAAATTTTTTAAAGCACCACTCAATCATATTTCAAAAATTTCTGAAAGTATGTTTTCACCTAACCCCACCCTCCCCCCCCCAATAGACACAGAACAATATGAAAAAAGTATTCATTATCTGTCTTAAACAACATAAGTCATTAGGGAAATTTGAAAATTACTGCTGAAATTTGAAATGTTTAAATACCACAAAGTTATAGGTATTGGCATTCCAATTAAATGATAATTAGTGCCTGTTCCCTTAGAGTTTCCCTTGAAATTAAGCAAGTCAACAAGAACAAATACAATCTATCTTAGAAGGAAATTTAATTTTTAATACTCAAGCAAAATATTCCTATTTCAAACATATTGTCATTAGAGTTGATTGGGGTGATTAGTTTTGATTGGGAAAAAAATTCCCTAAAACCAATGTTAATAATCTGTTCAAAAGGAATAAAGGAAAGAGGTTTAAAATTGTTGTAGGGTTTTGGGTACGATTTTTATGTAAAGTGAAAATTGTGCACTTACAATCTTGTTTTACATTTCTCATTATGTGAAGTCTTGATTCCCTACATTTGCATGTGAACTTAAATTTCTGAACACTCACTGAAGCACGGGTCCATCATAGCATGTAAAAATAAAAATGAAGGTGCTTGAACTGCCCATAATGGTGAGAGAGATACAGTTAGAACTTCTGTGTAATGCCCCAAGAGGAGTCTGATTGAATGTGAGGTAATAACACATTCAATATGAATGTGAGGTAATAACTGTAAACAGGCCACCAGATCACTGGAAACAGTAGTCAAAGGTGAAAGACTTTGTTTAATCTATTCTATTCTTGCATTTGTGCTGGAGGTGCATTTTGCCAATTAAATTTGCTCACCAGTTATTCATCAATACAAATGTGATTTGCAATTTGTCATGTAGTGTGATATACTCATAAAAAGGAAATTTACTAAAATATGTCCAAGAAAAAATACTTTAAAGGCAAGCTGCTATAGTAGCATAGCCCATTTTGCTAAGTACTGTCTTGCATGTGAAGAAATTATTATTTAAGACAAGACAACTGACATTGCAGTAGAAAATTTTGACTACAAACCAAAGTCCCAGTGCTTATGGACTAGCACATACTAGTGCTGTGACATTGCCAGTGAGCTTCAAGGGGCTTCATCTGTGAGACTGACACCAGACAATTACTGGGTTTTTTCCAAATCTCCACCCTTGACTGACTTGATTGGACCTTCACTCATCTGAGGAAGCTAGTGATGATGATCATTAAAACACAACTGTTCAAAAAAAGGCAGAAGAAAGCTTACTGTGAAAGGTTTACTTCAGGCAGTATGTTTCATAGACCAAGCAGCTGCTCTGCCTCCATGCAGCCAGATTCCAAAAATCCTGTTGGCAATCCTGCTGATGCTCCTCCAGCCTTAGCATCTTCTGCAAGGAATACTGTCTCCATCAGATAAAAGACTGTATATTTGCCATCATGTTGTTTGCTAATGTCTTTGATATCCTGAAGGACAATTCATGGTTTTAATGCATGATGTAGTGCAATTCATCATGTAGCAAGAACAATGCTAATCCCCTTTCCTGTTTGCATCAGCCATCACTCTCCAGCCGCTATTGTATCTGAATCAATCTGAGCTTATTTATATTAATCAGGAGTTGTTTGTATAAAAAAAAAGCCAGTTGCAAATTGTATGCATAGGTGCCATACAGATGAGGAATACAGAAGAGTGTTAGAGAAGACGAAAATAGGAAATGAAAAGTGTGGTTTATTTTTTTATATTTATAAAGCAAATAAAAAGGTTAAGCAAACAGCATATAAACAGATATTACAGAAAAATAATATTCAGGAAATAGAATGTAAAAATGCAGATAAGCTCATTTAAAGGAGATTGAAGAAGAACTTTCAAACTGCCAGAACACTTAAAATTATCTTACTATTTGCACTCTTGAAGAATTGCAACACAAACATTATGTGATGTTGCAGATACCTTCTCAAAGGTATAGTCTCTCTGGTACAGTTCTGTACCAAGTTGAATGCTTTTGCACTGATATTTACCAATCTCCTCTCCTAAGCGTACAAGCTGACTTTTATTTATTGTCATTTCTATTATTAAGGGTTTCTTAGGTTGTGCATCAGCCACTAGGATGAATGCAGCATGCTATTACCTGTAAAAAAAATTGGCTTTGACTCTTCAATTTAAAGTTAAGACTAAATAGAAAGGATTCTTAGATTCATTTGATACAAAATGCATTAATTTGTTAGAAAATTGTGCCTAATTTTTATGAAATATTTTTATAAAACTATTTTACATACAAAAGAATAACATTGAAGTTAGGTGTACCATCAGAATTGAACTATATTCTTAAGTAATTTCCTGATTCATAGCTATCATACATTTCCATGGATATAATATTTCACAAACCACTGTATTTTAAAGTTTACAGTACAAAATAACCCCACATAATATCTCATATTAATAATTCTCAAGGCACAGGACAAAACCCGGGTGTAAAAATACTATGTCATTTAGAATTTACTAAATCAGAATTGTTATTTTTCTCTTTAGCTTTAAAATTTATTAACCTGTCAACTTGAATGCAAGCCAAAGATGACTTCCTTATTTCTACTAATTACTACGAAATTTTCTTTTCCAGCCTTAAATCTTAGCATTGAATAGTTCATACAAAGCAGTTTCAGGCAAATATGGGAGTAATCTAAAAACACAGTTAAGCAACAATCATACTTTTTACATCATTATTCCTACTCCAAAGGATCAGTTTCCCCAGAGTATTTATAAAATTCCATGTGAAGTTGATGTCCATTAGATAAGAAGTAACTAAAGGGGGTATATAAGCAGTCTTGATATCCTGGCAATATTTATCAGAAACCTATTCAAATGTATAGCAGAATATTATCATTAAAATAATTTCAAGGAGCAGAAGAAGGAAAATGCACTATTTAAGTCATTGGCTGTTTTGGTAACCAGATCTGGTCATGGTGTCACTTTGAGTGCCGTGAAGACACCTTGATTCTTTTGGGGGATTTTTATTTACTAAATTGTCACAAGATACAGATATTAAAATCAAAGATATTA
Organism: Sylvia atricapilla; assembly: GCF_009819655.1. Taxonomy (NCBI): domain Eukaryota; kingdom Metazoa; phylum Chordata; class Aves; order Passeriformes; family Sylviidae; genus Sylvia; species Sylvia atricapilla. The sequence continues at coordinate 26,969,741 of NC_089140.1, forward strand.
AAATCTTAAATTTTAGCCTGTTAATGCTCAAATACATGATGCAAGTAAAGATAAGCAATCAGACTGAGTAAACAACCAGAACTCATTCATATTGAAAAATTCCTGGTACTGCAAAGATTGCACTTTTGTGTAAACTACTTCATGAATTTTTCATGGTTTATTTGCTTCTGGTGGTTTTTAATGCAGAAAGATAATAAGAGGCTGTTTCTTTACTGTGGTATGTGTGAGGCTGAGGAAATTACGTCGGCAAGTGCCTTCAAAATGAGGTAAACAAGAATAATATCACCAACAGTGTGGTCACACTGGACTTCATCTTAGGCTGAAAGTTTGAAGAAAACAGTAATAAAGGCATTTAAGATGCAGCTATAGTCTCATCTACAGGTTTCCAGGCATGACTTATGGTAGATAGCAGACAGCTAAGTCATGTCCCAGACTTTTTCATAAAAACAAAATATCATAAATGTTCAGGCAAAAAAAGCCTGGTCTGAGAGGTATCAGTATTGATAGGAATTATTGAACACACAGGCAAACTGTTAGATTATTACAAGATATAAAAAAGTCTTTAAAGGATTCATCCATCTGAAACAGAAAAATATTGCTGAAGACATACTTTTTGAGCTGGATATATTTTCTGCAATATGATTTATGGAATAGGAATTCCATCATCCTTTTTATTGTTCTGTTAGCTAAAAAAAATACTTTGAAATGGCAGTTTTCTTCTAAAATTAAGATTTATTGAAGAGATAATCAGAAAGATTAGACTTGTCAATGTCTGCTGGATATATGGTCTAAGTGACTCATTTTTCATTTTGCTAAACAATGACTTAAGCTTATAACAAATTTTCTAAAAAGCACCCCTCTTTGTGTGAAGCCTTATTTCAGTAACTTTTTAAAGAGAATTATGAGGCAACCACCAGATTTTTAAGCCATCAGAAGCAATCCAAGACTTGTAAGTGTTCTCACGTTGCTTCCAGAATTATAACATGAAAATGTTGTCCTTATTTAGTTTTATTTCTATTTATTCCTTTATTCAATAGCTTTATGTAAATATATATATAAATGCCTTGATAAAATTACATGTTGCATTTCTCAAGTAGGATGAAATTCTACTTGTATCCCCACTGTTTGATGCATTGTATTAATTAATAAGTCTTGTCACATAGTAGTAGCCCAGAAACACGATAGGAAAGTAAATTACTCATTGTAATTAGTGGCAGGGGATTTACATATTCATCCAATTTTTTCCTGTCGTCTACAAATATATTAATGCTTTACATTATTTTTTTCATTTACAACTTGCACATAGTGTTTCTGTCTGAATATCAGATAAAAGCTTAAAGGAAGGCTTGGTCTTTTAAAGGAAATCTCTTTTCTCACTTAGCAACTATTCATCATCTAAGCCTAGGGCCTCCTGAAAGCTGCTGCAAAGAAAAGAGTGGATGTCCTGGTTTTTCACTTGCTTTCTGGCTGTCATTTTTTTATTAGCAACACTACAGGGGACCAATTATACCAAGAATAAACAAGATATCTATCTGAGTTTTTCATTATTTGACTGCTGCAGTTCCTTTTCCTCCATTAGAGATTTTCAGCAGAAAACACCCCATGGTTTTGCCTATAAACAGGATTTTGGGATCATACTTAGAGTAATAGTATTCACTGGTGCAGAATAAATACAATCATAATGTTAAAATTATTAAAATGTCTCTGGGTTTCTGTCTGCACAACTGCAAGCTTCAGTGTGAAATTCAGTCTGGCTGCACTTCCACTACCTTTAAAAGAGTAATAGCAATGCTGCCTCGTTTCAGAAACTTTGCCAGAAAAGAACAGCTTTAGCCAGTGGTCCCCTGCAGAGCATTCAGGAGATGTACTTGAGTTAAATAATAGCTGTGCCCATTTGTGTAGGTCAGTGTTGTCAAATTTACAACCTCTGTCAAAGGCAAGGCCAAGTCTCGGCTTTGCTGGCCCATATGACTTATGACTTACCTTGTATATCCTTATGGCTTTACAGTATTTGTCCTACTATAATAACCTTGGCAAAGAAGAAAATCACACAATGCACTCAGACAAAGAAAGGCATTTATACCATATTAAGCCACTGGCTAGGGATCGGACATGAATGTTTGGAGAATGGACCACAAAAATTAATTAAGTTGTTTGCTCCTTTGACACTCAAAGTACACCCTGGATGCAATCCCAAGGCTTGCTCTTGCCAGATACATTTTTGATGATTGCAATTTCAGACACAATTTTCTGTTAAAGCTCAAATATGTAATACCATACAGACAAGAGCTGAATTTGAGGGCAACTACTCACACATGTATTCACACTAATTAACACTTACAAGATACTTGAGAGCCCTTAAGTAAAACTCTTCATTCTTCCTTTCATCTTTATTTTTCTTTTTCTATTGGGTTTTCCTGCATTTAATTCTTATGGGCTTCCTGAGTTAGTTTGTCTCAGAGCTGCCCTATGCCTCTCTAAGTCTGTGAAATACCTTTCTTGCCTCTATATGTAGAATTATTTCTTTTAGAAGACCAAAAAATCACCAGCCCACTTATCATCTGAGCATTAAAAACAATTACAATATTCATATTAAATGTCAATAATAATGTGAGCAGTAGGATAAATTACTGTTCTTGTTAAATATAATTTCTTATCCCTCAAATGTATTTTATACTGATTATAAAACTTCAGGGCATGAACCCCTCCTTTGTGTGAAAGAGCGAAGAGCTGTAGCTGCCTATTTCAGATAAATGTAGGGCAAGGATAACGGTGTAGCCTTTACAAAGTGAGAATGGTGCTGTGGATGTGGTCTGCACATCAGATTTTTTGACTATAATTTAAGAGCTGATGGTTTTGTTATGGTGTTTATGTCAGATATGCACATGTGGTGTAGGACACCAGAATACGAGCTAAAAATTGTGCAGGAAATTATGAGCCTTGAGGTAGTTCAGCATATTTAGCTGCTATTGAACTCTGCACTTGCTTGAAAATACCTGTTTCTTTCCAACTTCTTTTAGACAATCAGAATAATATTTTTTCATAGAAGCTTCAATACAAAGAAGTTTTTCTGTTTTTTTTTTGTTTGTTTGGTTGGTTGGTTGTTTTTTTTTTGTTATGTAGACTTCACATTTACATTGCACAATCTCTACAATCTCTATACTTGATGAAAAGCATGGAGTATAATGATTCTGTTTCAAATCCATTTGAAATTCAATCCAGCATTGAATTTCACCCAATAGCACTTACTAAGTTTATGAGTGGGTTTAGAGAGTTAAAACTACCTGATGGTGGTATTACCACACAAGTTTGTTGAGTCTTCTCACTGATTACTTGAAAGGAAGTTGTAGCAAGGTAGGTGTTTAATTCCAGATCTAAATTGCACTTTTCCCTGATGTTTTTCATTATTTCTGTAAAGAAGAAGGAGTTTAGAAGGATCAAAAGCTCTGAGCTGCTCGGAGAATGACATTCTCAGTCCTTCATCCTGAAAGATGCCACACTGGGTATGTTTTATATTGTACTATTTATATTGTATTGTAAGGAGAGGAGACCTTTGTAGAAAAAAAGAATCAGTAAATTCCCTGAACAATGACAACAAAAAACACAAAAACTATTCATTGTTTGGGCACAGAGTAAACATTAATATTTTGTTAAAGGAATTAAAATAATCAAAAGATCATTTTTCAGTGCTACTTTGAAACAGAATAGAACTTTTGGTAGCAATGATCCATCAGAATACAATAAAGAATATTTTGCTGATGTAGGAACTCTTTTTCTCTGACAAAATTCTTCAAAATATATTGGTCTCATGCCTCATGGATGGCATCTTGATTCAATTAGAATCAGAAGTCACCAGGAAAACAGCTAATAGATTATGAACACTATAATGCTACACCAGTTCCTGAAAGCTGAATGAATGACCAGTGATTCCAGGTAAAGGCCCTTTGGGACAGAAACTCTTTGAAATATCAAGCTATCCTCCAAAATAGCAAATTCCACAATATGTTCTTTTTACTATTCCTACTTTAAAATCCATATCTAGTAGACCCTCCCTACTGCTAAGAAGTATTTTGTTACTCTTACAGTGCTTAACAAGTACTATCATGCTTGATTCAACATAAACTCTGCCTAAATAAATAAAATCTGCCTGGTAATCAATTGTGCTTTTTTTTCCTAATCAACTTCTGAAATAAAATTGAGGTTTTTTATCCAAAATAAATTAAGACTTCGTTTCTATATCTGCCCATCTCTTCTTCTCTACTAACATGTAGAGCTGTTGATCCACTTTAACAAGACTGAAGACTGGTTTAAGTTTCTACAATAATTAGATTACTACAGACTTCATGAAACTTGTCAGCTGGAAGGAGGAGACCCAAACAAGCCTCTCTGAGGTAAGGGAGACAGGAATTCAGACAGAAGGAGACAGTTATTGACTGTGGTTGGAATCTGACAGATGGCTGCACATGGACACATCTAGGACCCTGGCTAGCCACAGCACATGCTTCTGGTGCATGTCATGAGATGATGGAAAACTTAGGCTCACTTTTCTTGGAAGAGTTAGGGAAAAACCTTAAAATCCATAGGAAATCAGTTATTAATAATTCTACAACCCACAAAATAACTTGCTTTTATTGTGTTTATTCATGCCCTTGAAAGTTCAAAAATGTTAGGGAATTTTTTATTTAAATGTAAATGTTTGTTACAAATGTATAGCAAACAAATAAAATGTTCCTGGAATAAGTGAATTTCAATAGGGTACTTTCAGATTCACAGAAAAAGTAATTTCTAACAGTGAGTAGAGAATTTTATTAGAGAAAAGAAGATGTTATTTTCCCAAAAATGAATTCCCTATCTCCTTTCCTCACTGCAGAATTTTTGACTATAACCTTTCCCACACCTCCTTCTCCCTAGTTCAATTCAGCATTCTTAATAGCCAGGCTGGTCCTTTTGTTTGACATAAAAATCTTTTGAGATAAATACTGAATTAAAGAAAAAAAGGAGAAAACTTTTGAGTGGCAGGTGTTCTTCACTATTACTACTACTATTATTACTCTTGTAGATGCTTCAAGCTTTCCAAGAACTAAATAGATAGTAAAGCAATTTCTAGGAAGAAAACCCTATTACATAGGTTTGTTGTTTTGGTTGGTTTTTTTTTTTTTCAAATCATTGCTCAATTTCTTTTGTGTAGTATAAGAAAGGCTTTAATATCACTATATATGGAAAATCTATCTACTCATATAGGACCAGGAAATGCATCTATATGCTGCAGATCTGCAGAATAGAATGCATCTGTATGCTGCAGGTTTATTTCCTTTCTTCCTTCCAAAATGCTGAGATTGGCAATGAAGCTACCACTGTCTCTCTAATGTGTTCCAGTATGATCATCCTCATGATGAGGCTATCTGACATAATTACTAAACTTCCAAGGAGTTTTTTCCCAAGGAATTGTACTTTTTCTTTCCTTCAAACATTCTCTTTAGATGTCACCTGTCATTCATGACAAATAGTTCCCATAGCAGTACTATTTACTCTATTGGTGCTGTAGAAATGGGTAAGCATTCTTTTGTTTTATGCTGTTTATAGAGAATTGTAGGTATTTTAGAGCTCTTATAAGGTACTGCTTAAGTGTTTGTCACTGGTATTACAGTGAGTGGTCAGTTCGAGAATATATTTGCATACATAAATCATACATATATACATATACATATAAATTGAACTTTGAGAAGACAGAAAAATAATTAAAGAAAAATAAAAGCTGGTGAATTAGTTCTAAGACTATCATATTTGTCTTAATGTTACAATGCATTATAGAGATAAGATTGGCAAAATTGGTGGAGCAAGAGTACCAGTTCTTTTGATAAAAGGAAATAATAAGAAAAAAAAATTGAGGTGAAAAGCCAACTGTACAAACCTTGAAAAATAAATGTCAGCCTTTACTATGGTAGCTGAGAGGAGAGGAGACCATGGCCACTTGGAAGTCTGGAATCAGAGATTTTGTATGCAGGGCAATGGGAATTCTGTAGTGAGATGCACATATCTGACTGCAACATGGAATGAAGTTATGTTGCTCCCACCCAAAACAGAGCTAGCAAGGGAAGCATTATAACAGGCTAAGTGTCCATCTTTTGTTCTACTCATCTCTGCCTGCTCTTGTCTGTAACATCTCTCTCCAGCAGTCCATCTGTGGATACTTCCTGAGAAATCTGTAGCTATCAACTGAAAGTCTTCCGAAGTGGAGAATAGGAAACCTGCTGCGATTCCTCAGTGGAAGAGGGGTACGTATGGCACTGAGGAAAACACAAATACAGAAGAAGACCATGACTGCTATGCTGTTGTTTGCTCAGATGCTCTGCTCTCTGACAAATGCATCATGAGCTCCACTGCTCCTAAAAAACCTTAACAGAGGAGGACTGACTTGTCTAGGACAACAAAGCAGCCCAAGCCAGCAGAGTTTCCTATGCCACTAAAATACTGCACTGTGAATTTCACATGTAAAAGAGTTGAAAGAGATTGCAGTCAACCTGAATTTTCTTGGTTGACTGCTCAGACATCTGGAAGCAGAAAAAACCCTAAACATTACATTATTACCCAAATATATCTTTTGTCCTTCATTTTCTGAGCTCCCCTAGGAAGACATCTTATTAACACGTTTTTAAAATAGCTGTAGCATGTGACACAGATAAAGTGCTAAAAGTCCATGTCTTGTGAAGGGTGCAATGATAGGCAGTTAGAGAAGACAGTTTTGGGTGAACAGCACGAATGAGTTTCAAACATTTTTAATATTTCCATACTCAATAACCCTGTTCCCTAACCTGTAATTCACCACAAACCTCTACAAATACCTGGGGCACTGCTGATTTGCTGCTGGGATTTATGGGTTAAATGATGGGATTCACAGGCTACATTGTGCTTCATGGCAAAAGACATTCTTTGTCAAACAGTTAAATTAAATTTTAGTCAGATCTAGCTGCACAATACCAATACTTCAAGGGTTTGATCCCGTGCAAACATACCCAAGCAAATAACTTGCCTACTGATTTAAAGGTGTGTGTTTTGGTTACAGAGAGAGTAGTCACATAGGCAAAACTGTGCATGTTGTTTTGCATATATTAACTTGGATCTCATGTCTCAGTTATTTGTCTTTTCATGAAATACACTTAATATTCTTGAAAAGTATTACTGGCTATACTTACCAAAGAAAAAGCAACTTTAAAAAATAAAGGTTCCTACATATATTTTTATAACTCAGTTGATTTTCAAGTAGCTGGCTTCTCTTTCTCACTTCTGTATTTGTCATTTAAATAAGTAAACAAACTAACAAATAGGAAGCATTGCTTCTGGACTTCATTTTCCTGTAATTTTTCATCTTCTAACAAGAGTGTTTATGTAGCTTGGTAAAAGCTTTGGTAAAAAGATGCTCTAATTGGTGCAGATGGATAGCCACAAAACCATCAGTTTAGCTCCACAGCCGTGACTAAACAAAGGAGTTACAGATAAACTGTAGTGTTTCCTCCTGAGTTAGTTTCATTCTGACATTTATTCTGTTTGAACTCATTTTGCTTCTCACTGACTAAATTATTTCCCAAATCACCTTATTTTTTCCTCATCATTCCTTATAGTTAAGCACTACTACAAAATTGGTTTGGCTCAATTTACAATACTAAATGCAGTAAAATGTGTTACCCCAGAAGTGCGTGCCTCAGAACGTGACAACCTGAAAACATGTAATTTTCTATGTTAAAGTAGGTTCAAAACCTGTGAAATTTTTCTCTTTTTTTTCATTCTTGCTAGACAGATAAATTTGCTCTATTTCTAGTCCACCACAGTCAGTTTTTTAAGTAATTTGTAAGCACTTATCTCACAGCAAGAGAAATATTTCATTTTATATGTTAGGCTTTAGAGTTAAAAGTTGTCCATCTTGGCCTAATTACGTGGTTATTCAAAGTATTCTCAGAACAAGTCAAACTGGTGAAATTGCACTTAAAAAATAGCAACTATGCTTTAATTTGGTCTGAAAACTAAGCAGAAACTGTAACCCCACTATTGATTTTAATACAAACTACTAAGTAAAATTCCCAATGTTTCAGTGCAAGTCACTGCACTTGATTTAAGCAAATCCATTTAGAATATATAATTATTAAATTTTTTTTGATAGTTTAAGCACACCTAAGATGCTGAAGACCATTGGGTTCATCATCCCATTTTTAGGCTACTCATTCTCAGTCTACTTCATGCCAGAAAGATGTAACTGCTCTTCCTTGGTTTTAAACTGCAGGACAAGAGCCATTTAGGGCTTTCAAGTAACTTCAGACCTTTAATACTGACCCTTCAGAATACTCATATTCCTCAAAAAGAAAGGTCTTAGTGTATCTGGGCAGTGTGGGCATTTGGTGTAGTTGGCAGGGAAAGGAAATTGCACTGAGAGAAAACCAAGATGCAGAAGGATGGAAAGTTGTTCTACCCCAAGTACAAAAGATAAAAAAGAAAAAAATATTTCTTATTAAGGAGTTAGCAACTTGTTTTATTTGTCATCCTATCCATTCAGACAAATTTCTTCTTGCTCTATCCCTTTCTAGAAAAGAGGGTCACCTGAACCTCAGCCAGCTGCACATATCCAGTGTGTTGGATACACAGTGTATTAATTGATGGAAATATATATGTATATATTTTTACATAGCATTCTGAAGAGTACATTAACAGAATCCATGTGTCATTTTCATAAATGCTATTCCTAATATCAGATGTGAAATTAATAAAGTGTATTCCTTTCACTGATTGGACTGACCTTTAGTAGATCAACAATTTTCAAAATTTAAAGCTGTGTAATGTTTTATTGAC